>NW_020945237.1:9794055-10035581 GCF_900497805.2 Vombatus ursinus | reverse complement strand
AGAGCATTAGGAATCTGCATCATCTTTAGGGCAGAAACTGTTTTCCTCTGGGGTGTAGCTGACCATTTTGTCTGTTGTCTGTCTTAAGTGAGTTCTGTATAAATACTGGCAGAGTGGACTTCATGGTCCTATACACTTGTTGAGGGAGATACAGAAGATTAATAAGTAGTAAACTGCCTTGACAGTGGCTTGTTATGTGTGTCGTGATAATTATCTAAGTTAATACATATAAAATATTGCCAGATGGTTAAAAGTGCTTGGGCTGTTCTACAGTGAGTAAAGTTTAAGGTGTGGCAGTGATTAGGAAAAAGGTACTCACTAAGTGTGGCCAGACCTAGATTTCCTTTAGTTCTTGTTTTCTTTGCAGTACTGGGCACATAGGAGATGAAACATTTCTCTTATCTTTTAAAATCATTCAATATAATAAATGACCACTACTCCTTTTAGAACTCATTTCCATTTCTAAGACTTAGCATGCTTCCCCTAGGTGTAGAACTGAGAGGGTTAATGCATTATTTAAACAACTGATAGTTCAATCTGTGTCCATGTTTTAAAATTTCCATGGCTAGTATCCCTATCTTTGGCAAAGCCTCAAGTAATTTATGTTGGAGGAAAAAATAAGTATCCCAATAGCATATTTGCACTTTGTTGGGGGGAGGGGGAGTTGTGATTGATAATGATAAATACATGAACACTTTTGGCAAGAAAAAGGTGTGCAAAATGAGACAGAAAATTCAAAGGATATTGTTAAAAGTAACTTTTCCTGGGACAGAAAAGGAAGTTTGCAATGGGTTTCACTCTCTTACTAAAGCCAAAAAACAAATTGAAATAAAAGTTTAAAAAATGCTCCACAACCTCAAACTTAAGAAGCAATGTAGAAACAAAACAAAAACAGTACAAACTATGAAGATAAATAGCCCATAAGAGAAGAAAATAAATATCTTGAGAAATGTGAAAAATAGAACTTCAAGGAACAATTTGTAGGCTGATAGAGTAAATACAATTTGTATTTGCACAATTTGTATATAAATTCCTTAGAATTTATATGCAAATGAATTTATATATATAATGTCTACAATGGAAGTGTTTTGTGTAACTGCACATATATAACCTATATTTAGTTGCTTGCCTTATCAGTGAGGGTGGGTGGGGAGGGAGGAAGGGAGAAAATTTGGAACCCAAAGTTTTAAAAACACATGTTTAAAAAAAAAATGTTTTCACATGCAACTGGGAAATAAGAAATACAGGAAATGGGGTACAGAAATCCATCCTGCCCTACAGGAAAATTGAAGGGGAAGGGGATAAGAGAAGTGGAGGAGGGAGAGATAGAAGGGAAGGCAGACTAGGGGAAGGGGTATTTAGAATGCATGTCATCTTGGGGTGGGGGGAGGGGCGAGATGGGGTGAAAATTTGGAACCCAAAATCTTGTGGAAGTAAATGTTGAAAACAAAAAATAAATAAAAATTACCATTAAAAAAATTTATATGCGTAGTTGACTGGAGATAGTCTGTGAAACTGATGTGCATTGAGGTTAACAACAAATGTGTTTTATATTTTTTCTCCCAAACCCTGAACCACATTTTAGTTTAAATAAGTGTTGAAATGAAAATAAATGGGAGATTATAGCTTAGCAGGGGGGAAAAAATCTGCTGTCAATGCAGTATAACTTCATTTTACTTGATCAACAGTTCAATGGGAATAAAAGTGATAATCCTCAGCTAACTTGTATTATCAGATGAAGGGAGATAGCACAAGTGGAGAGTATAATTTATCAAGATGGCTTGTTTAAAAATATTTTATAATAAAATTCAAAATATTTTTTTTTATCCTGATCATGAATTTTAGCACATAGACAAAATTAAAAAAGCAAAATGAAGAAACAAAACGCTGCTGAGGAGTTAATTCCCATCTGTCAGAACTGCCGACATTTTTTTTTTTAACAAGTCACTTACCTTGTTTAGGTGAAATTTGAAATGTTCCTCCTGAAATCTGCCTCTTGAACAACCTCATGATTGGGCTCATGTCACGGAGAGAAGAAAGTGACTTTTGCATTTCTATCATTCCAAATGCTTTGGGCTCTTCCAAAGGAAGATAAAACACAAATTGACAGTACAGTAACAGAAGTAGTAGTAGACACAATGCATTTTCTACTAAAATAATTAGTTCTGAAACCAATTAATACTGCTACTACTAATAAACAGTGCAGAAGCCAGCTCTTTATTTGTTTCATATGGATGATTTTAAACCAGGATTATTGAAGAACAGTTCTGAGTAGCTGCTGACAAGTGAATGTCTCTCAACTGGAATGCATAGCAAACCATGTCAAAAGGGTGGTGACATCCCAAAGGACAGTATGTCTAAAACTAGTCCCTATGTTTAGCAGCACCTTTTTGCCACAGTAAATGAAATCAGCAGTGGAGAAGGAGCATAGAAAGGAAAAATGGAAATGAAAAGGACAAGAACACAGTTACTATTTCCAGCATTTCTCAAGATTGACTACCCAAACCATGATGCTGCAACTGAGTATGCCAATGACAAAAGCACTCGTGAAAAGATTCCATCTTTATATTCCACAAACTGATAAAATCTCATCATACCAGGGATTACGCTTTGTAACTTTGCCACTTTGATTACATTTATGCCCACTGGATAATTTTTCATGTATAACGGTTCAAAGATTTGCAGCCCCACAAAAGAATCCATAAGTAGGACTTGAAATGGAACTAAAACTTTATCTAAAGGTATGAGAAATGCAAAAAAAAAAAAAAATAGCCTTAAGATAAATAAGATGGAATTCTGTAGAGCTAAGGAAGGGGGGAATGAACTGGTGGAGACAGTCTGGAATATTAGTCACATTTTAAGAATATAAATGATTCAGAGCCAGCAAGCTGGCCAACATGATATGTTGAAAGAGTAGGGATGAGTATCATACAGCTGTCTATTTTAGCTAAAACATTTTTTAAAGCAAGGTTATTGGAATGAAGTTCTCACTGATGCAACAAGATTTGAACATGTCCATTATAGCCACTGTTGGTACGATACAATAAATAAATCTGTTTTAACAGTGTAAGAGTTCTAATTACTGAGCATCATTTACCTACATTATATACAAAAGTGTCTCATCCTGAAGGGGAAAAAAAATATTCAGGAAATGGGTAGATAAAGCACTCCACTTGCTCTGGTAAGTTCATCTCAAAGTATGCTTTTTTTTTCCTTCATGGTAGGGAAGTGGGGTTATGAGAGGGAAGAAAGCCAAATTCATGATAAATATTAATTTAAAGGATTAAAACTACCGGCTAGAGGCTAGAATAAACAACAAGGGCATTGGAAAAAATGGAATCTCTTTTTTTTTTTTAAATGGACAATATTTGAAGTCAGGCCATTATATCCATTGTTTTTCCAGAATAAACTCCAAGTGCTAAAAACTCAGACACCTAATAATAACATTACCCATCCAATGATGTCTGGATAACATGTGCACTTACAGACATCTATATTTGTCTTAAAACTATTAGCAACATTTTCAATCATTTACAGCAGAATAACTGAAGGCAGGAGATAGTATCTTCTAGGCATTCTTCTTCAAAGCAGATGTCTAGTGAAGAAAAATATCCCCACATTTTACTAGTGGCTCAGGTCAACTCATTTGGACCTGGTTAATTCTAAATAGCAGAGACTTTGGTTACAAGAATCACTTTCTAGGTTTCTGACAAACACCAAAATTGCTTGATTTGGAAAGATATGGGAGGGAAGGTAGAAGAGTAGGAACAACAGATGACAAGAATTGATGGGAGTAATTGGCAAGTGTAGAAATGAAGTGGGAGAAACTACAAAAATTTATTTTCCCACAAAATAATTCCACAAGCTGTGTAAACTTTTCTTCCTAAAACAAGTACTATAAAACACAAAGATTGTACCATTTCCAGTGAAACACTCACAGTAACAAGTGCCTGTGTTTACTCTCTGGGAGTCTCACAAAAAGAGCCAGCAGATTATGCTTTCCCATTTACCTTTGGCAGCAAATTTCCTCAAATTCCCTGACTGCACATTGGATTAATAAAGTAATGTAGAGCACAACAAAATAGAAATCCAATTGGGCAGAATTTTAAGTATCAGTCTCTGTTTTTTCTTCAACAGACTCTTTTTGCATTCAGATTCATGTCACCCTTTCACACTCACTGTAACATACATACCATACACACACATACACGCACACTCTCTCACACTCACACACAGATACACACATACACATACCCCTGCATGCAAAGATTTCTGGCTCATATGCTCCAGTGCTATGACTCTAACAGACACTAACTACTAAGAATGTGTTTGTTACAATCAGTGTGAATCCTATGGACTAGAATAATTAATTTCTAGAGTTTGGTACCTTTACCATACCTTATGGTCAAAATGATAAGCTTGTAAGGATGGTATGGCATTGTTGAATTAAACCTTTCTTTATCTCAAGCAATCACACATATTTACATTATGTACAGGAGACTTTCTACTACAGAGGGAAAAGTATCAAGACTGAATGTTGTTACAAATTTCCTGAATTGAGGGCATCTCCAGTCCCTGTAATTCAAAAGCAAATCTGCTGACTTGGCATTAGGACTCTTAAAATAGTGTGATCAAACTGATATAATAAGAAGGTGTTTACAGAAATAACATTTACAAACTGTATATACAGTACACAGTACCAGTACATAGAAAATAGATTCTCACTTTATGATCCCCTTTGTGTAAGGCAAGACTGAATCTGTCCCCCAAATTTAGTCAACCAGAGGTACAAGCAACAGATAGTGGTCCTTAAATGAATATGCAAATTGGGAGAAAATACAATTTTGTTTGTTGTGTAGGCTGACTCTGGCTTGCTGAATACACAGGAGATTATTACACATCAACTCTAGCTTGTTTAAAACACTAACACCATCTGAAGATGGCAGTAGATATTGTTCAAGGGGCAGCTACCAAAAACAGCTTTGTAAAAGTCAAGTACAACACCAGACGCCTGCAACTGTACCAGGTGAGTCAATATAGCACTTCCAAAAATAATAAAAAAGTATGTGAATATTCTATCTCATGCTATTGCTCTGCAAGCAACAGCAATACAAACTGTACAAGACGGAGAGATACCATTTGATTTGTGATGGAGAACCAAAATATTTTGTGAGGTTTTTTTGGGGGGGGGGGGGGGTTGGGGAGAGTGGCTGTTTTACAAGACTTCCAAGAAACAAGCCAAAAAGTGCCTCAAAGGCTCAAGTTACTGTCGGATATAAATATCCCTGTTCCACTCCACAGCCTCATTCCGTTTTTTGGATATCACTTCTCCATCCTTGTCACAGTATCGATCTTTTGATTTATGTCGGCTGCGCTGCTTGTGGCATTCATTGTGGTCCTGCTCTCGGTCAGCCTCCCTAGACCGGTGCCGAGATTCTCGGTGTCTGTGGTCACTGTTCCCGCGCAGGTCATCCCTGTGGTTGTGATCCCGGTGAGGGGCGTAGTGGTCTCCATGCTCATGGGAGTAATCCTCCTTTGGCTCAACATAGGCTGAGTCTCGACTGTCTTGGGTTTCCGAGTCAAACGTCTCTTGCCTGGAGAGGCCTCGGCCCAGGCCACCGCGATGGTTGTGGTGCTGTGCTGAAGAGGAGGAACGGTGTTGAGATTTCCTGACCGGCTCCAGACAGGGCTCCTCCTCAGCTTGGGAAGCAAAGCAGGTGGGAGCAGAATAGTCATTCCTCTGGTCTTGAGAACCCTGGGTCGGGTCAGAAGAATAAGTAGAGGTTAGTCAAGGTAAAAAAGTAAGAGCATGAATTCTGGGTTCCAAGCAGAAATCAATTATAGAAGTCATTGACTCTACCCCCTGCTCCCTCTTAAGGATGAAGAAACAGATTCAGATGTTAAGTTGATACAAAGAAGAAGAAGAAGAAGAAAATCTCCTACCTGTGAATTGGAGGCTGGGGTGGAGCTGACAGGAAGAGATGCCGTGGCTAGAGTGCGGCTAAGGAGAGGGTTGGGTGGATTGCTGCTGGGAGGATGCGTGGCCTTCCAGTAGGCCTCCATGTAGTCAGCAAGGTGTTCACAGGCATCTTCAAGCTGGTTTTCATCCAGGATCACATCAAACAATTCCTGTAGAGGGAAAAAAAACCAAACATTTAAGATCCTACTTCAGCTAGACCAGCATTATGATGCAAGGGAAAACAACAAAACCAAACCCAACCCAAACCCTATGAGACCTACAAGTAGAGATACACTGTCTTCTTCTCATTCCATCGATGGTTTTTTTTTTTTTCCTTTTCTTCCCGAACTCTTCTCCTAATAGTTTCCATGCTTTCAATACTTTCCAGTCATGGGTTGCCTTCTATCTACTCTATAGATATCTTACATGTCCCTGTTTACTCACATGTCATTTCCCCTTTAGAATATAAGCTCCCTGAGGGCAGGGACTATTTTAGCTTTGCTTTCTATCTCCGGTCCCTAGCACAGTGCCTGCCATTTAATAAATACTCAATCCACGCATGTTGATGCTTGATCTTTCTCCTACCATATTGTGTATAGGTTCTTGTAGGACTTGTAAGGGGCCGTTGGAGTAAATGGCTACGTTTCACTTCCATGCTGGGGAATCTACAACCTGTAATTCTGAAGCCCTGATCAAGTCTTGTCTTATACACCGAAGAGAAGTGATAACTCACTGGTGGACACTGGGCCAGTTTATCAGCTGCCACCATCTGGACATTGAGGTGTTTTGCTTGAGATTTTCCCCTAGATTTTATTAGCCTTTGCAAAACCTGCAAGAAACACAATTACGAGGTGATTCAAGGTAAGAGGTTCCAGAGAGAGCAAAATCTACAGAGTTTAAAATTCCCATAATCCTTTTGGGGCAGGATGGAGTGGGAAGCAAGGTGCTTCAGAAGCGAAGCATTTTGCTTGTAATGGACTGAACTGCCATCTCAATGAAGTGTTGAAATTCCAATTGTAAAAAGCATGCATATTTACAAAAATCTCAGTCAGGGGCTTCACAACACACTCCTGACACCAAATTCACTCGGAGTTTCATCATTTTTCAAGACTCGAAAGTGATAATCACATTTTGCTCATATCGATCTCACATCTGTTGCCTCACATGATAGCTCTAAGGCATTTTCTTGCTGGAAGTGCGGAATAAAAAAGATACACAATTCATCAATGGTTACTGACATTTAACGGAAGCCGTGTGTTTTAACATTGGCCCCAATTTCAAAGAAGATGCTTTGTTGCATTAGGAGATGAGAACATAAAACATATCCTGGGGAAATGCAAGTTATAGAATAAAAACAACAGCAATCCTATTTACCTTTGGAGAAGAAATCTTTACGTAGACTATAATTGGAGCCAGAGAGGTTTTACTGAGCTGGGCTGGATGATTGATGGTGTCTGCATCCAAGACTACCAGCTGCAAAGTCCTTGCCAGTTCAAATATTCTTTCAATCTCACTCTGAACTTCAGCTGTAAAGGTAAGCAGGGTTCAATAATTTCAGGTGCAGCCTATTAGGCCAAATTACGTTAAAATAAAATGACTGCTGTGCTGTTCTTGCCACACTTGAGGCCGACAGTGAAATGCTGGAATTATAGACATGATAGTAGAGAAAGAGTTTCCTTTGAAAGGAGTTATTTCCCCCAAGCACGTGCAGATTTGAAAGAATGTTCTTTCAAGCCAAAGGCCTGATTGTGAGAGGAAAAGTAGACTTCAAAGGGCCAAGAGATTTCTAAAAGAAATGTACTTTCTGCCTCTCTCTCTACACTCACTTATATTTTCACCAGAAAGCTCTCACCTGATGATATAATTCATAAAAATATAGAAAAGTAATACTGGAGATACTTTTTTTTTCCTGGTTACTTCTCCTTGGCTGCAGCCACCATCCAGAATACTTGCATTTTCCTGTCTCCTTTGGTTATGTGTGCTGGTAAATCATCTAGAAGGTGGTGAGGATTATGATGAAAGTGCAGCCCTCGTGACCCAAAAGAAATGGAAGCCTGATGACAGTGGTTTCTGCTCCCAGCACACCTAGTGAGCTGATAGTTTCCATGACCAGAGGAGTGAGCTCACAACTTTCACATTTCAGAAACATGTGCCCCTAGCAAAGGCAAAACCACAGAAATGCAACCTGCCCAGTTCCCAGAAGTTGACAACCAAAACTGTTCTGCAAGAAAAAAAAGGGTCAATTTATCTAGTTCCCTTTCCATTCTCTCTAAAGTGATCAAAGCCTAGAATGCAGCAAACAAGCCTTAATGTCCACAGCTAGAGGGCCTTCCTCATTTTTATCTTGTGTTAAAAAAACATTTAAAAAAAGAAACATTTTCAGATAAATTTTTATTATCATTTTTAAACATCATCTGCATTTCACAACCTACAGCCCACCCCGTACCCCTTTTCAGAGAGCCATTCTTCATAATAAAGAATGAGAAAAAAAACACTTCAGCAAAACTAACCAACATATGGCAAAAGTTTGAAATCATAGTTAGACATATTATCTTTAAATTGGCCCCACATGCTTAGCCCTGGGACAGAAGTTTCTTAAGGGTAATCTTAACTAGTATCCATTTCAGAAACATCAGACATCAGAAAAGGTAAGTTAATTACTGCCTGAGGAGAAGGACATGTGGATAACTATTAAATGTGGCTATTTGCATAAACCACTTCTAAAATAAGGAGAAAGCTTCTTGAGACCCACCATTCAAGTGACATAGTGATCATTCTTATAAAAACCATTCCAAGGCATTATTATTTTATTCAACAACTCTTGGTTAAGGTTTGGTGTTTGCGATTCATTTTAAAAGCTCCTACCCTGATCCTTCTCTTAAAATGGATTTATTTGTGTTCCATGGAGCAGTCTCTTTCATTCCAAGCTGGATTATGAGTTCAACTTTTTTTTTTTTTTAAACACCAGCATGTAAGTGACCTGGTCATTGTGAAGCCTATGGTGATTCATTATAAGCTCTAACAGAATTGGCCCAGTTGGAACAAATTTCACTGGGTGGTTGTCTAAGGATCCAAACTCTGCTAATTGGGCAAGTCACTCCCCCCATCCCCATCCCGTCACTTTCCTCTGTAACATGAGGGGATTGGACTCAGTGGGTCACTGAGGTCTCTTCTACCTGTAGATCTAAAATCCAGTGACCATACAATATCATTTAGAGGTTCTTCACTAGAACCCTGGACAAAAGAGGGGTCATTAAAAAAAAAAACCCTAACATATGAAAACATCTACTAAGGTAGGAATTCTTAACTTTGTGTCATAGATCTCTTTTGCAGTGTGGTAAAACCTATGGACCCCTTCTCAGAATAATGCTTTTAAATGCACAAAATATATAGGATTACAAAGAAAATCCATTATATTGAAATAGTTATCAAAATATTTAAAAAAAAGTTCCCAGACACCTGGTTAGAACGCCTCTACTATTAAGGCACGCAGGGTTTTACAATGTGCATTAGGAGAACAAGCACTCGTATTGATGCAATGATGTTGATAAAATCTTTTAAAGGAGTATGGAAGTACTTTAAGGTTCATATTTTATCTACTTCTTTGCTTTGGGACTTACAGCAATATTTATCTGACCTGAATTAAAAGCCAAATAATACATTTAATCAATTGTATATGTCAATATCCACCTTAAAAATAACTAGAGTTCACACACCCCCGCCCTCCCCACAAAACCCCAAAGCACTATTTTTGATGCAAAGAGGTGAGCTTATTTGGGGATGACCTCATGAGAGTTCCAAGCCATCAGAGATTAGTGTCTTTAAACTTGTTCTGCCTTCTCACCCCTGCCTTTTAGAAATGGATTTTCCCCCCGAAGACTCATCTCAAGAGACACCAGCAGGAGGCCTTTCCTAGTCCTACCAGCTGCTAGTGCCCTCACCTCTCAGGTTATCTCCTGTCTCCTCTGTATGTATCTTATACTCGCCTATTTACATTCATGTGGTATATGCCCGTCCGATTAGAATATCAGATCCTTGAGGACTGGGACTGATTTTGCCTTTTCTTTGTTTCTTCCATAGTAAGTGCCTAATAGATGCTTGGTAATTGAGTGCCTGTTGATTTATTTATTGGACGAAGAAGAACTTGACCAACATTTTCCAGAGAGAAAAAGTGCCATAAGCACAGGTAGTTTGTAGTCAGAGAAACATGTTAACACTAAGAATCTTCCCTTGGCTCAATACATTGGTTTTTTTTTAAAAGATTAATTCAGTAAAAGAGATGTCAAAGATATTTGGCATCAATTTCTCCTACAATTTCTCCAAAGCCAACTTCTGTCTCACAGAAGGGACCAATTTGCCTTGAAGGATGAAACAAGTCATCTGCTTGAGGAGAGAGATAATACTTATCTTTGTATTCCACACAGCACTTGGCACAAATGTACAGCAAGTGTTCAAGTCAGGATCATTCTTCAATAAAATGACTTCAGCTCTGTGATTCTTCACTTTTCTACTCTTTTAGGAAGAAGAGGGGGCACCTCGGTGGCACCATAATGCACAGAGTTCGGGTCCTGGAAGACTCATCTTCCTGAATTCAAATCTGGCCTCAGATACTTACTGACTGTGTGACCCTGGGCAAGTCACTTAACCCTATTTGTCTCAGTTTCCTCATGTGTAAAATGAGCTCAAGTGGCGAAACACTCCAGCATCTTTGCCAAGAAAACTCCAAATGGGGTCACAAAGAGTCAGACTGAAAAATGACTGAACTAGAAAGAAAAGAGTACTCAACTCGAAAAAAAAAAACAAAACACAAAAAAACAAACCAACCCAATCCTTCCCTGAGATAAAAATGAAGATAAGCTGACTAGTTTATGAAGGTATTTCCCAGAAATACAGAATGGTTCAGACACAATGTAGTGAATCTAGTTAACTCGACAGTGTCTAGGTGTAGTAGACCAAGGTACAAAGATACGAAGGGAATGAGACATAGCTCTGAGTTCTGGCTGTGCTTACAGCATTAAGAAGTAATGCATAGTAATAAAAGTATTAATAAACTTATCAGCTTTCTTGGGTTTATTTATCTCTGCAGATAACTCCAGCTCTATTTTATCTTAGCCTTATCTCCTTCCTGAATTCTAATCTTGAATCTTCAACAGTCTACATTCTGAAATAGATGTCCCACATGGACCCCAAACTCAACATTTCCAGCAATTATCTCTCCCCTTAAACCCAACCTTCTTCTAAACATCCCTGTTTGTGTTGAGGGCTCTGCCATTCTTCCAATCACCCAGGTTTGCAATCTTGTACTATCCCTGACTCTCCAGTCTCATGAATCCCACTTATACACTCAGTTGCTACGGCAACACATTTCTCCTGTCTATCTCCTCTTCACTGACGTGATTAGCATCATGGTTCAGTCCCTATCATATCTTACCTGGATTATTCCAATAGCCTCCTGAATGGTTCTTCTGCCTCAAGTCTCTCTGCCCCAAACCATCCTCCACACAGCCACCAAAGCGTTTTTCCTAAAGTGCAGAACTAACCAAGTCACTTCTACTCAATAAACCAAAGAAGTTCCCTACTATCTCTAGGATCCTGTATAAACATCTCTGTTTGGCATTTAAAGCTCTTCACAATCTGGCCCCATCCTATCTTTCCCACCTGATTACATATTATTCCATAGACTCTATAAAACTAGCCAAACTGGTCTACCTCCCATTTCCATGGTTTAGCAATGACCATCTATTCCTTTTTCCTGGAATGTATTCCTTCTTCTCCTACAAGTCTTGGAATCTCTTGTTACCTTTAAGAGTCAAATAAGCTGAAATGCCACCTTCAGCATGAAACTTTACCTGGTTTACCATTGGTAGTTCTCCCCCACCCCCTTTCCCCCATGTTATCTTGTATGTGCTTTGTATGTCTTTTGTATATGCCTGTAATGTGTACACATTGCCTCCTCTTTTAGAATGTTACCTCCCTGCTCCCACCTTCTGTGCATGTATTTTAAAAGACTAAGATGGTTGGTAAGCTCCCTGTGCAATTCTCTGTTTTTTTTTTTTTTTTAATTCCCACTCCCCTTTATCTTCCTTAAATTTATTTTCGCGTGAGCTTTGAGAATTTCATTCTTTAGGGGCAGCTAGGTGGCGCAGTGGATAGAGAAACGGCCTTGGATTCAGAAGGACCTGAGTTCAAATCAGACCTCAGACACATAACACTTACTAGCTGTGTGACCGTGGGGCAAGTCACTTAACCCTACTGCCTAGCCAAAAAAAAAAAAGAATTTCATTCTTTAGAGTTTTCCATCCCTGTTTTGCTGATGTCCCCAGCAGAATTTTAAATCATGGGATCCTACCTCAGCTTCCTCTAAACTCTTTGAAATATGCTTTCCAAAAATTTAGAGTTCCTGTCAGACTTATCTTTACTAACTCTAGGACTTATCTTTACCAACTCTAACTTATCTTAACTAACTCTAGGATGTAATGGTTATTTCCCTTTAACAAGCATTACCTCCTCTCTAGTACTTTCTGAGGGTGAGAATCAGCTCCAAAAGAGAATTTTCCCTCGTTGGTTACTCCATCTTGTGAAAGATCTGCTACTGACGCAAGTCAAAATTAGTTGGCTGTGCTTTCAGCAATAAGAGAGCTGGTATAGATGCCTGGATAATTGAAATCTCCCTTTATCTACTCACAACTCTGTGCTTGGCTTGTGGTCTGTTCCACAAACTGCTAAGTTCCTCTTTCTGTCTGGGTGGCCTTGCTTATCTGTCAGACTATAAATGACCTCCTGATGCCTTTCTCGCTCCAAATGAAGGATCCTGAACTTTTTTGGTGTCTTAGATTCTTTGGCCATTCAAATCTGTGAACCACTTCTCAGCATAATGTTGGTGACCTATATTCTTTTTTTAAAAAATTTTAATATTTTATAAAAATATTAAAAAAACCGCTTCTGTTTTTTGGCCGCAATTTGCTTCACTCAAATGCTCTCCATTATGCTTCCCCTACTTGGTTCCTGACATCTGAGTATATCTTCTTACTGTTATAATATCATCCAACCTTCTTCTACCTATCCCATTTTAAAAATAAGACACATTAATCCAGATGCTTATTCTATTCATCAGTCTCATGCTACCAAGTCTCAGTGTTACCTGTGAGGTCAAATTTGCTCCCTAGTTTTAGTACCCTTAGTTCATCTTATTTATTGATGATATTTTGCTGATATCTTGTGCATTTGTGAAAATACCTTTTTTTTTTTTTTTAAACTATGTGCTGTTTTCTTGGGATTTTTTTCTCTCCTATGAACTTCTGAGTATCTTAACTGCTCCACTTCCTGTAGCTTCTCTGTAGCAAAATGCCCTCCAAACTGGATCGTCAAAGATAGGCCTGAAAGGCGCTAAGAATTAGAGTTCTGAACTCCCTGGGGTCACACTTTACCTGCCATCCTCACTCTGCTCTTCCAGTTCTGATCTTTCCATATTCTCCTCTGAGGAGTGTAATCAGATCAACACTGTCAGTAATCAGATCAACACTACCATTGCTTCTGGAAAGAGCCATCAACTGACTGTCCTACTGTTTCACTCACCATCCCTGAAAATGCTCAGACCAAAATAATCTTTCCTTGACAGCCTTCTATGTGCTGTCCATTAGAAGGTAAACTCATTGAGGGCAGGGACTGTTTTTTGTTTTTGTATCCCTAGCACTTAGCACAAAGCTTGGCATATAGTAAATGCTTAACAAATGCTTTTCCATTCATTCACTCACTTATTCATCCATCCATCCAGCTGGGTAGATATAAACAGGCCATTTTTTTCCCTGGTTTTCTTTTTAGTTTAATGTCCTTTTGATTAGATATGCATGACTCCAAGTAAATATATTTTTATCAGTGTTTGTTATATGTCTACCATCCCTGACTAGGCACTGATCATTTTTCTCTTTTAATATGTGGCCCTTACATCCAAAAAATAAATCCAAAGGACATATATACTGTCTCAAGAGATAAAGTCTCATCTTCTTGGGAAGGCATAACCCAATGCACCTCACTCATGTTATCATGTCTTAACAATTTTAACTTCTTTTTTTAAAAAAAGTAGTTTTAACCTGTGAAAGGTCTAGTTCACATGATGTGAATTCACATTTTTTAAGTTAATACCAAGTTTTTACATACTTTTAGTATTATATGCTAAATAAATTCTACATACTAACTACTAACAAAGTACTAAATGAATTTACTCAAAACAACTAAAAGTTATTTAATAACAAATACAAACTAGTTATACTTTATTAATTCATTATGTTTTTGCTTTGAGATATATATGTATACATATATATGCAAATTCAAAAGTGCTAGTTGCTATTAACATTTTTAAGCTTAAATTCTAAACTTTATCAATTCAGGACTATATTCTCTTATAAGAGGTGGTATAATTCTGAAAATAATTTACAAAGCCATATTTCTTGGGCTACTGATGGAGAATTTAAAGTATATCGTATGGAGAAGTGGTATAGGATTCTAGGTAGGCAGCTGTTAGAGGAGTGAAGAAGGCTTGGATTTAAGCCCCTTCTCTGACACATTCTCACATTCTTTGTGTGTGTGTGTGTGTGTGTGTGTGTAACTCTGGGCAAGTCACATAAACTTTAGTGCCCCAAGTAATTTTCCAAATCTATATATTACTGAGCAGTTGCCAATCTGTCTTGGTAAAGAAAGTTCCTTGTGAGAAGTTTTTTACACTGATATAATCATAGGTGCATTACAAACATATGTTTAGCCAAAAGTGTCTTGATTTGGAGTTGGAAGGATCTTAACTATCATTGTGTCCAACTCTCTCACTTCACGAGGAAGTAAACTGAGGTCAAGAGAGGTTAGATGACTTACCTAGGGTTGTAAAGCTAGTAAGCATCTGAGACAGGATTTGAACTCAGGTCTTTTTGACTCTAATTCCAGCATTACCATGCCATACTACTTCATTGTACTAGTTTATGAACTACCAAATATAAAATATATTTACTAACAATCCAGGTATGATTTACCTGTCAAATTAGCCCAGAAATATGCAAAAGATCTCCTGTATAGAGAGACTACTGAGAATGGATTATTTTGAAAACTTTGGTGGAATCTTTCCTTTATATAAATCTTACAATTCATAGGTTCAATATGGAGAGAAGTGGTGGCTAAGAAGAGATTAAGGTCATGTGACCCATTTATTCTCACAAAATTTGACTAATTTGGGGACAGGATGTTCATTATGGCTCGGGTATGTAAGACCAATGTTTTTGAGAAAGTGGATGAGTGGACAAGTGCTCTTTTGTTCCATTATATTATATATCTTTCCACTCCCCTTGTGGTATTTTTATCTGGTTTGGTTTCATTAAACTTCTCCCCGTTTCTGCTTCCCAAACAAAATCCTCCCAGCTCTTTGGCTGCAGGTTGGTGTAGTGGAAAGGACAACAGCCCTGGAATCACAAGATATGAGTTCAAATTCTGACTCTTATCATTTGCGTGGCCTTGGGGAAATCATCTAACCTCTCTGGGATACAGTTTCCTCAACTGTAAAATAAAGCACTTCAACTATAATTTTATAGGTCCCTTCCAGTTTTATATTCTGTGATCCCTTGTGCTTATCCCTTTTTCTTGGTCCACCCTTTCTGTTTATATGACAGACAACATGCCAATGATTCGTTAAAACACTACTTTTAGTAATACTATTCCTAATTTAGTACCAAGAATAGTTTCAAAATAATATCTGCGAAGCGAGTACAACTGTCAGCTGCATTATGTTGCTATCAACACTCTAGCTGGAGAATTTATCTGGGTAAACCACCTCACTGGATAAAGTATCCTGTTGATGAAGTCAAAGTTAAAGATGTTGATGCAATTGAATTATCTACCGAACACCTACTATGTGCAAGGTGGCACCCACTAAGTGCTAGAGATGAAAAGATTAAAAAATAATTACAAGGATCCAGCCATCTAGAATTTAAAATCAGAAGGCTTTACTTAGAGATCATGAAGTCCAACCTTCTTGTTTTGTGGATGAGAAAGCCGAGACCCAGAGTTGTGGGTGACTCCCCCAAAGTCACATAGGTAGGAAGAGGCAGGATCAAAACTCTTTCTTTAAAGATCCTAACTCTGAGGCCAACATTTTTTTCCCCCATTGGACCAATTAATTAAGCTCTTGCCTCAATATCATTATAAAATTTTTTATTTAAACAAAACTGACTGGGATTTAATTAGAAAGTATATCCAATATAAGGGAATGTAAGGATAAGTAAAAGTTGGGATAGGGGCCTCATCTGGGATAAACATTGAGTTCTCTGCATTTGCAGGCACCCACTAGAGAGATTTTTCTACCTGGGCCTCTTATCGATTTCATTAGTTTTAGGATATGTTAGAGAAAAATTAGTATACTTCCTCTGTTTTGTTTTAAACTTCGATTGTTAAGTAGGGTATTTGTTTGTTTGTTTGTTTTTGGTGTTTCCTTAAAAGTCAGATCAGTTTTTGATAATGACTTTTGTTTGTTGAATATTTATATATCAATATCTACAGTATTGCCCAGTACAAGTATTGCTGCTGATATGAGAAGTATGGATTCTGTATTCCTAAAATGCTGAACCCTAGCTGATAAATGTTCATATTTTTCTTCAGATTTTAAGCAGACTTAGACTGCTTACCTTATTGTGAAATCCTAAAATATTGCAGATATATTAGATAAGGTTTGCCTGCTGGCCTATAAACGTCAAGAAACCAACCTTTCCTGGGAGCCCCATACTTCTTTGAGGGCTATTCTAAGTATGTCTTCTTTAAGTTAATCTACTTGTCCTAGTGAAGTGAAAGTCTGAAACTCCATTTGGATTTCCCTTGAAATCATAGGGATCCATTGGAAAATTTTGGAGTACCTTTTAGTATAGGGATCCAGGGAAAATTTTCTTGGACCTCCAAACACATGGTACATGGTCCCTTGGAGACATTTTGATGTGCCCAGTATAGAGAGGGACATGTACAAATTTTGTCCAGACCTCATTTGGTTGTCTTTGCATTGAGGGAATCATGGAAGAGTTTTCACTGAGAGTTTGTTTTTTCACTTACGGATAAGGTGAGAACTTCCAGGTGAATCCAGGTTCCTAATCCCTATAATGAGAGCTTGATGTGCTTTGGAATCTCTCTAGGCAGAGGCTTTTCCTTCTGAGAAAGGAAGTTTAATTTTCTTTGCTTTATTTTATTTTTTAAAATAGTTATTTATTTATTTATTTATTTATTTATTTTGATTTTTAACATGCGTTTTTAATTTTCTTTGCTTTATAAGTTGGTAAGTGATTAATCTCAGATAGTGCTGATATTATTATAGTATTTAGTTTCCCAAATGAGACGAGACTAGAAGGGCCCCTTTATGGGAGAGGGACAGGGAGAGAACAAAAAAGTCAGCTCTTCTAGAGCCAGTTGATTAATGTGGCTGCCAAAGCATCCAATCAAATTGGTTTGGTTAGGGTGAGGGGGTGACTTCCAGTCAACCCCAGCTTTGTAACCCTAGCAGGTAGATCCCTACATGCTCAGGTAACTCTCTAAAGGCCCATGCTTCCTCTTTGAGAACAGAGAATTGCTTTTCTTTTCTTTTCTTTCTTTCTTTATTCTTTTTGGGATGGGGAAGGCACTTTTTTTTTTTTTTTAAGCAACAAGCAAGGCATTAACCTATGAGGAACTTTGTCAAATGGTATTGGTTTGTTAAATTGTATCACTAAGTATTTGGAAGTACGGAAGAATGCTATCATATTTAATTAGAAACTGTACCAGGAAGACTTTTCCTGAGGCTCTTTAGTACAAGACACTGGGGAAAGCATTAAAAAAAAAATAATGCGGAGCTTTCCTGGGTCACAAAAGAGCTGTCCAAGATCTGGGACTATGGAATTTCCAAACACACTCTAGTAGATTTGCTGAGCAAACATTTAAATTGGGGGCACAGTATAAGGATGGGGTTAAAACCATCCCATCCCACTTAACACTGATGGATTTATTAAGTGAGGACCCAATGTCATTGTTCAGTGCCTGGATATCTCCATACATGAAAGGAAATCTTTTGTGGGGCTGAGGACTTGGTCATGCTCTTTGAGAAAATGGGAGATATAGTCTATTTCCAAACTGGGTCAGTACTTAACAGACATGACTTACCCCTCACAGACTTCCTAGTGTGAATTTCTGGGTAAGTCGCTAAATGTCTCGGCTTCCTCATCTGTAAATTAGGGATGATAATATCTGAGCCACCACCAAATAGAGTTCATGGAAAGGAAGCACTCTGTTAACTTCAGATTGCTAAAGAAACCTAAATTCTTACATTAAATTCAAAATGGAGGATTTTTATAAGGAGAAACCACCATGTCTGCCTCTCTGTCGCCTGGTAACATGTGAGTCCCAGGACAACCGGCATGATTTAGGTAGATCTTTGCCATCATCAAACTGAAGAGTGTTTGATATTCTTGTTTGAAGAGAAAAGGTTTATCAGGGTTGTACAAACTTACCTAAGCTTGACCTTGTGTTGGAGCGTTCTATTATCGCATGCTTGCTAGGATTGTTTAACACTGAGCGTTTGGCAAGCGAGATGTCAGCTGTGACCCTTGTGATAGATATCCTGTACAAAAAAAAATATCATTAGACTCAGGCTTCTGGAAAGTGAGTGGAAAAAAAAAAAGGACAGTTAAAATTAACTCAGGTAACAGAGCATGTGGCATGTAATACACAAAGGGGAGAATGCATGACAAGCTCAACTGAAAAACATCATCACAGCTTGGATGGTTTGGAACTTTAGATCTCTGGATCCTGGGCCCAGGAAATTTGTTACCACTTGTAGGGCATGTCTCATGATGTATGCTGACTTTTCATGCTACAAATGAAGGCTTTAAAGATGTCTTAAAATAGTACAAAAAGGGGTACACAATCAATAAACATTTATTAAGCAACTACTATATGCTAGGCATCGTTAAGTGCTGGAGACACACAAAGAGGCAAAACACAGTCCCTGACCTCAAGAAACTCACAATCTAATGAGGGAAATTACAAGGAAACCAAAATGTACAATCAAGCTATATATAGGACAAACAGGATATAAAGAGGGAAGGCACTAGAATTAAGAGGGGTTGGCAAAGGCTTCCTGTAGAAGACAGGATTTTAGTTGGGACTTCAAGGAAGCCAGGGAAGCCAGTAGGCAGAGAAGACAAGGGGGACAGTCAGAGAAAATGGCTAGAGCCAAGAGATGCGGTGTCTTGTCCGTGGAAGAGTAAGGAGGTCAGTGTCACTGGATTGGAGTATGTGACAGAGAGTAAGGTGTAAGAAGACCAGAAAGGTAGGAGTTCTCCAATTTATGAAGGGCTATGAATACCAAATAAAGTGTTTTGTATTTGATTCTGGAGGTGATAGGAAGCCATCGGAGTTTGCTGAGGAGGTTGGACTTGTACTTTAGGAACATCACTTTAATGGCCAAATGGAGGATGGGCTAGGGTGGAGAGAGACTTGAGGCAGACAGATCTACCAGTAGGCTATTGCCATAATCAATGCATGAGGTAATGAGGGCCTGTACCAGAGCGGTGGGCTTAATACTCAGTATTTGAGTGGATTCTGCTGAATGGACAAAGACTATGGACAAAGAAAATTCATAATAACCATTGTTCTCGGGGCTTAAACTATTCTTTGCTGTGTCACTGCATTTGTGCTCTGATCAATGTGGGTAACTCCCTTCAAAGATACAGCTCACAACCCAGTCATGCTTTGTCATCCTGTGTAACCTGTATCACACCCTCTCAGGAACACTCCAGAGGGAGATTATATTGTTGATTAGATAAAAGCTGCTTGTAGATAATCTCCCCTGTCAGCCCTGAGCCTCTGCTGTGGAGAAAGCACATAGCCAAGGGACTCTCTGGGCAGCAGACTTGGGACATACTGCTTTGTGTTGCCTCAGAAATGCCAGCAGTTGCTCCTTTGGGGCTTCAATGCCATCCTTCCAACTAAGTATACTCAAAGCTAGCTTGCATTAATGGAATAGCATCTATTTCCCTGGTTTGTTGACTTTCAAAATCACCTCCTCACACATGGCCTAGAAGGAATCTGGGTTACTGTGCACATTCTTACACTTCAATGCACATTCCAAAGATTTCACTGTAGATTATTGAAACCTTCAGAATCACTAGACTGGGGGATTTAATTAGTCACAGATGTTAGTTTTGCCTATTAGAGCAGGTTTGCCTGTTTTATTCTTCTACTATCTGCTTTCTGCAAGGTGATATTTTTAAAAGCTCTTTTTACATATAAGAATTAGGGTAGATTCATTTTTAAATAAGCCACCTGGGGCATGATGCCAAAGAGTAAAGAATTCATATCTTGATATGCTCTCCTCTAGCCTAAACATCCAAAGATTTAATACGTGAAACATATATATGGTGAAAAAATTGCATTAGGCTTGGAAATAAGTAGTGCATTAAGACTGGGGACTCACGAGGAGGGATCATAAGGAGAACATCTTTCTCACTTATTTTCATCAATGGAACTCTTTCCAATGCCTGTCACTCTTCTGGGATGTGTTGCCCAATGGTTAGCAAACTCTCACCTGTTCCTCATTCCTGTGACACTGAATCATGGGCTACTGAAGAGACAGACCCTCCTCTCTAACCCTTACTGCCAATTCTCTTTTCCTTATGGACCACACCAAAAATGACTTCAAAATCCCATGTCTCTCTCCAGAGCCATCTGATTCTTTTATTGTGGTCTCTGCCATCTCCTATTCTATTAATTAAGAAACATCATCTCACTTCAGCATTCTCCTTCTATTTTCTGGTGTTCCCTGATACATAGTTCCACCCAGATGACACTGTATTGCAATACCTTTACCTTTCCAGTATTGCTCACACCTTTTCTTATACCCTTAAGATTCATTAGTCACAGTGGAATTAGTCACAGAAATTGGAATACTTCTTGACACTGCCACTTTCACATGCATTTTCTCACCATCCCTTAGACATTTCTTCTCCATGCCTGGAATGCACTCCTTCCTCACTTTCATTTCTTGGAATTTCTTTAAATCCTTGTGTCACTTTCTTCATGAAACCCTTACTGATATAAAGATTTCTCCCTCTCAAAATTACCTTGTCTCCATTATATATTCTGATTATACTCATATGTGTATGTGCTGTGTTCTTCATTAAGGTCCTCCCAGGCAGATACTGACTCACTTGTGTCTTTTTGGCTCCTGTATAGTGCCTGACCCACAGTAAATGCTTAACGAATCCCTGCTGATCAAGTCCTACAGGTCTCAGGCTTTAGAATAAGTGACTGGGTACCTTGAAAATACAACTCTAGTTCCAAGGATGGGGATAAGCCAAGGTAGTCTCACTGATGAGAACACAGGTTATTTCTTCAAAGTCAGCAGCAATGGTTTGTTAGCTAATCTTCTGCCATTGCTATTTCATTTTTCTCTTAATGAAAACAATCAAGTTGGCTGATACCCTGGCATATAGAGCCAAGACACAACCTTTGACTTAGATTTCCCCTTCCAAATTCATGGCCTGTCCAGGTCTAAGGAAAGGTTACATTTTCCTAAAGATGAGAGCTGAATCAGAATGATCCCGTTCCTTCTCTTTCTGTCCCTCCTTTCGATATAGCTTTAATTGTTGAAGAAGCAGCAATGGATTTATTAATGCATAAAAGAGCATCAAAGCTTCTCTGGGAGGACATACTGTATTCAGAGATTGCTCATGCAGACTGTTCCAAACTGCACTAAGAGACAAGAGCCAGGGAATGAATAAAAGCATGTTGATTTATTCTAACAAGGCAGATTAGAGGCACACCTCTTAGTCTTTGCCAGGCCTCCACAATGCCAGAGGCAATGGCTCTTGGCCTAGCATGTAATAAATCATTTCATGAAATTACGGAAAATTAAAATTAGAAGAGTAAGGAAAGGCAGACCTGGCTGATAAACATCTATTTTAATTTTTCCCTTGAAAAATACATCTATTACTTTTCTGAGTGTGTCTCTTTCTTGAACTGTGTTGAAAAGCTTCATTCTCTGCTACTCCCTAATTTTGGAATTGTGTGGGGGAAAAAGCTTTAATTCTACCCTATTTTAAAATGGCAGACTAAAATGTATAATTATACAGGGGTGGGGAGCCTGTGGCCTTGAGGTCACATGTGGCCTTCTAGGTCCTCAAGTGTGGATTCAGTCAAAGAGCCACACTTGAGGACCTAGAGGGCCACACGTGGCCTCGAGGCTGCAGGTTTCCCACTCCTGGAATAAAAGGAATAAATTATCATATGAAGAATGCCACATGGAACTCCTGAACCCTACTGGTACAGCTAATCTGACAATCTGGTCCTAGATCTTCTCTGACGATGGCTGGGGAGGAGGAGGCAAAGATGTAGAGAAGAGGGACGATACATTTCCACAGTGAAAATGCAGAGAAATGATCCTGACATTGCTAGGCTCCGTCTTCCCATCCTACTGTTCTAAATTCAAAGTGTACATTTGATGACTTTCCTCCTGCTCCGGTGATAAAAGAGAAATAGGAAGAGCATTGGGGACTTCTATCATAATAACACCTCATTTTGATGGGGTTCTTTTAAGGTTGATAAAGCTCTTTTCCTCCTAACAACCCCTCGCAGCAGGTAAAACAAGTATTATTCTTTGCATTTTCCAGATGAAGAGAGAGACTGGATCAGAGAGGTTAAAGGATTTACCCAGGCAGGGTCACACAATGAGCAGGTCTATCAGCCAGCACTGATACTCAGATTTCAAAGCCTTCACACCTTCACACCTTCACAATACTTCATTGCTTCCTCTGTAGCTATTATTCCATTAAGAGTTGAGAACGGGCAGCTCCTCCTCACAAAACTATGTCTGGTGAAATTATAACCTTCCCTAAACTACTTACCTTCTCTGGTGCCTAGCACTGTGCTCTACATGGAAGTTTGTGGATTGACTGATAGAGGTGCTGAATCACTAAGCATTTATTAAGTGCCTACTATGCACCAGGCACTGAGCTAAACTCTGGGAATACAAAGAAAGATAAAAGATAGTACTTGCTTTCAAATAGCTTACAATCTAGGTCTAGGCTCACATGAAAACAACTATGTATAAATAAGACATATACAGGATAAATTGAAGATAATCAATAGAGGAAAGGTATAACCATTAAGGGGCATCAGGAAAGGTTTCTTGCAAAACAGTGGTGTCAAACTCAAATAGAAACAGGAGCCATTGAACTGTATATAAGGATCCCTGCTGCTGTATATTGACTTAGAAAAAGCTATATTAACATTATGTTTTACTATGATTTTTTCTTTTTTTTAATTTTTAAAATATTTTATCTTTGTCCCTAGTTACATGTAAAACAATTTTTAACATTCATGTTTAAAACTTTGAGTTCCAAATTCTCTCCCTTCTTCCCACCATTGAGAAGGCAAGCAATTCAATATAGGTTATATATGTGCGGTCATACAAAACATATTCATAACAGACATGTTGTGAAAGAGAACATGTTTTATTGTGTTTTTATTGATTCTGTTAAATATTTCCCAATTACATTTTAATCTGGCTCAGGATTGCACCAGGGAGTGGGCCATGGATTTGACACCTCTGGTGTAGAACACGGGGATTTTTAGCTGGGACTTGAAGGAAACCAAGAGGTAGAAAAGGGGAGGGAGAGGATTCTAGGCATGAGGGACTGTCAGTGAAAATGCCCAGAGTCAGGAGACAGCGTTTCTTATGAGAGAAACAGCAGAGACCAACGTCACTGGATGGTGGAGTATGTGGATGGGAGTAAGGTATAAGAAAACTGGAAGGGTAGGAGGGGCTCAGGCTGTGAGGGGCTTTGAATGCCAACCAAAGGATTGTTTTTTTATTTGATCCTGCTGGTAAAGGGAACCACTGGAGTCTACTGAATAGGGAGGTGACATGGTCAGATCTGTACTATAGGAACATTCATTTGGCAACTGGGTGGACGACATTCTCTACTGAGGAAGGCTACATCCTGAAACCTGTTAGGCTTCCAGAAGACAGTTTTACACACACCTTGAGCCTCATCACGGTAACCTGTGCATCTACCCCTGGGATTCTACTTGGCTACAAATTCAAAGATGAAACAAATAAGAAAATAAAAAGCATGCTGATATACTTACCGCCCTTCAAATCTGTGTTTTAAAAAATCAAACAGTGCTTTCTGCATCATATCTGTCACCTAAAAATAAGCAAAGCAACAAATGAAGGTATGACAAACATGACTTGTTGTGCTAAAAAAAATTTTTTTTATTAAGAATGATAGATGTGGGATTCATGTTTGGAAAAAATGGCATAATTTGAAGGTTATCATTTTCCATTTCTGATTTTTGATAAAAACAATAAAAGCAGTTTCTAGTCTCCTCTTTTTACCCTTATTTACTATAAATAGTTTATTTACATTAGATTCACAGAACCAGAGGATATCAGAATAAGAAGGAACCTCAGAAGCCAATGAGTCCAACCTTTTCCAGAAGAACCAACCTATACAAGTAGAGTCTAGAGTATTCTGAGTGCTAATACAGCCTTTGATTGAAGATTGCCAGCAACAAGAAATTCATTATCTCCACAGGAAATCTTTTCTGCTCTTTCATCATTATAGCTATAAGAAGTTTTCCTTATAATAAAGCAAAATCTGTCTCTGATATTTCTATCTATTAGCCCTAGTTCTTCTTTCTTGAGGGCAAATCAAGCAAAAATTTTAAATCATCTTCCATCTGACTGCCTGTTGGATATTTAAGGAGAACTAGTGGATCATTCACGTTCTCCCCAAGTCTTCTCCATACTAAACATTTCTAACTCCTGCAAATGGTTCTTATACCAAGAACTGTTGTAATCACTCTCCATTTGATGTTACCATCAATTTTGTTTCTGACTGAATACACTTGGCCAATAACCAAGTTTTCCCAAGTAGCAGCCCCGCTACCCCACCTCCCCAAATACTTGTCAACATAAGTCAACAGTTTAAAGTAATTTGGTTACTAGTGCAGGTTCATCTAAGTTCACAAATTGGGAGGCGGGGCCTGAGTAGAAGATTAATTCTACTTGCTGCAAGAGACTACTCAAGAGAAGCTAATGTCTAATGACAGCCATTTCTAGGGTGAGGAGAAGGAAAGGGAAGAAAGGAAAACAATTTACATGATAACGTTACATATTTAAAAGGAATAGCAAGTTGTACATTTTTGCAGTTTCATAAGCAATTGTCTTTTTTTATTATTATTATTATATTATGTTATGGAAATGCTTGTTTTATTCCATAAATTTAAAAAAAAAGAGAGAGGGGGAAGCTACTTACCTCATAGCCCTTCAGAGAAGGCCCCACTAACACTACCGGTCGCATAGAAGGCACCACATCGTAAGGAGGAATGTGCTCTGTCTGCAGAGACAGAAGAGGCTTTCAGAACCTTAGCAGGAAGATAGGATGCTTACAATTCATCTACAAGTCACTAACTCACTTCCCAGGGGATTCAATCAATAGGAATATTAAGAGGTGCTAGTGTTCCAGATTTTTTTTTTGCCTCTGTTATAAAAATAAACTCAGCCCAAGGTGTGAGTTTATTTTCTGAAGTTTTCCTATGCTTGAAACCATCAGGATTCCCTTGCCTCTCTCCAGACATGGTAATCTGACTTCTTCATAGGCAAGCTCATCTAGAAGAAGGTGCTGCTTCTGACAGAACCAGGTGACATGGTAGAAAGACTGCAAGAAAGCATGGGAACATGCCTCGGGATGGATGGGCTTAAGAGATCTTTGTGGATTGTCTGTAAGGCAATGGCGGTGAGTAGGATTGTATTAAAAACAGAAATAGTCCAGACTACTGGGACCAATATGGCTCAATAAAGTAGGGATGAAAAAGATTTTAAAGTCTTTTGTCTTAAGTAGTGGCTTCATCTATGAGGGGAGAAATAAACTACAAATTCCTTTTAAAACCAATATAAATATCTATTTTATTGTCTGTTACTTGTATAAGAATAGGGATAAGGGACCGGTCCTGTGACTTCATTGCTATCAGGAACTCTTGAATGAGGAAGCTTTCTCTGCTCATGTAAGCTGGTGTCTTCTCTGCAACTTATGGTCTCCAAGAATTGCCCAGAGAGCTAAGAGGGTGTAACTTGCTCAGGCTCTCACAGCTAGACTGTGGTAGAGGCAAGATTCCAATCCAGCTCTATCTAGTTCTAACACCAGCTCTCTAACCACTATACAACACTGCCTCCCTTCTACTTCCATGCAGAAGCCAATCCACCCAGATGTCATTTCTAATAAATAAATACTAGTCGTATAGTCATGCTTTTTATGTATAATGTGTATAGGCTTAAAAAAATATTAGCAAGCTAAAAATTCAAAATCAAAGGGTGGAACCACTGAGTTCATTTCTGATTTCATGCACTCAGTGATACTTTCATAAACTAAACAAAATTATAATCTCTTTATGTACCTAACATACTACAAGGGAAGGAGTTATAACCACAGGATCACAGAAGTAGAGGAGGAAACTGGGGCTCAGAGAAGTTAAGGGACTCATCCAGGGTCAATTGTTATTAAGCATCTGGGGTAGGCCATAAACCTAGGTCCTCTGCCTCTGGAGACAATGCTTTCTCCATGGCATTATGCTGCATTTCTAATCCATGTTTACATGCTGCAGCTGAATTTAAGGCATGTCTATATTATGTGGCTCACTCAAACTCTCTCTGCAGCTAAGAAAAAAAATTGGGGGTAGTAATGGAGAGTTACGGAGATAGTCAGTTACAAAAATCAAGCGGATCACTGGCAATAGATTCAAGATGAAGGAAAGAGTCAGTAGATAATGGGTAATGCCATTAACTTTATGTCAGAGAGATATTTCTATAACAGAAGACATAAAATTGGTCAAGGATTGGGTAGTTTTATTTAGAGCCAATAAACGCAGCCTCCGATGCCAAAAAGATCCTGTTAAGGTTTCTTAATTGAAGCATCCACTGATTTGTGAATTCTTCTAAATAAATTAATAAAAGAAAATTAATTCTAATCTCTAGATTCCTTCAAGCTCATGTGCCATATCCTATTGGAAGCTTTTCCTTATTCCTTCAGTTACTATTCACGCTCTCAAAATTTCATGTAAATACTTATCTGTTTTCATATTACACTCCTTAAGTAGGATGTAAGCGGCTTGAGGGCAGGGACGGTTTTTCATTTTGTCATTACATCCTTGCAATATTAGGATGCTTGTTGGATTCAAATAATTAATTTTTAAAAAAGATATGGACAAAAATGAAATGTCTTTTAAATTATTCTGGGTATTTTATACATTAACCCTCAAATACGGAAGATTTATGAATTTATTTTTGTATCACAGTTTCTTAAGGAGTTTTTTTTTGGCTTACTAAAAATAATGTATTTTGTCTTATTATAAATTATTTTCATTTATATTTCTGGTTCCTGAAGTTTGTTTTAGAAATTTTAAAAAGCACCTTCAAAACAAAAGCACCAATCTGGAAAAAGTCACCGCAGCATACATATTCCAGTGAAGCGGGAACGCAATCTGTGTACTGTGCTGTCATTTTTCACTGTTTCAATGTTTAACGAGTTTCCAGGTAAATTTAAAGAGACATAACAAGGTAAACAACATCTTATACACGAAGTAAAAAACCAAGACAAACATGAATACAGTGACAGCACAGAATGCCACACAAGCACCAACCTAAAGCCATCTAAGACGTGGAAAACAACCTCGCGGCCAAATCTCTCTCTTTTTCTGCAGTGCTACATAAAAGTTCATCACATAACTGATAACATAAGAAGAATGAGTACCAGTGCCCAAGGCATCATAAGCATATAAATGAACTTATTTATATAATGCAGGCGCAGGCTCAAAATGTTTGGAAGCCATGTCCTTTTAACTCTGCAGCATCAGGAGATTGTTTCTACCTTTGAGACCAGGAATGTAAATAGTTTGATGCATGCATTTAAGTAACAGCCCAAAGAAATTCTAAGTCTGTAATTAATAGAGGGTCAGTGTCTGATGCAATAAATCTTTGCTTCTTCTTCTTTTTTTTTTTGGTTTTGTGACTGTCAACCAGCAAAGGGCTACCCATTGCTAGTCTTCAACCAGCTACTTAATAAATAATTATGGTAGATACAGAAATTACCTTATTTGATGGAATAGTGGCACTTTGAGCTCTAACCTTAAAATAAACCAATGGATTTTCAGCTGCCTTTTCCTGTTATCTCTCTTTTGTTATACATTCTTCACTGGCAAAAACAGTGATGAAATAATCTTTTAAAAAAAGTTTTGGGATATATTTAGAGGTATGGAGAACTTCAAGGATAGATCAAGCAATATGACCAGAAGCTCTGGTTATCATTTGATCACTTGTTCTAATCTATTAGCTGCGGGTTATGAGGTGAAGATCAAGGCTGGACCACTGGAATGGGAGGGACCTAAGAGGCCACTGAATCCAATATCCAAGCTTCAGAAGGGATGCCAACATGAGACCACAAAGACTTGACCACTTTTCTCTTTGAATCTCTGTGATAAGGGATCAGATCATTCGTGTATTGTAATTTCTCTTTTTAGATTACTGATGGTCTTAATAACAGAGATCCAGGTGCTTTAATTTAAGCACTTTTTTTTTTTTTTGGATTATGGTTCTCCTCTTCAGTAATTCACTAGCAATTGTATCAAAAATAAACAAAAAACGCCCTTGCAGTTCAGTACCTAGCACCATATAAATTACATATGAGCTCTGGATGCACAAGGCAGAAGACCCATTCCCAGAGAAGAAGAATCCAACCTTCTGAGAAGGTTGGGGGAGGAGGGTGAACAGAGGAGAATTTATTTACTGCACACTCCTGTGCTGGAATTCACCCACTGTTTCTGCCAGCCTTGGTAACACTGTCATATTTATCACAGTGAGGACAGATGGTGGTGTGTAAAAGAAGGGAAGGAATGGGAATTAGGGGATTCCTAAAAAAAGGGAGAAGTAGGCAGCCTCTCTCAGAAGCTGCAAAACCTACTGACAGGAAGTGGACTCTCGTCTGAAATGAAGGGTTCTGAGAAAATACCAGTCAGCAGAGACAATCGCATCAATCTTTGACACCTTGGTTGGCCAGTGGTAAAAGCTCACAAGGAGACTGCTAGACCCAGTGTCCAATAGATGGGATGCTGCAATCTGACTGATGGAAGAGGCAAGAACATTGGGAGAGAATTTATATATGACAATAGGAAAAACTCACAGTAAACCGCCAAAACAAGCCTGCAGTTTTCCACTGGTCTTGTTCATCTGCAGATTTTGCACCTAGTGGATTAGAAGTTTAAATACTGACTAAATTAAAAATCGAAGGCTTTTTTTTTTTAGTACAAGCTATGTATCTGGATATCACAAATTAGATTCTAATCATTGTTTTAATATGCTTGATTATGTTAAAAATCTGGAAAAAAAAAAGAAAGAGACAAAGACAGACAGAATAAGCATGCACTATAGAGGTGCATTATGTGGACTTGTCAGTGTTTGATGTCCCTGGATGTTTCAATCATTTCCTTTGGTGGTCTATTATTCCATCAAAAAGGATAAGTACTGTAATGGTGCTTCACTGAGTCACTCATTGAACTTAGTTGGTTTTAAATGCACGGACTCAATTCACTGCTTGATAGTTCCCTTTCTTAGTACTAGAATGATTGTACTTAATAAAATTGTGGCGATTAATGCTAATGATGCCAGTGGCAGGATAAACATAGCTTATGTCAATGTAAACTTACCGATTTCTGTTTCTGCTTAGCTACAGCGGCATGGAAAAGAAATAAAGAATAACAGAGCATGCGTGTTATTGGCTTGGAAGAGGACACAGACAGTCAACAGGACTAGAAACGTGGCGTGGTGGCGGCTGAGCGGGTGGACAGAGAGGAGCTCAGAAGTTCAATGTTACCTTCTTAAAGAAGGGCATTCTTTTCTCTTTGGAGTGGGGTGATGTTACACTGTTTGCACTGGGCTTAGGGGAGCGGTGGTTGGCTGGAATATCATTTTCTTCTGCTTCTAAGCCAGTAGCATCTATATCTATAGCTATATACAGACAAACAAGTCAAAATCATCAGGTGGACAAGAGAGGAAAAACAGGTTATAATGAAAATAAAATGGAATTAGACCCAAATGATCTGGAGTCAAAGGATTACCATGGTACACAAAGTTAAAGAAAAACTTAGAGGCAAAAGCATATAAGGGCCACAAAAGAAGACACATCTAACAAACCTTGAACAGACTTTCAAAATATCTGTTTGCATAATTAAACGAGCCTTGTACTAAATCCACCAGCAAAGATGGGGTATTTTTAGAACAAACTGACATTTGCTAAGTGTGGTTTGGAACATGGCATTGTATCTTGGGTACTATACTCACAGAATAATGTGTCACTTGATTTCTTCAAGTGACAAGTGGTAGAAAGTAAGCAAGAGAACACTGGAAACTTTCAATCCCATCAACAGCGTTCCCTGGCCTACTTTGCTCCAGGTCAGAGCAAGAGTCATCTGAATAGGCCTAGAGAAAATGCAACAAATATTTGAAGGCTGCAGCAGAAGAAAGGGAATGTGCATTCCAATAATCCAAAGGATTCATGGAAGAGGTACTTAAATAGTGCCTTAAGAGCCCAGGAGGCTTTACAGGCTGGAAGGGAGTGGAGTGATACTAAAATAATCCATGGAAATAAAGACAGACCCAATAAATAGCAAAGTAATGGGAAAGTACTCAGTTTAATGAAGTTAAATGACATCAGCCTGGGGAAGGGAGATAGCAAAATATCATTTTACTTATATAGAAATGAGATAGAATGGTGTAGAATGAGAACTGGATTGACAGTCAAGAAACCACAGTTCTAGGCCTGGGTCTGCCATTAATTAGCAGGATGACCTTAAGAAAGTCATGAAATTCTGGGTCTTAGTTTCTCTACCTGTTAAATGGAGGCTTTTTCTGGGCCTGGAGTCTATGATTGTATAATTGAACACTTAGAAATGTAGAATTTCTTTTTTAAAATGAGAGCAACTATATGATAATAATAAAGGACATTATGTCCATTATCTTGGTATATCATACCTGAGGCTAGCCTCAGACTCAGGTCTTCCTGACTCCTAGTTTGGGGTTCTATTCAAAACATCATACTACCTTATATACTAGAATCAGATAGGAATGGGCCAATTTAAGCTCAGAATTCAATTCTCTTATTGTACAGTTGAGGAAACTGAGGCTGTCAAAGGTTAAATGACTTACTCAAAGGCCCACAGCTAGTTAGAGACAAGAGTCTGAGTTAGAACTCAGGGCTGTTGACTCCTAGGTCACTCAATACTTTGTTATTCACTCAATACTTTGTTATACCAATATCTTATACTTGCAAAGCCCTTTTTGGTCTATTCACATTACCATCATTTTAACCCCACAATGACCCTGTGAGATAAGTATGGCAGGTATTATTATATTTGTTTTATAGACGAGAAAGCAAACCAAAGAATGATTTGCCCATGATTATCTAAACTATTAAGTGAAAGAATTGGAATTAAATCCAGTCCTGGCTTCAAGAACAGTACTCTTCTGGCCACCATACCATGCTTTTTTTTTCTGACACATTCATCCACTGCTTTGTATATTTTAGTGGAGATCATCTACTGTTCACGGAAATGACCTCTTCTAAGAATATCACATTAGAAGAATGGAAGAATATCTGTTAGCTATAGAGAAACAGCACAGTATTTTATACATACTCTTTCACACAAAACCAGTATACATAAGAAACAGAGATCAATGAACAGACACTTGCTTCTGAGCAGAAAGTAGTTCAATATTCAATAGTAGCCTCCTGTAGGATAGATTCCATCCCCAGTAGAAGGAATATCATCCTACCCTTTTTGAGCAACAGAAAACAATCTGAGAGGTTTTGCCTTCCTTTTTGGTTTAGAATTATGATGGATATTGAATGATTCTGTCCCGTCACAATCATAGGAAACCTATTGTGTCCTTCACCATATGGCTAAGGTAGGGAGTGCATGAAGTAATGAAAACAAGAGTCAACCTTAATTACAAGCAAAATGAACAGAGAACATGCTTCTCAAGCAGAAGTAGATGAGCAGCTTAGATGCATATGTATATTGGGGGAGGCAAATTTGTCCCCCTAGTATGGAAAGTCTCTTCCTGAATAGTGTATAGCTGTGAAAGAAGGTGGCCATGATATGACTGAAGATTCATCATCTCTAACAAATGTTACTGTTATCTTGTTTTACCATTGCTTATGTTTCTTAATCTACCTTCTTCACCACTCCAGTCATCTTTGTTATAAAAACATGTTAAAAATGTTATATAATATCTTTGTTATAAAAATGAAGAAGAAAAGAGAGGAAAAAACCACATCTCAGCAAAACTAACCAATACATCATAACAGTCTGATATCACACGCAATGTTTCACACACACTGGCCCTCTCTCTTTGCGAAGAAGGGAGAGAGGTGCAGTCTCCCATCTTTTCCTTGGGACCAAACTTGCTCATTACAATTTGACAGCATTCAGTTTTGATTGTTTTTGGCTGTTCTTTCCATTTACCTCGTTGAAACTATTGTGATGGTGTTTTCACAGTTCTGCTTACTGAATCAGGTTCAGTATGTTATTATTCCCAGAATAGGGAAGACTATGACAAAGATAGGTAAGCCTGCCCTCAAATGGTAAAGTCCCAAACAATTTTGCTTCCTCATATATACAAGGCTGGGAAAATGCCAAGCAGAGTAAATATTTATTAAGCATTTAGACTTCATGAACCTAAGTAGTCTAAACAACAGAAACAAGACCAGGGAGAGAGTCCAATTCAATTCAGTTAACATTTATTTGGTACCTATCATTTACAAGAGTGATGGAAAAACTAGTGAGTTTGGAGGGTATGGCCTGTCCACTATGACTAAGGAATCAAATCAATTGGGTGGCTATCTAGATCAATGTTGTCAAACTCAAATTAAAAAAGGGCCAAGTACTGACTCAGAAAACCACAAATTAACATTATTTATGTTGTATGGTATTTTTATTTATTTTGTTAGACATTTCCTAATTGCATTTTAATCTAGTTCAGCTTTGGGAGATTTGTGGTCCACTGGCAGGCACTAAGCTTGACACCTCTAAATTTCTAGGTTATAAATCTGCAATTTTTTTAATATTGGGGAAACTAACAGTTCAGTTGTGACATAGTCTAGATATCTAGTCTGGCTGCAAATCAATATGGTCAAATTAAATGTGATTTTTTTTATCCCTTTACATGGAACCTAGATCCTGAAAAAAGAAGTTTCAAATTTATTTGTTGGAGCTTAATTCTTTGCTAATATTGCTCATACAGCTCTTGTGTAGGAGAACACTTGGGTTCATTTGGAAACAGTAATAATAAATTCTAAAGGCTTGATACTGATGTGTTTTTCTCTGAACGTGGCTAAGAGATTTAACCTTCCCTCTCCTATGGAGCACTTTCTTAGAGCAGAGTAGAAAGAATAGAATGGCTAACCCTAATTGAACAAATCTGGAGATGTAGTGAGAAGGATTAAGGATGCTTAGCAATTGGAATACTGAACTACAGAATGATAGCATAACATATCATCTCTCCCCTGAGTCTTCTCGTCTCATCTTCATCATTACTTCCTTCAACAAAATCTTATATGGTATGATCTTCACCATGCCATTTTCCCTTCTGCTTATCAGCATCTCTACTAAAAGGTGATGCCCCGGGGCAGCTAGGTGGTGCAGTGCATAGAGCACCAGCCCTGAAGTCAGAAGGACCCAAGTTCAAGTCTGAGGACCCTCAGACACATAACTGTGTCTGACTCTGTGTGACTCTGGGCAAGTCACTTAACCCCAATTGTCCCACAAAAAAATAAAAAAAAAATAAAAGGTGATTCCCAGAACTGAACATGACACTTCTGATGTAGCCTGAGTGGGGCAAAGAACAGTAGGATCAATCCCAGCCTCTTTCAATGCCTCTTGACATTGCTCTACCCCTTTTTTTGGCTACTAAATCATAAATGTTGACATACTGGGCATTCAGTCCCTTAGAGATCTTCATATTAAAAAAAATAGCCTTTGCTAGTTTTAGCCCATTCTTTGCTTGACCATGTGTATTTGTTACAAGGAGTTATGGTTTTCTTTCTTTTTTCCCGAAGAGGGAAAAAGTGAAAGGGAGAGAAAATACATTTTTCTTTAAAAATATTAATTTAATTTAAAAAAGAAAAGTTAAGATAAAAAAGGACATACTGATACAATTTTTACAGCACCATGCCACACTTTTATATTCATACTTCATTAACTGCCCTTGTTTTCATAATTTCTATACACATCTTCTAAAAAATCTATGTTGGTTAATGAGTTTGCTCTGCATATCCACATTTTTTTCTTTAGGCAACTTCCCCTTCTCTGCCTCATTTCTTTGTGACTTCAGAGCTTCCCGAATCTCCTAAGCTGGCCTTCCTTTCAGAATTTTTGGTCATGAGGGTCAACCCATTGAGCAGTCTTCTCCTAAAATTGAAAATACAGGTCATATTATGCCCGCCTTTCCTATCCTACTCCATCACAAATTCTAAGATGGAGTGGTCACTTACCTCCAGGGTTTCATCAATTATACCTCATTGGCCACTTCTCATTAGCCAGAATCACATCCAGAATAGAATTTCCTTTGCCTACTCCTTACAACTTGAGCAAAAGAATAGTATGTGAGACAGGAGAGTAGCATCATTCATGGGAGACAAAATTTCAGAAAAGAGCTGGTAGTAAAATCTTGAATGTTAATGGAGGAGGGATATAAAATCATGTCACAGTGCTGTAAGAATTATATCACTATGGTTCTATGACAAAAATATAAAGCTTCTCTTTCAGAATCGAGATGTTGTCAATGGAGTTGTTTGGGAAGACTATTCTTAGGACATAATGGTTACTCAAGTTTACTCAATTGTATAATTTCATTAACCTGCTTAGTATTTCCACATTGTTGCTAGACTCCCTGTTCTCAACCTATTTTCACCACCAATTTGTCCTACATATAATACTCAGAATCTTAAGAATTATTTTGCCCATCTTTTTTCATGATCTTACTGGCTCTCTTAGATTAATAGTCTTTAAAGTGTTTCACCAAAAGGTTGTTTTCCATTTATATCACAGCATGTTCCACCCTAGATTGTACTCACAGTGATAGCTAAGGAAATAAGTCTACTTTTTCTTACACCTGTGAAGATGTCTTTTATTTCCCAGCCACCACACCTCTACTCTCACTTCTTTCCTTCCTTCCAAGCTCAAGAGAATAGTTTCTTCCATCAAACATTTTTTAACTAGCTTATCCTCTCTGAAAACCTTTATCCTTCTCACTAGTGGACGTGTCTCTGAACTACCTGTTCCTGTGCCATTCTCCATGATTTTAGTGTAGTTTTGTTTGTCCAATTTCTTCAATTAGATTGCAAGCTCCTTCTTTTGCACTGATCTACAGCACCAAGGACAGCGGTCTGTACTGAGTGCTTAATACACGTGGGCTTACTGTTACAGGAGATTCAGGTCAGTGACAAGTACAGTAGATGTCTCCATGTTCTATTCTATTTCTGCTTCCAATTTTTAGCTTTTTCAGTAAATATCCTTCATATTTGATGAGTTGTTTTTATAGAAGTGATGATAGCTTGGGCTAAGCCACCCACGCTACTCTTGGTTCCTTGTGAACAATCAAAAACATTTCTGACCAGACAGGCAGGTTTAAATGATGTAGTCTCTGGTTGTGGTTTTTTTTTCTTCTTCTTTTAAGTAATGCTTAAAGTCTAACAATGACTTAATTTAAAGCTTTGGACTCCCATTAGATTTAACTCATTGAGCTAAAGGTCCTAGATCACTACAGTGAGTTATGGTAAGCTTATTTACTGACTCCTCAGTCTTTTTTTTTTTTTCTGTTATATTTGTATATTAGCAGTCACTTCTCCCATCCCATGTACTTTCCCTTACATATTTTCACAAGAACAATGCTGTTTCTCATCAGTAAACCCATCAGTCAGCATTTATTAAGCACTTACTAAATGCTAGAGATAAAAGGAAATGCAAAAATCAGTCTCTGTTCTCAAGGAGCTCACAGTCTAATGGGGGGGGACAACACAAATAACTATGCACAAAACAAGATACATCCAGTACAAATCCGGGATAGTCTTAGAGGAAAGGCACTGAGATTAAAGAGGACTGGGAAAAGCTTCTTTTCTATCTAGAAGATAGGACTTCAGGTGATATTTGAAGGAAGCCAGGGGGTGGAGATGAGTAGGAAAGGTTTAAATCTACATCTCATCTTAAAAGTTACTGGCATTCCAACACAGAGATTCAGTGCAAATTAAAGCATAAAATAAGGTTAAGTCCTCAAAAAAAAAAGGGTTGAATCCATTATCAAGTTGTTCAACCCAACACCTACTTACCAGATGATGGAGGTGTAGATTTTCTGGAACTAGGTACTATGTCACCCAAACTGGATGATGAATTTCCTCCTGATTTACTGGAATAAAGAAAAAAAGGAAGTCACTATGAAAGTTGCAGTTCATCACAGAACTGGCATATTTCAATCATTTATTAATGGCAATGTTTTAAATTAATCTGGTCTACAAATAGGCAAATGGTGATTGCTCAGGGGAGTTTTTTTTTTTATCAGTTATTGAACAGGAGTAGATCAGGAGAGCTTGCTTTTGGGAAAATGTGGAATGCTTTTAATGACCCAAGCTTCTCCCTGATACAAGAGGCCATCTTTTTGACAGCCATGTTCTTCCAGTGACGCACTGTGGCTATGAGTCACAGAACAGTACAGCTGCTGAAGAATGCCAGTGGAGGGTCACCCAAAGGGCAACACAGAGTCTCATGGTGGGCATGAGTAGGCTGCCACAAGCTACTAATGAAGAATTGAGCAGGGAAGGCATCATAAAAGGTTACTCAAGAGATCTACGACCAGAAAAGGAGTTTGACTGTCAAACAGAAAGAGTAAGACGTGGCCAACGGAAACTGCATGCTCCATAGTGAACTATGAACTACACCAACATGCTAGATGGATCCCTGTAGAGGACATATGAAAAGATGTGGATAAGGCTTCTGCCTTGAGAGAGTAGGTATGGATGGGCTGCAATCTGCATCCCTGGAGGAAGAATGCATATCAACAATATCACTAATTCGGCAATATGGTAGTCTCTCTTTTCACATTTACGTTTAATTTTTTTAAAGGTTCTGAGAGAATAGAAGGGTACTATTTGGCCAACCTTCAGGTTCATTTAAAAAAAAAAACCCCAGTTATAGACATTGCTGGACATTGAACATGGAATTTGTCTTCAGGAGCCGTCAAAGGCAAAAGGTACAGCTAGAAGGCTAAAAGCATGAAATTAGTCCTTCTTTCTTGCTTGGCTTCTATCCCCGTACTTTACCATTCTTAACTTTATTATGTGGACAATGCTGAATGCCCAAAAAAGTTGAAAGTGAATTTGCGAATGCTAAACCTTGCTATTCTTCAAAAATCTCACTAAGAAACACATTACAAGGTTCTTCCATTATTTAGCTATGAGGCAAGGCTAGGATCTTTATCTAATCCTGTATGGAAAGTGCTGGATTTAATGAGAGGACCTGGATTCAAATCCTAGCTCTGCTAATTACTGGCTCTGTGACCTTTGTCAAGTCATATAACTGCCCTGGGCTTTACATTCCCCATCTGCAAAAAATAAAGTGATTAACTGAGATAACCTCTAAGATCCTGATAACACTAATGATATGACCCTAAGTGGACAGCATGGTGAAATGGAAAGTACATAGGATCTGAAGGTCAGAGAGTCTCCATGAAAATCTTGGCTCTGCTACTCTGTACTTCTGTGACCTGGGGCAAGTTACTTAACTATTCTGTATTCCCTTATCTGCAAAATGATACAGATTGGAATGAACTATCTCTAAGGTCCTTTTCTAGCCCTAAATCCTGTATTTAGACAATCCTATGTTAAGGAAATATCCAACTATTAGGATTTTGATTAGAGGCAATTTGATGATTGTACAATCCTAAATGCCTAGACTTTCAAGTATAACAGAGTACTCATTGTGGCCAGTGGAAAGATTCTGGGGCAAATGAGCATAAATAACTGGATACTTCATCTATTTTTTAAAAACTCTAATTGGCCATTTCTAGGATTAAGAATGTTGGCAAAAAGAATATTTAATCCTCAAATCTTAATTAGGTACATGAGACTTAGGTAAAGGTATTTCTATGACCTGGTACTTAGTACCACAGTTTTAAGCAGAAGTAAAGAAGTTAGGCCTGAGATGTAAGCTATGTTACTAAGTCCACTTATCAAAAGGTCATATTTACTTATTCCTAAATATACAGATAAAAAAGGCAACCTGCAGTATAGAAACTTTAGTGGGCTGAGTTATTGTACAATGACTTTTTATTGCTTTTTAAAAGATGTGTTTCTTTATTGAGGGGATTAATAGAAGGCCCTAAATCTCTAGAAGGCTCTTAAGGGATACTTAAAGGCATTTACCAAGACCTGGAGCACCACATAAAATGTAGCAAGTTATTAAAAAATTATATTTGCGGCAGCAATTTCTGGAACTGATGCAAGGACACATCATTAACAGGACTAAAGCATAAAAAAACCACACTCCTCCTTCTCCCTCTCCCTTTCTCCCTCTCTTTCTCCTCTCACACAGTATATAGTATAGTTTCAAATCTAGAAAGTGCATTTGTGTCACATTCTTTTTTATTTCAAATACCAATAGAATATTAGAAAAAATAGAAAGCTATAACAAATGTTTCAACAAGTTAATTTATTTAGAATGCCAGATTGTTCTTCAATGCTAATCTTGAAAAAATTTCCAGCCTTTTAAATGTACCCCGATTCTTATACCTATTTGTTGTGATTTTTGGTACTTCTTCTAATAGTGACTTATTTAATTAACAACAATGAGCTTATCACTGAATTTTGACTGTATTTATTAGTTAAACACAATTTAAGATGTATAGAGCTTAATAGCTAAACCTCCCAAACAAACATACTTTCTCATACTTTATGCCAGAGGTTCCCAAACTTATCTGGCCTACTGTCCCCTTTCAAAAAAAAATTACTCAGTGATCCTCTGGAAATCTACTTTCTTTAGCTCTTTAATGTTTTTTTTTTTTTTAATTTGTGTCATATCAAAAAATATAAAATTTTTTTTAAATGAAGCATCTTAAATTCAATTATTTCTTGTAAATTTGTGGGGGTTTTTCTTGCAATGAAATTTTGATGATGCAATGTTATGTCATGTAACCATATAGTATCGTATTGTAAACAAGTCACTACATGCACATATTTCTGCCAATGCATGCTGGACTTCCCGACAATATGTGACACACTAATCTGCCAACACTTGCTTGTTAAGATCTGTTGGCAGATTTGACCACTGATTGGTTCTAACTTGCATTTTGTGTGTTTATTCAGAAAATAATGTAATCAATATGACTTTAACTCTGTTACACAACAGATAAAACATGTACGAACGACTTTTCAAAACTTTCTTCTCTTCTCTTCTTTCCTTATGCGTTCACTGCCCCTTTATTTTTACTCAATGCCCCCCAGTTGCACCCAAGGCTTCTACCACCCCCCTGGACTGGTCCAGTGTCCCCCTATGGGGCAGTATCACCCACTTTGGGAACCTACACTTTATGCTAAAGCTCAAGTACAGGAGATGTGCTTCACGTAGAAAAACCTTCCAGGCATCACTGTTGAAGGCCATGTAGAAGGGACTAAACCTTCCAAAAAACATAAGGCTTACCCAGTGACAGTCTTGTTTATACTAGTTTAGGGCTAATCTAAAGTAATGTGAATAGGTGCACTTACCAAATAGATTAGTATGTAGAGACTTGAAGGTTCTTAAGGCATACTTAAAGGTTCACATACAGGGACCTGGAAGGGACCTTGGATATCATCTAATCCAATCTCCTCATTTTAAAGATGAGGAACCTGAGGGGCAGCTAGGTGGTGCAGTGGATACAGCACTGGCCCTGGAGTCAGGAGGACTGGAGTTCAAATCTGGCCTCAGGCACTTGATACTAGCTGTGTGACCCTGGGCAAGTCACTTAACCCTGATTGCCTTGCCAAAAAAAAAAATGAGGAAGCTGAGGCTGATTTTTCCAAGGTCACATGGGGAGCAAGTGTCAAAACCAATGGAATTTATATTTCATTTTTGACTCCAAACATATTGCTCATTTACTATACCAGTGACTCCTCATCATGTCCATCAAATATAAACTCTTCTGTTTAGTTTTTAAAGCCCTTCACAACCTGGCCCTTTCCAACTTACTTTTCCATTTTTCTTAATCTTTACTCTCCTCCATATAGTCTGTGAGCCAGTGATACTGGCCTCCATATTGTTTCTTGCATACAACACTCCATCTCCTGACTTCTTGCATTTTCACTGGCTGTCCCTCATGTCTGGAACTCTCTCCCTCTTCATCTCTGTCTTCTTGCTTCATTCAAATCCCCCAATAATGTCTCATTTTCTACAAGAAACCTTTCCTGGTAACCCTAGTGCCTTCCTTCGGTGATTATTACCAAATCATTCTGTATATATCTTGTTTGTACATAGTTATTTGTATGCTGTGTTCCACAATCTCCCTCCCCAACTAGACCACGAGATAAAGTCAGGCCTGAAACATAGTAAGAGTATCATAATAAATGCTTGTTGATTGACCTTAGTACCTTCTAAGTATCACTACCCTTATTCTACCACACAGGATATTGAGACTCTGAGAGGTTGCCCATGGTTATACATCAAGGACCATTAGAACAAGGATATGAACCCAGATTTTGTGACACCAGAACCAGCACCCTCAACTCTCAAGGATTTTGTTAAGAATTCCTTTAATCAAAAGAATTCCCTTAATAAAAATTTTTCCTTTGTGAAGTTTGGATTCAGTTAAACGACCGCACTTGAGGACTTAGAATGCCACACATGGCCATTGAGGCTGCAGGTTCCCACCCCTGAGTTAGGGGTTTGGTTAGGACAATAGTACTAGGGTATTGGTAAGGGAACCACAACTTAGGGAATCATTTAGGGATCCAATTAAAGGATTATGACTGCAAAAGTATTGCTCACATCAGGAAGACTCATTTCAATTTACTTAAAGTCTGACTTTCCACTAAATATTTCATATATAGAGCTAAAAATTGAGTTTCTGAGAAAATGAAAGAAAGATATTCTTTGCATTTTATTTCTTAGTTGCATGTTTCTTTCTCTGATTCTCTTTACAAAGGGTATAGCTGCAGTTTTCTGGGTTGCTTTTATTGGATGTCCTGAAAAATTGAGGCCCTCAGATTTTAGAGTCAGACAATACTCCTAGTAAACTTCAACTCTGAATTTCTGGACTGTATGAATGCACTTTTTGGTTTTGAAGATGATTCTTTCCCAAGTTGGTTGACAAAGCCAGATGCAGTGAGTGGATGTATTACTAGACAGAAGTATTACAATAAAAACATGAGGTCATATCACTCTCAGTGTAATGATCTCCTGACTTCATTATTGTTTCTAGGAACTCATATTCCTGCAAGATTTATCAGTTCTGAAACTCATACCTTCTTAGTCCCCCTGGTCCTGGCACTTCTGCCTCCCTCTGAGTGGAGAGGGTTGAAGGTGGACCTTGGAGAGCTCCTCCCCAGATGCTCCATTTAAGGAAGGAGCCCAGCACAGCCATCTCATCATTTCCTGGCTGTAGCTATAGGTCTTCATCATAACCTCATTCTGGGTACCCTTCCCTCTTACCTTTTCAGCTTCTTTTTATGTGTTGTCTTCTCCTATCAGACTGTGAACTGCATGAAAGCAAGGACTGTCTTTTGTTTTCCTTTGTATCCCCAGTGCTTAGCAAGGTGCCTGGCACACAGCAGACACTTAAGAAATCCTTATTGATTGACCATTGACTATTTCATATAGCATTCATAATACAGCAAATAACTGGAGATTACAAAGTCAGTGTTATCAAAGCAACAAGTCATTTTCACACAAACTTTTTTTTTCTTTTTGTACCTGGAGTAGAATTTTCCTTGCTTTGCCCTCTGCTCGTGCTGTAGCCTCATGTTTTCTAGTTTAACCGGACTTGGGATGAATCCTATTTCACAGCCTTCTTTTACCAACCGCCCTATCCACCAGTCATTGTTAAATTTCTGAAGATAGAAAAAATACAAAAATGCATTACAAAGTTATTGTGCAAAAATGTTCAGATTTCTTTATGAAGCTTACTTTTTGCATGCATGCTTTTAAGTTGTATAAAGTTATCACTACAAATCTCTTAAAAAGTTTAAAATACAAAAAGTAGGTCATGCCCTCAGATTCATATGTTCAGCATTCAAAGTTTCAAATTCTTAGTTCTTGCCATCCTACCAAAGGGTTAATGCTTTACTGCTCTCTTGTTCTCCAGACCCAGCTCTAGTTCTGCTACTGACGATGCCTGTAAATGCCTCGAACAGGGCACAACTTTTTTAATAAAATAGAAATGAACAACATTCTTGACTGGATATAACTCAGTCAAATAATACCTTGTGGTTACAAGAAGTGGATATTTTGGATAGGACACTGGCCCTGAAATCAGGGAAACACAGGTTCAAATCCTGCCTCAAACACTGATGTGTAGCCATTTAACCCCTTTGTGCCTCAGTTTCCTCATCTGTAAAATGAGAGAGTTGGAGCTGATGGTTTCTAAGGTCCCACCTAATTCCAGATCTATGATGCTCTGATCTATAATTTTATGTGCCTATAAACTTTAGTAGGGAAGGGATCTTAGAAATCATTTCTCTAGATCAATCCCCTCATTTTACAGATAAGTGGGGTTTTCCTAATAAGACCATTGGATACAGTTAGGACTCAAAGCTAGGACATTTATCTCCCACTCAGTGGTGCTTTCTACAACACAGCAGTACTTCTCAAAGCACACAAGCAGGACTGGAATCTTTTGGAGATGAACTAAAGGTTCTACGTGAAATATAAAGACCATGAGGTCAAAGCCCATGTCTAAATTATCTTTGCGCTTCCCTTGGTGCTTTACACAACGTGTTTTACTTAGGAGGTGAATTAATGAATGGTGGTTTTTGTTGTGGACCATTTCCCTTTTGGGATGTATTCGTTATATATGGTGATTGTGTTTTTCCAGACCAAAATTCGAGGCACACGTTCTGACAAAGCATTGGGGGAAGGGTCATTGGTGAGCAGCACACATGGTTTGTCGGGGAAATAATGCAAAATATTTAAAATCCTTACTGTTCAGGAAAATGCAAGCTATACAGGCATGAAGTGAACAGGGCCTGAGAATCAATACGTGTGAGTTCTACTTCGAGTTCTGCCACTAACCAGTTATATGCTCTTACAAAAGGCTGGAAATATTGATTTTCCCATTTGTAAATGAGAGGGCTGGATGAGAGCTGAGGTTCTCAACCTGGGGTCTTTGATCCCCAATAGGTCTGTGGATATATTTCAGGGGATTTATCAACTTGAATGGGAAAAAAATAGCTTCTTTGTTTTTAACTAACCTTTAACTGAAATGTAACATTTCTTTGAACTGTTTAAATATGCTATTCTGAGAAGGGGTCCATAGGCTTCACTAGACTACCAAGGAGGTCCATGACAAAAAAAGATTAAGAGCCTCTAGCTTAGAGAATTTCCAAGCTCCATTTTCACCCTAACATGCATGATTCTATGTACTCTGAATAGTAAAGTTTTTGCTATTACCTCTAGCTCCCAAAATACCACGAGTGAATGGTGAGGAATTATTGTACTTTTTGCTTAGATTTTCCTAAGCACTCAGAAAAATTTTCTACTATTCCTTAAAATCTCCAAAATAGTTGGAGGGGAAGTTCTCTTGATCCCCCTTTCAAACATCTCTAAATAACAGCATCCGTTTTACTCCTCCCCTCTGTCTTTCCATGGTGGAAAAATAGATCCTTCTCTCTGGGCCTTTAATCATCTGGAGGAGCTTCTCTGTGATTAAATCCCTTTAACTCCCTCTTTTAAAATCAGATTCAACACATCTCATCACCCTCTTCCTTGAGCATTCTCTCAGTCTTTCCTTCCTAACCTATAATTCACATCTCTTTCTAAAAGTTAATGAAATGATGGGCCCTAAACTTCTCTCACTCTTTTCATTAGAAACGTTCACAGTTTTGTCCAACAGTGTCTTCCTATCTCTAGATTATATCCATGTATGTCATGCATATGATATATCTATGAGACGGGAGTTCCTCCAAAGAATATGCTCAAATGGTGATTTCCTTTAGTTACAGCAAGGCTGCATAGAAAACTGTATAGTAACCCAATCTCAGGACACAGGATAATGTTCTTTTTTTAGATTAGGATGGGAGCTGGGCCTATGATTTTTAATGGTAGGTAATAGGAGAGGAACTCCCTTTATCAAACTTCTTCATAACATATAGTCTTAGAAAGTTGCTTGGAGGGGCAGCTAGGTGGCACAGTGGATACAGCACTGGCCCTGGAGTCAGGAGGACCTGAGTTCAAATCTGCCCTGAGACACTTGACACTTACTGGCTGTGCGACCCTGAGCAAGTTACTTAACCCCATTGGAAAGACAGAAAGACATACAGAAAGGAAGTTGCTTGGAACATTTGCCCAGAGATACACAACCTGTATGTGTCATTGGGACTTGAGCCTAGGTCTTCCTGACTCAAAGGAGTTCTCTATCTTGCCTCTGTTCTGAGTAATGTATATTTAACAAATATTAATAACTGTCAAAGGAAAGTTTTAATTAGGAGTAACTTTCCCTAAATTCCATATTGTAGAACTTTATTAACCTGATGGTGAAAATTCAGCAGGGTTTTAAAAGGGATCAACCCCTATGCCCTACTATTTATTAATTTCTAATGTCTTTGGTGAGGAATTTATATTATTCTGGCATTGGAATGCAGAGACCTACCTATTGGTGACAGCAACACACTGGAAGCCAAGTCCAGAAGAGGTGGACTTGGGGTCTGGATAAGGCCCATTCATGATCGTTAAAGCACTCTCTGAATGATTACAATTATAGGCATGGCATGTGAAAGATATAAAGATTTCTGAGTTAAGCATCTAAAAAAAAATCCACAAAACCAAAACAGGCTAGATTGAAAAAGTAATTTCAAACGAAGGCATTTTCCCTTACTTCCTTAACATGCAGAAAATCTTTTGCTTCGAACGAGATGGCCATGCCTGGTACCGGGACGTCATCCTCATGGGCTGCGCTGTAGCTGACATTGGTCCGCACTGCAAACGCGACAGGTTTTGTCTACAAAAAAAGGAAAGGGGAACAAAAGGCAGGGTTGATTTCATTACTTTGCTCTTAAAAACTGAGAGGCGGCAAAAACCTAGAAAACAAATTTATCATATTTCGTTCAGGTTCCGAAGTGCCTAACGTGTTCAATCCATGCCCTTACAAACAGTTTGGTTAGGGGGGGCAGATTTCTGGTAATTTTAAAACTTCCTACCACCCCAATTCTTGCCCCCTCTCAAAGCATTGCTAGTAATAGAGGTGTTGAAATATTACAGAAATAACATTTTCTAGTCTGACCCAACAGTATGTAGCCCAAAGATATAAGGACCACAGGCATGGTACTCCACTGAGTATCAAGAAACTCAGTGTTCACCGCATTGCCCAGCACTAAAATCATCTTCTTTATGATTCTTCATGGATGATAAATAGGCAATTAAATAAACACTCAAAGAAGTACAACTGTTCTTTAAACAAAAATAAATGGTAACGAGAACTCACTTGATTTTCTGTAGATAGTCTCTCCTACAGCTTCAGAATGTTAGGAATGCAACCACCCTTTGCTAAGTTACATTAACCCTTTCTGAGCTTTTACCCAACCTCATGCAATCACTGGCTTAAAAGAAAACAGTGAAACCATCTATTTTTGTTATTTGATGTTTCAGTATCTACAAATAAAGACTGATTCCACAGCTGCTGAAGGTGAAGAAAACATCCCTGAGCTTTCTTCAAGTTAGGGGATTAAGTCTATGAGGGTACCATCCTCAATAGTGGAAAATGCAAATATCTAAGAGGAATCATCTTTCTTTAGCACAGTTAATTGCCATATTATGGGTGCATGTAGAATTCAGATCTGTTTCTCACTCTGGCTCATTAGGCTTCTCACCTCAAGTTGTTTGTGGGGGAGGAGAAGGTGGGAATGGAAGAGAAAGAGTCTACCCTAGGGGTGGGGAACCTGAGGCCTCAAGGCCCACATCCCTGGTCTACCCTTTAGGATGGAGATAGGGGAAGTAGTTCTGCCATCATTTTGGTTACCTATGCTGCCAGCTAAAGGAGGAAGGACAATGTTCTGTGTAATTGAGGCTAATGCAGTAGAATGGACAATGGAATTAGAAAAGCAAAAAGTCAGTTTATAGTGTCATTAACCAGGCCCAGTTGAATTGCTAGGGGTGGGAGAGAAGTTTGCTACCTCACCTTCTACTACAATTCTAGTAGGAGGAGACTCCATCCATCAGTTAAAGCCAGTTGCTATGACTAGAATATAGATCCAAGGTTTTTCATGATAGCAAAGCCTTCCGTGAATCTCAAATGTCATTCCTTTTTCTTATTATTATTATCCTTGGGAGGAAGACATGATGTTTTATGAGATTGGGAGATTTTTTTCCATTCATAGTAGTTTTTTTGGGGGGGGGGACGAGGCAATTGGGGTTAAGTGACTTGCCCAGAATTACACAGCTAGTAAGTGTTATGTGTCTGAGGCCGGATTTGAACTTGGGTCCTCCTGACTCCAGGGCTGGTGCTCTATCTACTTCACCACCTAGCTGCTCCCCCTCCCCTGTGCCCCCTCCCCACCATGGTAGTTCTAAAACAGGGATTCTTAACCTGAGGTCCATTAATTTCTTTTCTTAATATTTTGATAACTCTGTATCAATATGGTTGGTTTTCTTTGTAATCAATTGTACTTTATGCACTTATTATGAAGAAGGGTCCATAGACTTAACTAGATTGCCAAAGGGTCCATCATGCAAAAAAAAAAAAAAGTTAAAAACACCTGTTCCAAATTATTGTTTGTTTCACATACTGCTTTTCTTTTCAGATGAATCCACACAGAATTTTCAGTGTTTTAAGCAATGAGAAAATTTTCCAACATTTAAATAGTAAGAAAAACATGACGCTGGAGTAACAGGAGAGTTGGGTAAGAGAAATGTAATTTTAATTCAGTAATGGTACAATAGTAAGTCTAAGATCCTTTTTTAAAAAATGAGATGAGTACATGACCTAAATTATTCCCAAGTTCCCTTGAAATTACAGAATTTACCTGAAAACCTCATTTCTTCCATTAAATTACATAAAATTCTAACAGATAAGACCTTAGATGAGAGGTGCAGCTGTGCAAGACAGAAATAAAAACACTGTGAGATTCCTGCACTTAACTCAATTTGGGATTCAATACTCCAAAATAAATGTTTTAAATTTGATTCAATTTCGTTCCTCAGCCCTCCTTCTGCCTTTCTACAATATTTATATCGTGAAATACACCATCTAGCAGGATGTGTGTTTATCTATTATAATCCATTAGATTGTAAGCTCCTTGAGGCCAGGGACCATCTTTTGCCTCTTTTTGTATCCTCAGTACTTAGCACAATGCCTGGCACATAGTAGGCACTTAATGCAGGTTTCTTGAACTGAACTCTGTGTGTGTGTGTGTGTGTGTGTGTGTGTGTGTGTGAGAGAGAGAGAGAGTGTGAGAGCGCATGAGTGTGCATACACAGTAAATTGGATAGAGAGTTGGATTTAGAGCCAGGAAGACCTGGATTCAAGACCCGGATTCAAGACCCATCTCTGACACATACGGGCTGTGTGACTCTGGGTAAGTCATTTCACCTCTGAATATTCCAGGTTCAAATCAAATGGAGGATCAAATGAAATATTTGTAAAATACTTAGTACGGTACCGGCACATAGTAAGTACTTAATAAATGCTTATTCTCTTTCTTCCTTTCCCCCAGGTAATTCTCTAAAGCTACAAGTTGTCGAGAAGCTGCCACCCTGCATTGGCAAAGGGAGTTTCCTCCCCCCAGGACTTCCCTAGACCAATAAAATTACACATTATGCATGTAACAATTCATGTTTACATATTTAGACAGAAAGGGCTGAAGTTCAAAAGGATATATTATGCCAACTGTATGGAGGAGGTATAGTTTTATGTGATAACTCTCTGGTTGACAGATTTATGTAAGGAACTTCCCTGGTCCTCCACGATAGCATGAGACTTCAGCCATTGGTACTGCTTGTAAGAACTGCTTCCTCTATGAAGGTGGTGGGGCAGCAAGGCGGGGAGGGGATGATATTATGAACTGTAAGAGGGAAGAACATGCTACCTCCCCAAACCATGCATCAGCTGAAATGATGAAACCTTCGTTGCTGCATCAGCACTGCTGTACCAACTGCCAGCCTCTAACTTTGGTGTGCGTGAAGGGGAAATTTCAAAATCCCCCAAGTCCTGGAGGCCTTCAGATCCTCAGGTCTTATGGAATCCTAGAAGACCAGAGACAGTCCTTACCCTTTAAATTAAATGCTATTTTTAGCATGCCACCATTTGGCATTGCAAAGTTATATTTGCTGGAAAGATCAATCTGTTTCTACTCTGCATTCATACAACACCTTCTGATTTGCAGTTGAAAGCCAACAGAAAGAGAGATGGGATTGGTGTCAGGTTTGTTCTCTGGGCCTCTGTTTTCTTATCTGCAAAATTATGAAGTTGGACTACCTGGACTTAGAGGCCCCCAAATCTATCTAGGACCCAAGATCAGCACTTGCCATTACCACCAGAATTCTTTTAGTCTCAAATATGGAAGCTTTATTCGATTTGCTCAGTTTAGAGACCTCAGCACTAAATTATCCTGGAGGCTGACTGCATTTCCTCAGAAGTGCCTTCCAACCATCTGGCTTTAAAAAGCTCTGATCTTGTGTACTGCAAAGAGTCAAATCACCTGGCTGTGCTTCCCTCTTTCTATATGCACTAAATCATGTTCAAGGACGTGACAGTCTGGGACAGATTTATTTTTTAACTTTTTGGTGGTAGTGAGGAGGGAGGACAGAGAAGTAGGAAGGGGCAAAGGTGCAGGATGAAAACGAAGGTTAAGAATGGGACCAGAATAGGCACCTGAAAACACTGAAACTATTTTTTCCTTACAAATTTTTCCCTTTTCTTTTTTCTTCCCCTCCCTAGGCATTCACATTTCTAATTACATATATTTATTCTATTACCTTTTTCAGGAGTAACCCCCATGGCAGACTTCTGTGGCTAAAATACTGCTTTGCCTAAAGAAAGATACTTATGTGTTATTCATTAAGTGGTGAGCACCACAGGACACCAAGAGGGCATGGTGAAAAGCAGGTGTAATGAGGAAGGTTGAGTTTCCTTGAGACAATTGTGGGCAGCTCTGTAGGATGGTTTTCATAGGAAAAGAAATATGCATGAGATTGATCAAACAATGGGCTCAGTCCAAAAGAGAATACTACTTGTCTAGGAAACATGTTCAAAGGCTGGGCATGCCATGTTCTGAACTCATTTTCTCACAACTCCTCAGAAATTATTTATTCTGTTCTGCAAAGAGAGCAAGTAAAGATGTGATTTTCTTTTTTACATTCATTGTGTACAAAATGGAATAGAAAGAGATTAAGTCTTTATTCTTAGCTCACTAGTGGTAGTTTTAAGCAAACAGTAACTAGCTACCAGTCTCCTATTAAAACATTGACTAACTTCCTTCAAGTCCATTAATCAACAAACATTGGTTGAGAGTTGACTATGTACCAGGAACTATGCTGGATGCTAGAGATACAAAGGAAAAAATGAAATGGTCCCTATCCTCAAAGAGGTTACAGTCTAATGGTGGATCCAAGGCTGATTCTCTATTATGTCATGGTGTCTCTCACATTTACTACAGAATATATTTTATTATTAAGATGTAGTAGGAACCTGTCTATTAGAAACTTTCTTTAAACCATGTTTCTTTTCTTGTTTTAATACACACACACACAATCTTAGTTTTTTATCCACTGTGAACAGTAGGGGAAACATCACTATTCATTTAAGATAGTAAATGACATCCCTGTTTTAGAGATGAGCCAAAGCCAGTTAATTAACCAGTCTGGTTAATCATTATCTTACTTACTTTGCATCTGACTAATTTATATGATTATTTTTTATTTTTAATATAGTAGTCTGTTATTAGAACATTTTAATAAACTGAACAAATGAAACTTACATCATCATGCCAATAACTAATTGTATTATTAAGATATTTAGCTTTGGCTATCCTTTCCAGTTGCATCTTCTCTCATGCCCTCCTGACCAACATGCTGGCTCAGGAGGAGCAGTCACTTACAGATCCTCCCTTTCCTGACATTTCCCAGCAACCTCTCCTCCTTTTTAATTCTTCTGTCTAGATTACCACCCAATTCAGGTCTTGGTGCCATTTATAAGCCAGGTACCCAGCTATTCTCCCTCCTTTCTCAAGGAGTTCAATATCTAGTTCACCATCCTCCTCTCTGCCCTTACATTTTGGGATTTCAACATACACGACCCACTATTGTTTGACAACACAGGCATGCCCAGTTCCTAAGTCTCAATTCCCATGCCCCATTTTGACACAGGATGGGCCTACCTTTGATCTCAGCATCATCTACAAATGATCTACTTCAATGAAAAGAATTCTGAAGTTTCTTTATCCCTGTCATTTCATCTCTCCCTCTGGATCCCTCCCTCCCCTAAAACAAAGCAGCCAAGTGGCACAGTGGATAGAGTGCTGCCTGAAGTCAGGAAGACTCAGAATTCAAATCCAGCCTCAAACGCTTACAAGCTGCATGACCTTGGGCAAGTATTTAAACTTTGTTTGCCTCAATTTCTTCAATTGTAAAATGGGGATAATAAAAGCACCTACCTCACAGGGTTGTTGTAAGGATTTAATAAGTAAATATTTGTAAAGTGCCAAGCACAGAGACTAACACAGAGTAGGGTTTTAATAAATGTGTGTTCTTTTCCTCTTCTCCCTAAAAACTATTCTTTGTCACCACTGTGACCTCTGGTCCTTCCACTCCTTAGTATTTTCCCATACTGCTCTTGCTTCATTTTTGTTCCTTCTCAGTGTTAACCTTATAGTTAAGCAGTTCAAATACACCTGTCATCTACTCTCAAATCCCTTGTCCCATGGACCTCACACCACCTATGCCTTGCCAAATATCAGCTCTGGATTCATCTCACCGGTGTTGCCTCCTCTTAGACTGATGAGCTACTGAAATGGGCTCTATTGCCTGGGAGCTGGAGGAAATCTTGCAACCATGTGGATGGGATCTACTACAAAGTTATGTTATCTAGTCTCAGCAGAGCCCTTGATGCAGTAAGGTAATTCTTTTGGCTCCTCACTAATTGATTCTCTATCTAAACCATCTCTTCTTTCCTCAGATTTCCCACCATACCTCTTTCTGAGTTCCCTCTTTTCCCTTTGTTTACATCTCAAAACCCACCAAAATCATTCCCCATTTTTTCTTTCTTTACTTCTATCTCTGCTTTCTCTTTGCCATTGTAATTCCCTCTATTTGTTTTTTAAATTTATTTATTTTTATTAATGTATTTCGATTTATCAACAATCACTTCCATATGCTTTTGAGTTTAAAATTTTTTCTCCCCCTTCCTCCCCACTACCCTCCCCAAGATGGTACCCAATCTGATATAGGCTATATATATACATTCTTATTAAACATATTTTCAGATTAGTGATGTTGTAAGTAAAAATTAGAACCAATAGGAGGAACCATCAGAAAGAGGAAACAAAACTCAACAGAAGAGAAAAAAAATAGCACATAATATGCTTCGATCTGCATTCAAACTCCATAGTTCTTTCTTTGGATGTGGATAGCATTTTCCATCACGAGGCCTTTGGAGATATCTTAGATCCTTGTATTGCTGGGAAGGGTTAAGTCTGTCACTATTAGTCATCGCACAACGTGGCTGTTATTGTGTACAACGCCCTCCCTCTATTTGTACCCTTGATCCCATCCATCTTCCTCTCTTTGGCACACTGCCCCATGATTCCCTTGCTGCCTAATCTTCAATCTCTGCCTGTCTACAGGTTGTTGCTTACAAATATGCCCAGGTCTCTTCCTATCTCTCTCTTTCTTTTCACACCTATAAAAAGCCATCTAATTTTGTTGTCTCCACTTTCTCTGACCTTGCTCATTTCTCAACCCCTTGTAGTCTGTCTTTAGATGTTACTGACTCAGCCGAAACTGCTCTCTCCAAAGTAACCAAAGGTGGCCTTTTCTCAGTCCTAATGTTTCAAGATCTCTGAAGCATTTGGCACTACTGACAACTTTCTCCTCCTGCATAGTTTATCCACTTGGATTTTTTTTTTTACATAGGTTTTCTCTCTCTCTCTCTCCATCTCTTCTGTATTACTTATCCTCTCAATCTCCTTTGTGGATCAGCATCCATATCTCCAACCACCTCCCCTCCATCCGTGGGTTCCCCTCCCCTCAAACTCTATTCCTGGGTCCTCATCTCTACCTTCCCTTGCTTTTTTTTTTTTTTGATGAGGCCCAGAGTCACATAGCTAGTGAGTATCAAGTCTTAGGCTGGATTTGAACTCAGGACTCTAGGGCCAGTGCTGTACCGTGCCATCTACCTGTCCCCCTTCCCTTGCTTTTTGACCACCTTAGCTCCCTTGGTTCAGTTATTTCTATACAGATGATTCTCAGATCTCTATCCAGCCCTAGTCTCTCTCCTGAGTTCCAGTCATTGCTAACTTCATGTCCCATAAGCATCCCAAACTCTTATCAATTGCACAGGTGTTCTTAACCTGAAAACTAAATCTAATCATAAAAAAGTTTCAGGGACTCTGAAAAGAGGAAAAAGCGACATTTTCACTTTCACTAATCTCTAACTGAAATTTAGCATTTCCTTTAATAATTTAAAAACATTATTCTTTTTTAGGGACTTGGCTTAGTATAATTTCTTTTTTAAATGTTATATTAATGTATTTTGTTTTAAGTTGCATTTACAAATTACTCCCACTTCATGAAAGACCTCTTGTAACCAAGTAAAATAGTTAAGTAGAACTAATAATACAAATGACAGCACCTGAAAGTGCATACACCATTTCACACCTGTAGCACCCCCTCCCCACTTCCACCCTATTGTTAAAAAAAAAAACAACCCAGAAAAGAAAAACAAATTTCTTGTCACAAGCATGAGTAGTCAAGCAAAAAAAAATCCTCTCAATGGATAAATACAAATATATGTGTGTGTATGTATGTCTTTTTTTTGCACCCCAAATCTCTCACCTCTCTGTAATGGATAGCATGGTTTTCCATCTGTCCTCTGCAATAATGAATAGTCATTGTATTATGCATAGTTCTTATAGCTTTCAAAGTTGGTTGTTTTCATCATATTGTTGTAAAAATTGTTCTTCTGGTACTGCCAATTTCATTCTTTATCTGTTTATAAACATCCTCAATGTATGGCATTTATAAACATTTATGGCAACTTTTTGTGGTAGCAAAAAAATTGGAAAACAAGAAGATGTCCATCATTTTAGGAATGGCTGTATACGTCACGGTATATAAATATGATGGAATATTACTGTGCTATAAGAAATGAGGATATGGATGATTTTTTAAAAGACATGGAAAGGGGCAGCTAGGTGGCTCAGTGGATAGAGCAGCGGCCCTGGAGTCAGGAGGACCTGAGTTCAAATCCGGCCTCAGACACATAACACTCACTAGCTGTGTGACTCTGGGCAAGTCACTTAACCCCAATTGCCTCACCCCCCCCAAAAAAAAGAGATGGAAAGACTTAAATGAATAGATGCATAGTAAAGAAAGCAGAATCAGAGGAACAATTTTTACTATGATGTCAATTTTATTTATTTTTTTTCTTCTGTATTTTTATTTATTTTGTTAAATTACAGTTTAATCTTGTTTGGGCAACACTCTGTTATGGTGTGTTTGATTATGACATCAATTTTACAAGAACACTATTCTGTGAAGGAACTTGTAGACTTTACCATACTGCCAAAGGGGCCTATAACCCTCCAAAAAGGTTGAGAACCCCTGCCATAATGGAACTCAGTCCCTTTCTCCAAAGTGTTAGGGGCAGCACAATGCAGTCACTCAGACTCACAATCTTGGAGATGTCCCTGACTCTTCAATCCCCACATCCAATCAATTTTGCAAATCCCCAATTCAATTTTGCTTTCAAAATATACCCCATCTCAGAGGTATCCACTCCTTTTCTCCCTTCACAGCTATCACCCAAGTTAAGGCCTTTATCACCTCTTACAATAGCCTCTCAATTAGTCCACAACCTGGTTCCAACCAACTCTTCCAGTCATATTAGCCATGACTCCTCTTCATGCACTTTATGGTCCAGACAAACCGGCCTTCTTTCTATTCCTCATGCTACTGCATCTCCTGTCTCCTTGTCCTTGAACAGTTAATCATCAATGCTTGGAATTGCTCTGTGCACCTGAGACTTAAGATTTGAAGGATGGATTTGATTTAAACAGGGTGGAGTAGAAGACTGTATGCTAGCCTTCTAATCACAAGGGAAGATGGGAGGGAGCATAGAGATAATGGAATGAAGATAAACAGTGATAAAGCAGTATAAAAGGATGAATTTGAAAAGAAGAAAAAAAATCTGCTAAGTGATGATGGCTTTGGGCCAATTCAATCCCCAAATCATTTATTAAAGCCTCCTGTGGGAGGGGCAGTTAGGTGGTGCAGTAGATACAGCACTGGTCCTGGAGTCAGGAGGACCTGAGTTCAAATCTGGCCACAGACACGTAACACTTACAAGTTGTGTGACCCTGGTCAAGTCACTTAACCCCACTGCCTAGTCAAAAAAACAAAAAAACAAAACCAAAAACAAACAAAGCCTCCTGTGGGAAGGGCACTCACTGTGCTAGGAAGATAGAAAAATCAAAAACAGCTCATACTCTTGAGAGGTTTACATTCTCTTCGTGGCATATCTCAAAAGATAAATATACATATAATGAATTGAGGCGGGAAGAGAGTATTACCAACTTAGAAGGGTAATATTTCTTGTAAAGAAATGGCACATGAGAAGATTCTCAAAGGAAGCCAGGGACCTGGAGAAAGAGGTAAAGATAAATGGATCCTAGACATGGAGAACCTATACAAAGACATGGAGGCTGTAGATGGAATGCAAAGTTGAGGGAGCAAAGTAGGCCAATTAGTTGAGAATGTACCTTGTGCCCAGAGGAATAATATGCAAAAAGTCCGGGAAGGTAGGCTGGAATCAGATTATGAAGGGCCATAAATGCCAAGCTGTGAGGAGTTTGTGTTGTTGATTTTTTTCCCTAGAAGCAATAGAGCACCACTGAAAATTCATGAACAGGGGTCTGCTTCATATCTAGGGTCTCAAAGAGGCATCAGAGAATGGCTGCATGACTATTACTCACTTTCCCATGAACGAGGGAGAAATAAATGAAGAAAAAGTATTGGAGAGCTAACTGTTCAATGCAGGATCTTCAGGAGGGAAATCAGTCAAAGGAAATGTTTGCAGAAAAAGTATTGGTTTTCAAGACAATTCAAGAGGACCCATGATGAAAAATGCTATCTACTTTTAGAGAGAAAACTGATGAATTCTAAGTGCAAATTGAAGCTTTTTTTTTTTACTTTATATGTTTTTCTTTTTGTGTGTGTATGTTTTCTTTTGCCTTATAGCCAATATAGAAATATGTCTTGCATGACTTCACATGTATAATCGATATGATATTGCTTGCCTTCTCAAGGTGTGGGGGAAGGGAAAGAGAGAGAGAGAAAATTTGGAACTCAAAATTTAAAAAAAAAGGAATGGAAATTTTTTTACATGTAATTGGGAAATATTTAATGAACTAAATTATATACATATATACATATATAAAAAAACCATAATGTACTGGTTGCAAGCAAGTTTGGTCACAATAGAATGGACATTTCATAAGACATGGTGGACAGTATTAGTAGATATAAGTGAAATGGGTATGAGGAGGACGAAGGCTGAGAGAATGAGAGAAAGATACTCAGGGATAGATTTGCATAGAATCTCAGAACTGAAAGGCACCTTAGAGTTCATATTGTTCAACCTATATCCCAAAAGGAATGCCCATTCTATAACAGTGAGGTCAAACTTCAATAGAAATGGATTCGAGCAGGTTTTTTTGCCAGCCTGTGTGGCCCAAGCCAAGGCTTCAAGTTGTTTATCTATGTATGCTCTACATACACGTAGAGCTCTCGGACATGAGGTCATTTGAAGACCTGTTATGATGGGGAATGCACCATGTCTAGAAGCAACTGAAGCCACTGTGGGCCAGCTTTAACAGTTACACTGCCTGTTACTTCCCTACTTTTTAAAACAGAGGACACTGGTTATATGGCTGGAATGTGAACATTGTGCTATACTGTTATTGTGTGATTTGGCAACAGTCATGTGTGTGCTTTTAAATGTTTATTTCTTCCTTTCATGTTAGACTTTCAGCTGTCACTGTATCATTTTAACCACTTCCAACATCTTCTTATCCCTTCTCATTTGTTGTATCTAGTCTTCCGTGGACTCAGACACCAGATAATTCACCTTATGTAAAGAATTTTATGATAAAATGAGACAATAAGATCCTGAGACAACTCTAAAGAAATAGAAAACATGGTTTCAGGGCATGGCTTTTGTGACATATTTGGGGGGCTCAAAGATTCCCCAGTCTTCTGGAGTCAGAGTAATGTTCAGTAGGGCTGTCAAATCTGACTTCTAGAGAAGCAGAACACTTTTATACAAAATTCAAATCAGTCTGGTGAGTTTGAGCCAAAAATGACTTTGAAATCTTAATATCTCAGTAGATAGACTATTCTATGTATGATTTTTCTCAGATTATGAAGCCTTGGAGTTCATTTGAGTTCAATTAATCTTTAATAAGAAGACTTAGAATCAGTCACACATTTTAGCATATGCCCCAAAGAATCAATATTCAGAGAAATTTTTCAGTAGAATGACTTCTTGTGTTGAAGACTATATCTATGACAATAACTGGCATAAGATGTTTGTAAAGCATACACAGGAAATGTAGTGCTGTAATATGCACCTGTCATGAGATAAACATCTTGTCAGAATTAATTTTCAGATTTATTGCTTTTTCCATTCTAAAAATGTTCCTTTTCTTTGTCTGTTTATAATACTTACCCATCACATCTATTTTCATAAGTGTGGGAAAAGCTTCAGGAAAAGATATTTTATCTTTTATTTAATGATTGTCCTCTCAAGTGTTGCCTTCTGTCTACTCAGTTATAAAATAACACTTGGAGGAAACTTCTCAATCTTTAATATTGGATATTTTCTATAATAGTTTAAGTTTTTGGCATTGTTACAGTAATCTGATCCAGTAAATGAAGAAATTAAATAAATATTTGCAGCTAAAGGCAGTAAAACCTCTCCTTTTTTATTCTGTATATAGCTTGTTTCTCTTTGCGTGTTCTTTTCCCCATTATACTTCCTTGAAATCAGGGACTAGTTTTTGCCTTTCTTTGTGGTTGGCACCTAATAGTTACTTAATAAATGTTTTTTGACTGACTTCACTTATGTCCATCCCTTGACTTGCATATAGTTCTTCGAAGCAATCAGCCCCACCGTCTTGAGACATTCTCTCACTCTTCAATTGGCTTAAAATAGAATAGTACTAGGCATCTTATGGATACTCAATTTAACATTGTCTAATTAGTTTCTTATTAAATCAAATCAACAAATGGTTGTTAGTCACCTACAACATGCAACATATTGCTAAGCACCATGGGAAACACATAGGTGTTATTAGAAGGGTCACTCTTCTTAGGGAGCTAATTGATATCTGACTGTTTTTTTTCTTTTCATATTTAAGACTGTAGTTAATTTATTCTAATCTTTTTCATACATATTATGGCTATCTTTCATCTTAAATTAAAAAAAAAACTCCTTTTTTTGGGGTTGCTTTACTTCATCTTTTTTTTCAGTCCCCAGTACTTACTTGAAAGAGGAATGTCACAAACACAAAGCTTTCCAAAGTTTCTAAATTAAGGAACTGTACAAGTGATAAAAATCTATTTTTAATTTCATAGAGGACTTTGTGTGATGATATGGACTACTCAAATCACTTAAAATTCGACCCCACATTGTGTTAGTCACTGGGCATGCTTTCTGAAATAGCCCATTAAAACTGAAAAAAGTCTCTAATGGACTTAGTTTTCTTGGCATTTATTTGTAATGAGAATAATCCTTTGAGAACTTTCTTCTTAATCATTCCCCTCATGTAAAAAAGAGATGTTTCCCTGAGAAAATAGAGGTGGTCCATCATTGCAGTAGATGTCAAGGTAATTACATAGCATGCTTTTACTGAGATCTCAGTCCAGAGAAGGAGGACCACAATTAATTTTTTTTTAAAGAAACAATACTCTTTAAAATAACAATACCAGAAAAGAAATTCCTAAACAAAAAAACTACCTAGCAGAAAATAGTGCTATGAAGGCTGATCTATCAACTGCTCCATTGGCTATAATGTTTCTTTCTTTATTTATTTTTTGATGAGGCAAATGGGGTTAAGTGACTTGCCCAGAGTCACACAGCTAGTGAGTGTTATGTGTCTGAGACTGGATTTGAACTCAGGCCCTCCTAACTCCAGGGCCGGTGCTGTATCCACTGCACCACTTACCTGTCCCCCTTCTTTGTTGATTCTTGACCTAATCCATTTGTACTGACAATTAATAATAATAGCCAGCATTTATGTGGTATCTGCTAAGTGCCTGGTACCCTGCTAAGTGATTAAAAATACTATCTCATTCAAACCCCATAACAACCCTGGGAGGTAGTACTATTACTATCCCCATTTTACAGATGAGGAAACAAAAACAAATAGAGGTGAAGTGACTTGCCCTGGGTCACACAGCTAGGAAGCCTCTGAAGCTGCATGTAAATTCAGGTCTCCCTGACCCAGAGCCCAGAGCTCTATCCATTGAGCCACCAAGCAGCCTCTGACCTTCGAACCTAAGAGCAACAATAATCAATGACCACCGTCTAACCCCAGGAACAAAGCATAGGCTTGACCAGGGGACACCTAGCCAGATTCTAGGCCCAAGGCCTACGTTTTGTATTGAAAGAGAATGAAGGGTTTAAAGGACTTTGGATTCACCAGTGATTCTCTGTTATGATCTTACAGCGGTTCATCACTAATTATGGAAATGGCAGTGGACGGAGAGGCAAAGGCTACATTCTAAATAACAATAACTGACTATAGACAATTACAAAGTGCTTTATAGATATTACCTCATTGTCTCATGTGACAGAAGGTGATCTGAAGAACATCACATGCCGTTACTTTACATTTGAATTCAACCAGCTATGGCTTGAGACACTACACCTACGACCAGACACTAACTGTTTAACAGTTTATCAAGTTTAATCTTCCTGCTTTCGTTCTTGGAAGAAAAACGTCTAGAATTTGAAAAAAAAAATTTTGAAAAACTTATTTGTGCCTGGCATACAGTAGGCACTTAAATGTCTGTTATTGAAATATATTGATTTTTCTATAGGAGGACTGTAAAAGACGAGACATAGCATCTTTTTCTTCTTAGAGAAGAATCTAAGTTCAGAATTAGGGGTAATATGGAAGACTTCATATTGGCATTTTTCTTCTTGGTTTGTATACTTGCCATGGAAATAAATGCAACCCACTCAGTATCAGTTCTACTGACTAAAGACAATAGGGAGCTAATGAGGATTTTTGAGCAGTGAAATGATCCTCATAGAATCCTAGATTTAGAGCTAGAAGGAACCTTTGAAGTCATAGAGTCTGAAGGTGTCAAATACATGGCCCTCAGGCACATTTTAGTAGCCCCCATTCCCATTTGGGTTTGACATGGTGAAGAAACTGAGGCATAGGGAGGTGAACTGATTTGCCCAAAGTCACGGAGGGTATTAGTAACGGAGGCAAGATTTGAACTCAATTCTTTTGACTCTAAATCCTACAGTCTTTTTCTAGTACCACAGTAGATAACCCCACAGAGGGAGGATCAGGACAAATTAGAAAATAAACATTATTCAGAAAGAGCACCTCATCTTCCAGAGGTGGTGGGGATACTGGTGCCTCTTGCAGTTGTACATCCATGCTCAATGAGTCTGAGAGCTGAAGCACTGACTGAGCTGTGGAAATCCTGAGAAGGTTTTCCCAGGCAACTACCCTGGTGCTCCATTGAAAACCTTCTCTTTGGTAGTCTGAGGGGCATATTATTACCGCTGTAACATTCCATTCCTTGCTTACTCATATAAAAACTGTGTTGTTGCAGAATTGTTCTTAGAATATGTGGAATTCTCATTAGAAATTCTGAAAAACACAGGGGGTTTTGGATAATCCAAATGAACTGCAGGGAAAGTGCCAATTTCTGGGCAGCTAAATAACTTACTAGCTGGCCTAAACTGACCAGGGATTTTGCTGAACAAAAGTGACTTTAGTTAATAAAAAAAAAAAAAAGGTTAACACAGAGCATGATTGTTTAAGCAAGACCCTGCACTCCTTCTGCTGTGGTCCTATAGAAAGCCCTTGTACTTCCATTCAGATACAGCTCAGGGCAGATATAATGAGTACTCATAAAGTTTTCCTTTAAACTGGTAGCATAAATCACCTATCTATCCATCTTGACACAACTACTTCCCATTGGGGTCGAAGGGATGAATAGAAGCTTCTGGGGGCAAAACATTGCCTACATTTTCTCACCAACCCTTGGAATCTGACTCCTTTTATCATTCACCTGAAACTCTTCTCTCAGAAAGTCATCAAGGATTTCCCAATTGGAATTTGTCCAATTCCAAATTTCCCAACTAAAATTTCCCAATTCCCAATTTGGTTCCATTGGACCAAACCCAATCGATCCTCTTCCTCCATCTCATATTTCTCTGCCTATTTTACATTAGGTAATGCTGACCTCTTCCTTCTACTGGATCACTAGTTCTCCAACTTTTTTGGTCTCGGGATCCCTTTAAAATGAAAAATTATTGAGAACTCCAAAGAGCTTTTGTTAATGTGGGCTACATCTATCGATATTTACCATCCTAAAAATCAAAACTGAAAACTTCATTTATTTATTAATTCACTTAAAATAACAATAATAAGTCCAAGGCATACTAACATAAATAATAAAAAATCCCTATATTTTTCCCAAACAGAAGAAAATTAGCGATAGAAAGGCATTGTGTTACATATTTTTGCAAATCTCTTCAATGTTTGACTTGGGAGAAGATAGCTTGATTCTCACACATGCTTCTGCATTCAATATGTGGTGATATGTTCTTTTAGTTGAAGTATATGAAGAAAATCTGCCCTCAGAGATATGTGGTTGGAAAAGTGAGGAGTATTTTTAATAGGCAAACAACATCTTAACATTATTAGGAAAATAGCTCTGATCTCACAAATTCCCTAAAAAAAGGGTCTTGGGGAACCTTATCTGCAGAAGATACTCTGCCAACTGTAGTACTAGATATTCTGTACTCCTTTGGCTTCAGATATAGCAAATTCTTCTGACTCTCTGACTACTACAATTTAGTTAGTAAAGACAATTAATTTCATTCAGAAACCTGTTCCTCAAAGTAAGACTAACATCCTACTCTTTTTAGACTTGTTCTAATAAGAGGTTTAATAAAAATAAGCTCAACAGGCTCATTTTCTTTATGATTTTCAACTGGCCAAACATAAAACCTGTGGTGGAGGAAAGGTACATTCTAAATATCTGAAGAGAATAAAAAATACAGATGAGTAGAAAAAATGGAAGTTTAAGAAAAACAGTCTATTTTATATATTCTTGAATATGGGATATCAAGACATAAACACAAATTCCGATGAATATGATGAATCTTGAAAGGATTCAGAAGAAAAATTAAGAAGAGAGCAGTGAAAACTGAACTAAGAACTAGACCCCAAGAGGAAAACTTTAAGTAATTGGGACAACTTAATTTGGAGAAAAGAAAATTCCCAGAATAATTAAAGTGAATGTACAGAAAGTCTAAGAGTAGATATCTCATATTTGTATGAGCAACAGAGAAGAGAGAGTTGAAGAAAAGTCATTACACTTTAGAGAGGAAATAGGAAAATATTGACAAAGCAGGAAAACACTGACACTTCACCATTCATTAAAAGATAAAGGTATTATAACAAATGCAAAGAAAATATATCTTTAAAAAGAATTGTAAAATGAGAGTAACATTTGAAAAAATAGTTTTTTCTCACATACTATCCCAGGTATCTCTGGGCAGAGCTGGAGTTTTGATGCTACTGAAACAATTGCCCTAAGACTTCAACCCTGATGCTGAGAAGTCATTGGGTACCATGACTCCAGTGAAGCCATGGATGAGCAGGCTAAAGATGCCCTTAGCAGATAGCTCTTCAAGTATCTTTCTTTTTGATTTTTCGATGGATTGAATTAAGAAAATAATTATTCAGTAGATATCTACATAATAACTTTATAACCCAGGATGGATCCTTTAACAGGTACTGCTTGTGTGACCTCAGGCAAGTCATTTAACATCCCTGGGTCTCGCTTTCCTCACTTTGTAACTCACTTGGACTCAATACCCTCTGAAGTCCCTTCCTGCCCTCTATATAAGGCAAGCAACCTCAAATTTTCCAGTTGTGTTTTATCTGGCCATTTCCCTCTTCCTCATTCATGTTTTGTCTATTCAGAGCTAGGAAACACTTCAAGTTAAGTCAGGTTAAAAGCTAGTGACCAATCAGGAGATTCTGATTTATGAATAGGATAGGAAATGGAATATTAAAGACAATCAAAAGTCTTTTTTTTGTTGTTGTTGTTGTTGTTGAAAACTCTACACTATAGACAAGAAGCAAAGTTGAGTCAGGTAGAAAAGGAAGACTAAACAAGATGACGGGCAAGGTGAAAGGATAATAGATCTCACGTCACAAACCTCCACTTCCAACTGTTTGCATTAATTTAACTCTGTCAAAATATTTGGGTCTGGTTACAAAAATACTGTGCTTAGCCTCTCAGGTTTAAGTCAAACAAAACCCTCAGTACAAAGGAACCAGGAGAAAGAAAACATAAACAATCTTGCATAATTTTTGATCGTGAAAACCATAAGGACTAAATGACTAAATGTGCAGATGTTAGAGTGTGGAGGAAAACAGAGATTACTGAATTGAAAAAACAATATGTGTCTCTAAATGTTTGTCAGCAAGCACTTTATAAATGCTTTCTAGAATTTGTTTAGAATGCTTCTTGACAAATTCTCTGCAGTGTATAATTTTCTAAATAAGTACTGAACAGACATTTCAAAATAGTACAAATGCAAAGCGATAGTTTAAAAAGCAAAACGACCACTGCTCCACTCCATTCTTTCATTCAATCCCTTTCTTGGAACCGAATGCCTGGCTCTAATGAAACCGTCTTGAATGCGTAAAATTGTTCCGTGTTCCATAGTTCTGGACACACATAAGCTCTGAGTTGAAAGGAACATCAGAGCTCATCTAGACCAGGTTCTATACTTGAAGTATGGCTTCTCTTTCCAACACCCTCAATAAGGGGATCATTCAGTCTCACCTAGAAGACTTCCAGTGACAGGCAACTCACTAGCAGCAAAGGGTCAACAGAGTGTCTAAGACAATCTTTGTGGAATGTCTTGTGTGAGGAACAGTGCGCCTAGACCACATAAGAAAAGGACTAATGTGCAGTAATACCAGAAAGTTAGACTGGAGTCAGATTGTGTTTAAAATGCTAAACAGAGAAGGTTATATTTTACCCTGGAGGCAATGGGAAGCCAACAAAACTTTAAAAAAAAATTGATATGTTTTGTTTTTACATCTCTTAAAATTCCCCTGCCCCTCCAAAGAATCATCCTTTATATTTAGAAAATGTTTTTCTTTTATTAATCAATTCCTCTAACTACTCTCCCTTCCCACTGAGCAAAAACAAACAAAAAGCAGAAGAATGAAGCCCTCAACACATAGATGCATTGTCCACAAAAACAAATTCTCATATTGGCCATTATTGAATTTTATTGAATTTTCTCTTATTGAATTTTAATGTTCCCATAATCCTTCTGGCAAGAGGTGAGCGGTAAGTTTTGTCTTTGCTTTTTTGGGGTTTATTACTGCCTTGATCCGTGTTGCTTTTTGAAGAGGGGAAAAAAAGCATGATTAGACATGTGCTTTAAGAATATAACTTTAGCATTTACATGGAGGATGGTTTAGTTAGTAAGTGGAGACTTTAGGCAGATATCAATAAGAGACATTTACAGCAGCCCATGCCAGAGATGACAAGGGTCTGAACTAGAGGGGTGGCCAAATGGAGAGAGTTAGAGAGAAGCTGTGGTGGTAGAAGTGACAAGGGTCAACAACTGATTAGTTATGGGAAATAGGAATAAGTAAGGAACCAGGGATAGCTGAAGCTTTGAACCTGACTGGGAAATTGGTGGTGCCATCAACAAAAATAAGTCCATTGCATCCTGGACTCAGTCACATAGAGTGAGCCTTTTTAAGAAAATAACCATTTTCCTGTGAATGTCAGTGGGAATGCACCAATTACCTTTTCAAGAAGACTAATTAATGCTTCAATTATCTAAGATCCAGGCTGAGATCATACTCCTCCAGGCAATCGTGCAGTAAAAGTATAATGCCCAAGAGCAGGAAGCATACTACATTTGAAATCATTAGACCTGAGTTCAAATCTCAGTTTTTCTGTCTATTAGTTATATGAACATAGGCAAGTTCTTTTACCTTTCTGGGCCTCCATTTCCTCATCTGTATAATGAGGGGGCTGGACTAGATGGCCTCTAAGGTTATACAGAGCTCTGAAATCCTAGGATCTTTAGTATCCTGGGTGAAATATGACCTTTTAAAAAAAAGGAAATTTAAGCATGAAATTCAATTAGGGAGAATAGTAACAATAACAAAAAGGCTGCAACACATACACGCATGTATGTGTGTGTGTGTATATATATATATATACACACACACACATATATATGCTATATATGTATATATATATACTATATATGTATTTGGGAAAAGAAAGAGTTAAAGGATAACCCCATGTAAAAATGACACTACTTCCAGAAGAACATGCTTTCTGAATTGTTTTCCCAGTTGTGAGGATATGTTGTAAGTTATCCAAACTCTCTTTCAACCTAGTCTTTCCCTACGGATGCTCTGTACAGGCAGCATGGCTGTCTAGGCTTAGGTATGAGATGACCATGGAATAACACACATACACACACACACACACACAGGCAACATATGCACAGGTGCACATGCATACACGCACACACACTACCTTAGCCCTACCAGTCTATGAATCATTCAACAACTGCATCTGAACATACTGACTCATCTTACTACATCCACCAAATGATTACCTTCTCCTACTCTTGGGAAATTTCAGACACATTAACTCCATTTATAACCCTGAGCTAAACTCATATTTGTACATAGTTCTCAAAGGAAAAAACAAACAAACAAACCATAGGATTCAAATTACTTAACTGAACATTACTACTTTCTGAGATGCAACTTGTATCTGAAATTTTTAAAGGCTACCTTTCACTATCGTGCTACATTGCTAAATGTCATAGGTATACACATAATGTTAGAGAAAAAAAACTTTGCTTAGTAAAATCCTCTTTTTACTTAATAGTATTTATGTAAAGGAAAGGCTGCCTTTTAACAATACTTTAATAATGATCACCAGACTTTTATGTAATTTTTACTGAGTTTTTATTGATCTTACTTCATAAATAAAGGCAGAAGGACACATGCTAGTATCTTGTAACAAAAATTATTAATCAGAAGAAAAATTTGATAAAATTCTTAGGGTCAATTGCCAATTTCACTTTAATGGAAGCCTTGGTCCTAAGTCATCTATAAAAAAAGTGGACTTTGCTTATATGGCATCTTTTTTAGTGAAAAATTCAAAGCGCTATCATTAATGTGAACATCTGCTCTACGTTATGGCTGAACTGTTTCCTGTATGTCTTAGCTTCCTAAGAAAGCAGGTGCCATATTTGGCTACAAGTGCGGAGGCCATTCTCACACTCCTCTCTCATTTAAGAGATGAGGAAATTTGGGCTTTGAGAGGCTAAGAGAACAGTAAGTGTTTGGGCTGGGTTTGAACTCAAACTCTTTCCAACTTAGTTCTTGTTTAAATGGGTTTGTGATAAAATGTTGTCCCATGTTTTAAATATCTGACTTTTTGTTCATGGTTACTAAGTTTACTTTAAAAAAACATTATTAGGCATCACTATATACAAGGCACTCTGCGGGGTGCCGGGGATACAAAAATAAATATGAAATAGTTCTTGTTCTCAGGAAATTTATATTTTTTTCTCCTCCAACTGTGCTAGCACAAGCAGCTCAGAAACCCTCCTGCTGAACCTGGACATTCTCCTACAAACTCTCAGATGGCCATTGCCATGCCAATACTGAGCTTGAGAATCTCCTATCCATTAGTTTGTTATAAATGATGGTCCCCCAGTATCTGACTCATCCCTTTAATCTCCTATTCATCTCCCTGACTGCAAGCATTCCATTTTCTACACCCTCCCACACATTCTCCTTCTTTGAATTAAGTATTCACTTCCCAGATTTCCTATACATTTTTATTTCATCTCTAAATCCATCAGAGAGGAATTCTACAAACCTAGCCTTAAGGAAGGGCAAGTTTAGACCAAATGTTATGATTAAGAACAATATATCTCTATATTCTTGCTACCTTATATGGGATACACAGATTCCCTGTAATAGGAAACTTTTCATTAAGTGCAACAAATACATTAGGTAAAAAAAAAAAAATTTGATCTAGCCTGGCCTTGTCAAAATAGTTTTCTCTAAAAATACATATATGCCTCAAATAGCATTAATACTTTACTTTTATTAGAGAAATTTCAGTAGAACTGTGTGTATCTAGCAACTAATATAGTTTCTAAACGAACCATTATGCCTGAATACCAAAGTCAATATCCTTTCAGATAATAAATCATAACATATTTATTATGCAAAGATAACAGGATTTGTGACAAAATGGAAAACTTGAAATTTTCTTTCCTCTTTAAGCATTTACTAATTGCATACCTGACTTTACTAAACCCTGTTTCTTCCCACTAACCTAAATAAATGGTGCTGTATAAATTAGCCTATCTCGATAGTAATGTAATGTGCACATATATTTACTCATACTCTCTTTAATAGCCTGAGTAAACAATTTTCTGTATGAAAGTTTGTGAGATGAATGTTAGCTCTAGCAACTTTAATTCCCCAGCAAGGTTCTCATTTTTAGAAAATACTCATGAAAATCCCTGGAAACAAAAGGTCCATCTATTCAAAACTGACATTCTCCCAGTGTTGCTATGGCAGGGAGACATGAAATTCAACAATCTGTAAAGAAATTAAAATGAATAACACACAGTGGCCAATAGGGAGGTACGAGCAGGCTGCGATATATAACCAGTGAGGAACTTTAAAAAACAAGAGTGAAAGGGGCAGCTAGGAGGCACAGTGGATAGAGCACTAGCCCTGGAGTCAGGAGGACCCGAGTTCAAATCTGGCCTAAGACACATAACACTCACTAGATGTGTGACTCTGGGCAAGTCATTTAATCCCAATTGCCTCACCAAAACAAAACAAAAACAAACAAACAAAAAAGAATAAAAAAAATTATTAGTTTACCACTCATGAAGATTCCTGGAAACAAAAGTCCACCTAATGAAAATAACAAAGAAAGCAATGGAGAGGTGCATGGTGGGTGTGAGCAGTCTGTAACATAATAATAAATGAGAACTTCGAAGAATGAGAGTAAAACATGCCAAGTGGGAAATAGAGAATTGGAAGGGAAGATGGGTCAGACATATAGCTAAGGCAAGGGATGACAGGCAGACAGCCTGAATGCTCCATGGTGTCTTCATGATATTAGGAGAAAGAGAAGGCTCTAAGCAGGTTAGGTGGACTCCCCATGGAAAACCTATGGGAGGATGCAGGGGTGGGGAACCTATGGCCTCAAGGCCACATGTTGCCCTCTAGGTCCTCAAGTGTGGCCCTTTGACTGAATCCAAACTTCACAGAACAAATCCCCTTTATAAAAGGATTTGTTTTGTAAAACTTGGACTCAGTCAAAAGGCTGCACCCAAGGACCTAGAAGCCCACATGTGGTCTTGAGGCCACAGGTTCTCTATCCCTGCAATGGTACCACGGAATCAGCAGGCATGGATAGGTTGTAATTGTCATTATTGCAAGGAATATTCAAACTAATGAGATTACAGATGCATCTGAGTAAAGAGTATTGTCTGGAAAAGAAGGAGAGCCACTGGATCTCATACAGGGGGACCCCTTAAAATGATGCCTTGCAAACTATTGAAAATATGCATATTCCTTTCAGGACTCTGGGATTATAGTTTCTGAAGTGATAAATTAGACTGAATTAAAATGAAAGCCTTGGGTCGTCTATCTGCAAAGGAGAGTGGAGGGAGAGATCCCATGGGGGTAGCTACATCAAGCTGAGTAAAACCATAAAGTCACAATTCCCAAAGTGGGTATTTTCTAAACCAGAAGAACCACGTTGAACACAAACAGGAATACCCAAAGGATGCATTCTTCAGATGCATGAATTAGGAGAAGGCTGTACAGTTCAGAAAGGTCAAAACAACAGTGGGAAAGTCCTTCAGGAAAGATAAAAGTTCCTTCCTGGGAAAGAGTTTCAGCAACTCACAAATAACCTTGTTCCTGAGAAAACCCACTCAGAAAAGAACATTCATAAATACAAAGAAGAGGAGGAAAACTTTAGATGGAGCTCACAAACAATTCAACGTGAGCCTTACTCATGCGGAGGAACAGAGAAATGCTGTGAATGAAATAGCATTTAGAAAGACAGTGTAAGTGGGGAAGAGGCTGACATTCTCTATTCTTGTTTGTCTTTGCTTCTCCATGGCAACAACTTCCTTTGTCCTCAACTCCCCTTGTTTCACCCAACCCACACAGTATGAAAAATAATATTTGGGGGTGGGGTGGGGTGGGTTTTGCTGTGCCAGGAGGTGAGTAAAGGCTATGTGTCAGAGAGGATTAGAAGCACCATGCTGACTCTAAAGTGTCCTGCAACATTCCGCTGAAGCTCTTAGAGAAGGGGGTGGGGTACTATATTACCTGGCAACATCAGCATGATGGGATAAGGAGATGGATTGAGGGTCATTGGACTGGTGAGCCATCCAGTTCTCTTTACCCTTAGGCAGGAGTTCTGATTTGAATCTCTTCTCTGCCACTACAGCGTACACTTTCCTGTTAAATTTAAAGATGGACTGGCCCTTCTGGGTCACTGGGTGAAACTCCCTCATTTCACAGGTTGAAGCCAACCTTGGAAAGTTCAGTGATTTGCCTGAGGTCAGACAGGTTGTAAGTATTACAGATGGGATTTAAACCTAGGTCTTCTGGAGGCAGCTAGGTGGCACAGTGGTTGCTGGGTTTGCAGTCTGGAAAACCTGAGCTCAAATCTGACCTCAGATACTTACTAGCTTTGTGACCTTGGACAAGTCACTTAACCTCTGATTGCCTTAGTTTCCTCAACAGTAAAATGGGAATAATAACAGCACCACCTCCCAGTGCTACTCTGAGGATAAGATGAGATATTTGTAAAGCACTTTGCAAACTTTAAGGAACTATATCAAAGCTATTGTTATTATTATTACATTATGTATGTAGCAAACAGTACTCATCCAGACAGATGTCCAATCAAAGGGGAAAGGCAACTGAGTTGAGAAGGTATTGAATGTTCAAAACTGAGTCAATCAGCCTACTGATCAGATTTCAGGTGATCAGCTTATTCTGGGTAAGGTATTCTGGGTAATGGAGTTGAAGTTGAAACCAACTAGAGCTGCTGATGGACAAAGGAGAGTTACCGAGAAAGTTCAAATCTAGGCCCTTATCCACATTCTCACTCAAAGCAGATTCTAGGAATTGTTCCACCGTCAACAATTCTGAGAATCTGCTGATGGTGGAACAATTCCTCATCATCCTTCCATGGGAAAATAAGGCCATATGTATGAGTATGATACCCATAAAACAGGGAAAGGTCGTGCCTCTGGTGAAGAATATGACAGAAATGTTGAATGATGGGTCTTTATAGTGTAGAAGAGATTTTCCAGTTGAGAATAAGGGAGAAAGTAAAGGGTGTTGATTAAAGAGGGATGTCTAAGAGATAATTGTCTAAAAAGAATCAAGAAAGCAATTCCAGAGCAGAATATTTCTAAAGAAAGAGAAACATGGTAGGCAATGCTACAAACACTCACTGGGACCATTTTCTCTGAAGAGAAGACTGCAAATTTGAGACCACAAAGCCCATTAGCCCAAAAGCCCATTAATATAGGATTCAATGTCCCATGCCTGTGTGAGGGGCAGGTCAGTGTTGATGAGAACAGAACAGAGACTTGGTCTTTTCAGTGTCTTCATGTTCTTCTGGCTTCTAGCTTTTAGACAGATGTGTGATGCTACCCACCCTTCAGGTTGCTAAAGGGACAAAAACACTCTAGGAAGAAGCTGACATAAGAGGAGCTAGCAATCTCTATTATGTTCCTTTACCCATCTTATTATATTAGAGGTTTTGGAGAATTTCTCCTTTGGGCGAGATCTGGGACTCTCTACATTAAGCACTCACTCTCAAAAGGAAAGCTCCTCTATTGCCTGGAATATATTCTCTAATATACATTTTCTCTGTTTTTTTTTGTTTATTTGTTTGTTTGTTTTGCTATCAACTTGGTGAAATGTGTTTATTTGCCATTTGCTCTGCAAAGTCATTGTGGAAGTGGTCCTTCAGGGTCAAGCCTTGGATCTAAATCTTTGGGATCCCTTTCCCCCATTATGTAAAGTGATGAGGAGTTTAGCTTGAAACTTAAAATTACTTTCCTTAGACAAACAATATTTAAGAGACTCTCTCTACAGAGAATGGTGAGGCCAGCCTCTGGCCCCAAACTCCAGCTCCCCCTTCCGGCAGGAATTAAAGTCTCCCTTGAAGAAGGGTGGTGGTGGGGGAGGAGATACTAGAGACATCTATTCTTACCTCTTGGTGAAGAACTTGAGACAGTCACATTGCAAGAGCACCATACAAGGAAAAACCTATAAATGTCAGACCAAAATAGATGGCAGAGAAGAAACCATGTAGTGGAAATTCAGGGAAAGTTCCTTTCCCTAGAGAGAGGTTTCAGACAAGTCATAATCCACAGGCAACCCCCACTAGATAGAAATGCCATAGAATTAAAAGTTAGAGAAATAGGATAAGTTTGATCAACCATGGGTTCAACTAAAACACAACCACTGGTCATTTAACAATGAACGATGGAGAAAGAAATGGCAAACCACTCTCATATCTTTGCCAAGAAAACCCTAAATGGAGTCACAAAGAGTTGGAAACAACTGAAAACGACTGAAGAAGAACAACAATAAAAATGATAAAAGAAAGAATGAATGAATGAATGCATCTCCTGATTTCAAACATACCTCTAACTACATTATGGCCATCACATTAAATTTGAACTTCTCAAGCTTCCTTCAAGACAGCTCAAATCCCACCTTCTTCAGGAGACCTTTCTTGGTTCCTTCTACTATTAGTACTTTCCCTACCTCCCTCCCTTCTTCCTCTCCCTCCCTTCTCTCCCTCTGTCCACATAGGGGATCATATCCTTACATGGCAGCACTCTGCCTGTAGGAATACAAATTTTGATTGCTGAAACCTCACATCTTGGGGTTTATGAGTTAGATTTCTTTTTTAAGGACAATGCCTTAAACCCAAATCACTCTGGTTCCCATTGATTGGCCAACAATAGGTTCAAGCCAAAGCCTCCCATGGTCATTGTTTGGGTTTTGATGGCTCAGAGTGAGTGTAAATAGCAATTGTTTAGGTTGTGACCAGAGACCCTGAGGGTCTTCCCCTCCCAGTTTGATTTCTTTTTTCTGAGTGGCAAAATAGGTGATCTTTTGCCTCATTTCTTACCTAGCTTTAATCACTAAATGAGTGTTGCCTGCGACAAACTTAGACCTGGGAAAGACCTTAGCTTAAAAAGGCCAAGGTTTCCCCCTGGATCCTAGGCCATCTCCAGTCATCCTGATCTATATCTTGCTACTGGACTCAGATGACCCTAGAGAAGAGAGTGAGGCTGGTAACTTTGCACAGCCCTGCCTCACTTAACTTTAAATCCAATTCACTTGCAAGTCATGACATCACCTTTCTGATGTCATGGTCCTCTTAGGGAATGAAGGACAAACATTTTATCTGATAGAATAAATAAATATGAAAAACTGGGACAACTGACTCTTTTGACTCATGTAGTTTTCCTTCAAGATTTCTTGAAATATGGCTCTGGTAAACCAGGCTTTTATAAAAATAAAATAAAATAAAATAAAGGCCATTGGGATTCAAATGGAGCTACTAGACTATGCCTTTAAATCCAAATCACTCTGGCTCTTATTGATGGACCAATAATAGGTCCCAGCCCAAGCCTCACTTGGTCATTGTTTGGGTTCTGATGGCTCAGAATGTACGTGAACAGCAATTGTTTCTGTTCTGGCAAGAAACCCTGAGGGTCTTCCCCAACCAGTTTGATTTTTTTTTTTTTTTGAGTAGGCCTTAAATCACTGAACGGATATTGCCTCAGACAAACCTAGACCTGGGAAAGATCTTAGCTTAAAAAGGCCGGAAGTCTCCCACTGCATCTGGGGTCATCTCCTGTCTCTGATCTATGTCTTGCCATTGGACCCAGATGACTCTGGAGTGAGGCTAATGACTTTGCACAGCCCTGCCTCATTTGAATCCAATTTACTTGCAAGTCAAGACATCACCCTCCTGATGTCATGGGACCTCTTCCAGAAAGATGAACAAAATCAATCAAACAAAAAAAACCCAACAAAAACATTTTATCTACTCTGTACATATCATGTACATATGGTGTTGCATACTGTTCCCCCCTCCCTTGTTCCATTAGAAAGCAAGTTCCTTTCTTTATAGCCCCAGCACTTTGCACAGTGCCTGGCCCACACTGAATGCTTAATAAATGCTTGTGGACTGACCGTGACTTCTATTCTTCTGACACTGCTGTTAATACCAATACCGCATGTATGTTGATAGATGCCACTGTAGGATCTAACAGATCTGAGTATAGCTTAGCTAAGGATAGAGCCCAGGTCAGATTCCCTCTGCCATGTAACTTCTGTAGAATTCTTTCTGAGGTCAGCAAGGTTTCTTCAAGACTTGTTCATCAACAACTCCAAGAAACAATCAGATGGCTTTTCAACCACGATCAAAAGCACCTTCAAAATTGTAGGATCATAGTTTTAGAGCCAGAAGGTATTTAGAAGGTATTTTTTGTTCAATCTTATTTTACAGATAAGGAAAGTGAGACTTAAAAGATAAAACAACTTGTTCCAGGCCACACAGATAAATGGCTTAGCCAGGATTTGAACCTAGGTCATCTAACATCAAATCTGAGTTTCTTTCCATCATTGTACCACACTGTCTCTACTGTTCTATCTAATAACTGATGTTCATACAGTGCTTTAAGGTTTGGAAAGGCCTTTGCTTATAGTAGAATGATGCAGTCCTAGGTTGTCATCCCTTTGATCAATGAAAATCGAAGATTAAAAGAAAGTGAGAAGACAAAGGCTGGTCCCATTCTTTATAGCACACTTTTCTATTCTATATTATGTATACAAGGTATTCAGTTTCAACTGTAATGTAATAATGAGATTATTCATTATGAGCACATTTTGATGTGCAATGATATAATTTGTTATCAGTGCTCTTTAGTCTATCAGATGATAGGAAATACCAAAAACCTATTCTGTGATCATGATGAATCAGGCTTAATCAGAAAGTCCATGGGCATATCAAAATGGCCTATTATATGGTAGACTGAAAGTCAGTGACATTATGTTTTTTAAAAATAAAGTAGATTCAATTCTTGATTATTTGTACTAAGGAAGGGAAGATATGTATTGAAATAGTGCAAAAATGAGGAGTAATACAAAAATCATTTATGATGGAATGAATTTTTAAATAATTGCTTATGAATATGGTTGCTTAACGTTCTGGTGTTTAATTATTGAAGCTATACCTATGGCAAATGTCGAATCCCAGTTCAACATACCTCAGTCAAGAGACCGGTGTTGCAATTTTGGTTCTGTCATTGATTAGTTACCTCTATAGGCCCCTCTCTTCAATATGCTGGTTTGTGTGTGGAGTTTGAAGCAGTCCTAAATTGTGCCTGGGAAAGGCACTTCCCTCTGTGTGCCTCAGTTACATCTTCTTAAAATGAGAGGTTTTGACTGCATGACTTCTAAGGTCACTTTCCATTTAGCTCTAATCTTCTGTAATTCTATTATTCCATGAACACTTTCCCTAATGATTCATGAAAGTCTGTTCTGCTTTCCCATTCTGTGATCAGAATGGACAGTTCACCTCTCAAAATGACAAAAATCCTCAACTGAGGCAAAGCAACCCACCTGTCAATTTCCATAAATTGAGAAATCTTAGGGGGTTTCATAAAACTTCCTTGTAGGACTTTATGAAAAGCAACCAGTTACTTAGAACCAGTTTGAGTTATTCAATAAGTATTTACTGAGCACCTGAAACATAGCAAAAACACCATGCAAGGCATTGGTGTTTTGGGAAATGGAAAAACATGGCCCCACTTTTATGGAGTTTACAATCTAGCAGAGTAAATAAGGCATGTAGGGGGAAAGGGAACAACTGGGAAGTAGGTGCTATTGTTATCTTCATTTCACAATTGAGGAAACTGAGGCAGTTAAGAGGTTAAGCAACTTGCCCAGAGTTAGTAAGGCCATGTTTGAACTCAGGTCTCCTTGACTCCAGTATCCTATCCACTGCTCCATTTAGCTGCCTTATACATCCAATTATCATAAAAGGTAGAATGTGAAAATGCAAAAAAGAAACATCATGTAACATGGGAGTTCAGAGGGTGAGATGTTTATTTCCAAGTGTGGGAGATAGCTTCATGGAAGAGATGGTATCTGAGCTGGTTTTTGAACAACTTTGAGTGACTGAGTCATTTTGACTATTATAAATACACAAATGAAAAATAAAGGACATATGAAGAGAGAGGCTTATCTGCATCCAGAGAAAGAACTGATAAACAGAAGAATGTATGGAACAATTTTACACACACACACACACACACACACACACACACACACACACACACATACATATGTGTATCTAACTTTAAGCCACTTCAAGGCTGGGGGAGAGTGGGGAAGGAAGGGAAAAAAAAAAGAAGAAATTTACTTGATAACTTTGTTGTATATTTGGAGGGAATAGCAAATTGTATATGGTAGATTTGCAGTTTTGGATTCAATTATCTTTTTTTTAATTATTATTGTATTGTGTTATAGAAAAGCTTGTTTTGTTCCCTGAATTAAAAATAAAATAAATTTTTAAAAAAAGACCCCAAAAAAGAGAAAAGAATGAAAATGAACAGCTAGTGCTGAGGGAGAAGGTCATTACAGATACAGAAAAGAATGTAAATAAAAATATGCGGGAAGAAAAGGATATGGTGTGTTCAAGAAGTAGAATAATGCTGGGCTAGGAAGTCTCACGACATTTACATAAAGGTAATAGATACGTCACATTCAAAGACTCTTCGAGATTGGAACAGACCTCAAAGGCCCCCTAGTCCAGCCTCTAACACCTCCAGAAGACTAACATGTGTACAACTAGTATGAGGAAACAATCTATGTTTAAAAGTCCTTTTAATTAGAAAAGGAAAAAAGGAAACTTCTGTAAAATAAGAATAAGTATTTATACACATTAAAGCTTGAAAAGAGCTATACAAATATTATCTCATTTTATTCTTACAGTCAATCTGGGACGCAGGTGCTATTATTGTCTCCACTTTATAGATGAGGAGTCTGAGGCTGACAGAAGTGAAATAACAAAGCTAGTAAGTGTCTGAGGCTGGATTTGAACAGATGTCTTACTGACTGCCCATCCATTGTTCAGTCCACTGCCCCACTTAGCTGCCTCAGGAAACCTATTATACCTTCAGCAGAAAAAAAGTGAATTTGCTAAATATAAACAAATATTTGTATGGATTCTGGTGGAAAGACCGATGGATTTGGAGTCAAAGGAGTTGAATTCAAATTGTGGTTCTGCTACTGACCTGGGGAACTCACTTAACTTTTCTGAACAACAATTTTGCCATCTGTAAAAAATGAGAACTGGATTAGGTGACATCTAAGATCCCTTTCTTCTTTGGGCAGTTAGGTGGTACAGTGGACACAGTGCTGGGCCTGGAGTCAGGAAGATTCATCTCCGAGTAAAAATCTAGCCTCAGACAATTACTAGCTGCGTGACCCTGGGCAAGCCACTTCAGCCTGTTTGCCTCATTCTCCTCACCTTTAAAATGACCTGGAGAAGGCCATGGCAAACCACTCCAGTATCTTTGTCAAAAAATCCCAAATGGGGTCACCAAGAGTCAGACATTACTGAAACCACTGCACAACAAAGTCTCTTTCAGCTCTAAAGTCTCAGTATGACATGAGTCTTAAAAAGTTACTCATTTAAATTTCAGTGTGCCAGAAAGCAAACATATAAAGAACAGATTCAATCAAAATCTGAAAACAAAACACCTAAGTGCTACTGGATTTAAAACAAGAAGAAATTCATTAAATTAAAATCAACAGTAAAATCTGATGAAACAAAGTGAATTTTCATAATTTTTTTTTAAGATTCACACATAAGATAGAAAGGTCCACAATCTAACTATATTTAGGACACCCAACATGTTTTACTTTTGAATTGCTACTCTAATAAGAAGAAAGGAATTCATGTGCTTTCTTAGGAAATATTTTTCTGATCTCTTTTCAAACCCACTTACATAGCTGCCTACATTTGGAAGATAAATTTCCCACAAACAAATGAAATAACAGAATTGACAGCACGGTTGCCACTGGAGTTATCCAGACAATGAAACCATAATTTGTTGGTTTAGTGAAACATATTTCCGGTCCGAGTATACCAATTTATCCATAAACTATGCTGAGTAACAATCACCAAGTATAAAACACTGGTATGCTATTGAAAATAATTTTATAATTTGGTTTTGTAGGTTAAAAAAATTATATATATATATATACAGGTATGTGTATGTATGTATATGTGACTATACACACATGATTAGGGTTAGTAATACATATATATATAATATACATATATATATACCCTACACATAGTATATATACATATACTATACTATATGCATATACTACTCATACTAAAACATAGTAACAAGAGTAGAATATAAGAATGCTATAGTGCCAACAGAGTTATGTGTTTCAAATTAAGTCCTACTTATCCCTAGTTATGTTTTTGTTGTCAAGACATTAGAAATTTCTCAAGTACCAAAATCTGGATATATATCCACATGATAGTACAAATGTCAACAATAGTAATCAGATGTCCCTTTCCATTACTTAATGAGAAAATTTAAAATGCACTCATTAACTTAAGAGGTATTAATTGGTGAATGCATTTATTGGTGTATGCCCCACTCTTTGATACCTGTGGTAGGGGCATACACAAGCAATAGAAGCTTTTGAGAAACACGATTTAGTTAAGCAAAAATTATGCAACTACTAGAAATCAACTCATAAAAAACACAAGCAATAATAAAAGTTCATATTTATATGATGTCTTAGGTTTTTCAAAGTACTTTTTTTTTTTTTTACAAATATCCTGTGAGGTAAGTAGTACAAAGGCTATCAACCTCTTTTTACAAATGGAGAAACTGAGCCTCTGAGAGCCCAAATGAACTGTCCATTGTCACACAGTAAGCATGTAAGGTAGAATTTGAACCCAGGCCTCTTGACTCTAAAGCTGGTACTCTTCTCATTATGCCACATAATAAAGAAATTATATACAATTTATATATTTTGATTAAACTAAAGACCATGGTAGGTTGAACTTGGTTTGAGAAAGGGTTTTGTGGAATAGGAGGGTCTTCAGCTCCATCGTGAAAAAATATACAAAGTAGAAAGGAGGGAGGAGAGTATCACAAGGGTAGGAAATAAAAAGAGTAAGGAAGACTGGAAAAAAAAAGAATGAATAGGCCATAGAAATGGATGCCAGACAAATAAAAATGAATGGCCTGTCTGTAACAGAAGAAGAACAAACCCTGAGATTAGGCAGTTATTTAGACTAGTTGATAGAGCCTTGAATATTAGTTTAGGAAATGTCAGTTTCTTAAGGGCATGCATTGTTTGATTTTTATCTTTGTATACCCAGCATCTAGCACAGCTCCTGGCACATAGTAGGCTCTTTGTAAGTGCTTACTGAATTGCAGTGAGGAATTTGGACATGATCTGACAGGCAATAAATAGAATGGCAGATTCTTAATGAAGTGACGCTGACATAATGAAGTAGTATCAGGCAGCAGAACTCAAAACAAATTGACAAGTGGCAGAAATCGGAGGTCAGGTAGCTTCCCTGACTCAAGAGAAAGCTGGAAAAGAAGATTTCAGAACAAATATGGTTATAAAACCAAGGAGTCTTTCATCTCCTACAATAATTTCATGTCACTGAAAAACAAATCAGAGTATGTCTTGGTATAAATAGAGCTGTCAAGCTTAAAAGACCTAAATGCTACCCTGAGTGAACATCCTTCATGGACCATCGAACTAAGCCATGCCTCATTTCCCTGCCTGGCATTAATGTCCAGTCTTACTCTGCTAATGGAAGGAGATTCTGTTGACTTCATGACATTAGCAGACAAATGCTCCCTGGAGCTTTGCCCTTACTTAAATTACATTTTTGCACAATTCAATCCTATCTCAGTAATAAGAGAATACTTACATATCTACTTATTTAGACACATCTATGGAGTTGAAAGGGTTAAGGTTCCAGTATTTGAGCAGATACTAGTGCTTTAACCTTCTTAACATTCCTAAAAGATAAGTAGGTGGAAAGCATTTCTACCCCAAGGGCAAAATGTAAGTCAATGTCACCAGCCCTTCCTTTCTCTCCCTGTGTTCATTTCATCAGGGCTCTGAACAGTGCCTATGAGCTATTTTAAGGGTGTTTGGTTTTCTTAGCTGAGCTAAAAGGTTTGTTCAAAATGGAATCTCCTCTTGTCACAGAGTTCACTTGATTGTAAGCCAGAGGCAACTACCCAGTTATTCACTCCTCTTAAAAAATTCTTTCACCTTTTTTCTTTTTTAAAAATTCTCTCCCCCTCTCCCCATCCCAGTCTGCTAACTCTGCTTCTCCCAGGCAAAACTTTCCTGGAGGACTATACTTACTTCATCATCCAATTAGCTCTTCAGCCTTCTCTCAGGTCATCCCCAAAGACTTAATTACCCTCTGGCTTATCACTGTCCTAAGAACACTGTGTTCTCTTCCTGCTATCATTCATTCAGCTCTTGAAAGGTCATTTCCCCGTTCTAAGCAAAGTGAATAAATGATTCTGGCCTGTAGGTCAGTATCAATTTCTCCAAAGAATGCCAGCTTGATATCTTCTAAGCGATATCTGCTTAACTTGTCTTATATTGAACTCTGGATAATACCATGGACTGGCAGGTATAGTAATAGCTAATAATAGCTAGCATTTATATAACTCTTAAGTTCGCAAAGCCTTTACATATGTTAACCCCATTGATCCCCACAACAGTCCTGGGAGGTTGGTGCTATTATTATTCCCATATTACAGATAAGGAAACTGAGGCACAGAGAGGTTAACATAACTAATATGCTACAGAGCTATAAGTGTCTGAGTTAGTCTTCTTGACTCCAAAGCCTGTCTGTTATCCACTGTGCTATCTAGCTACCATTTAATAAAATAATTTTTAGTATAATATTGATGATAAACTGTCACTTCAGGAAATTTTAAAAAAAGCACTAATATCATTCATCTTTCCTCTAGTGCTTGGCACATGGTAGGCATTTAATAATTTTTTAATTGATGAAAAGTAATGTACCAGATTATTCCTCTCAGGGCACCATCATGGTCATTTCTCTTTGGGATAGGTAAAGGATGCAGTAATTAGAGTATTAGACCTGGAGTCAGAAAGACCTGAGTTTAAATTATCAAGAGATAATTTAATCTCTGCTACTTACTAGCTGTGTGACCTCGGCAAGTCACTTGACCTTTGTTGTCCTTTTCTGCAAAAATGGGAACAATAATAGCACTTACCTCCCAGGACAGTTGGGTGTGTCAAATCAAATCAGACTAATTATAATAAAAGTAAAGTGCTTTGCAAACCTTAAAGCCTTATGTGGTAACAATTATCAGTCATGACACTTGTTTCAGCAAAGTGCTTATCTCTAACAATCACAATCAATCAATCGCATTAACACTTGCTAGTACCTCTTGAATGCTCTTATACTACATTTTTATAGTCATTTGTGTATCACATCCTTTTACTGGATTATAAACTCTAAGAAGGTCTAAATCCTAGCTAAATTTCTATCTTCACTCAATCTGCCACAGTGATCACTACATGCTATGTGCCCAATCTATGTTTGTTGAATTTCATTATTGAATTAAACTCTGTTAAATGTTCAATGTGTATGAAAAAGAATAACAAGTAAGCCCAGTAAACTGCCTGCTCTCAGGTATTAATCCTACTCTATATAGACCGTCATCAGTTGAGGAGTTGGGACGTTTCTGTGGACAAGTTTGCTGTTAGCTAACTTCATAAGCACAGCTAGGCCTTCATTCTGTTATGGAAAGAGCTTAAGACCAGTAGTCAGGAGATTTGGATTCTATCTGGTTCCATGCAGTCGTGAATGAGCTGTATGACCTTGAGCAATTTTATTCAACTCTCTGATCCTTTATTAAGCTCCTATTATATGCCAGGCATTGTGCTAACCTGGGAATAAAAAGAAAGGAAGAAAGCAGTCCCTTTTCTCAAGAAGCTCACAGTCTAATAGGGAAGACAGGTTGCAAACAACTATGCACAAAGAAGTGATAAATGGAATAAATTGGGGACATCTCAGAGGGAAAGTATAGCTTTAAAGAGGCCTGGGCAAAACTTTTTTTGCAGAAGGTGGGACTTTAACTAAGATGTGAAAGAAGCCAGGCAAGCTAGGATCTTAAGGTTAGTTCATAAAAAAAGAAAAAAGGAAGAACATGATTTCAGAAGACTGAAAATGAAGACTATTACTCATCTCTTGATAGAGAGGTGACAGACTCAATACACAAAATATGACAATTTTTGGACATGGCCAATGTGGGATTTTTTTTTTGACTATGCATATTCGTTACAAGAGTTTTGTAGTTTCTTTTTTTGGAGAGCGATGGAGGAGGTAGGAAAGAAAATAAATGTTAATTTAAAAAAGCAAAATTTCATTTCAAAAAGAGCAGCTCCAAAGTTCATCTACTATTATTTTGTTGCCCAGCTGGATATTTTTTTTCAGGAGTCCTCTATATCGGGCATATTTGATGACATGCAGAGAAAAACTGCTAGGTTTGATGTCAGAAGACCTGGGTTCAAATTCCACCTCTGACATTTACCACCTCTGTAACCACGAGCAAGTCATTTCTCCTCTAAGCCTCTGTTTCTTTTCTGAGAAAAGGAGGGAGGTATAGTAGATGATTTAGTGATCTCTGGGAATATCTCAGTCCTAGATACCTACATGTCTTTGAAATTATCTTTTGTTTTCTTTAAAACAAAAACAAAAACATTGTCATAATCCTAGAGTCATAGAAATGATAGACTAAGTTATAACATTTACAGATAAAAGAGGAAAACATTCTTGATCATTTGATTAGAAAACAGACTCATTCCAGTTAGTGATGCTGAGGGAGAGGGAGAAAGAGACAGGGAGAGGGAGGCAGAGAGGGAGAAGGAGAGAACTATATAGCACATATCTAACTTTCCAGAAAGTATTTTGGGAAACAGGGTCTTCCATAAATGAACTCCCTTAGGTAAATGTAAGGAAAAAAGAAAATGAGATTTCAGTCCTACTTCTTGAGGTTGTCACAGGACACAAATGGGATTTGACTGGTTTTATTTCAACTAGGGTAATTTCCATAATATCCAGGACTGGTCCTGGGCAAAACTGTGAAAGAGCGAAGCATCACCGTGCGTGGGGAAGAGCAGCTGGATGGGATTTGGTGACTAGCCTCCCCTCTGCTGCTACTCTGCTCCGTGACCTTGAGCAAGGGACTTGACCTCCCCAAGGCCCAGTCTCTCGAGAATTTATAAAATAGAGGGAGTATGTGCTTTCTAAAGTCTCTCTTGCCTCTCAAATAGTACAAATATCTTACGAATTCTGTGGTTGTCATAATAATAATGATAATCATAGAATCATAATCATAATGAATAGGTTCAGCACAATTCTGGATAGAACACATTCTAGCACACTCATCTACCTCAATCCTTCAATAATCATAAGAGCCAGAATAAACCCAACATTTATTCAGTCGTTTTTCAGTCATGTCCAACTCTTCATGATCCCATTTGGGGTTTTCTTGGCAAAGATAATGGTTTACCATTTCCTTCTCCAGCTCATTTTACAGATGAGGAAACTGAGGCAAACAGGGTCACATAGCTAGTAAGTGTCTGAGGCCAGATTTGAACTCACAAAGGTGAGTCTTTTTGACTCCAGGCCCACACTCTATCCACTGGGCTATCTACCTGCCAACATACTTTGATATTAAACCCACTTCTCCCATCTCCAAAGTAGCCTCAAGCTTAGGGGCAAGTAAAAGATGGGAAATGAGCCAGATATTTCTGTGATCACTCCCCAGGCACAACAAAGGGGAAGGTCTTGGGCACTTAGCTCAGACTTTTTATTAGGAATATGTGTCTCAGGAAGGGAAGATGCAATTTTAAAAACTATCTTAGACACTTAAATTTTTCCTCCCTCAACACGTTATTTCTCATTGGCTGATCTTCACTGCCCTAGTGTGTAAAGATTTGAATCACAGGATCTGGGTTTGAATCCTGACACTTACAATCTGCGTGATCTTGGTTGAGTCCCTTAACCTCTCTCAGCTCCAATTTCCTCACCAGCAAAATGAGGCAGTTTGACTAATTAGCCCTTGAAATCCCTTCCAATTTTAAATGGATGATTGTAGCTCCAACCCAAACAAAACAAGCAGGTGAGCATAGCGGTAAATGATGACCAAACATCCCCCAGATGTGAGGAGCCAGTTTTTGCTATAAATTCCACTGTTCATTGGAAAAGCTCCTTATGACCAGGCTGACTTGAAGCCCCATCTTTTCTCAAGCTACACCAATACCCAAATATAATCAGCTCCTAGCTATTCAGACACAAAAACTACCTCTCTGGCTTCAGTAGCTTAAAATATAGGCAACTTCTCAGAAGCAACAACTATTTGTCTGTCTCTCTATCTATCTATCTATCCATCCATATACGTGGCACAGTGATTAGAGCAGTGAACTCATCTTCCTGAGTTCAAATCTGACGTTAGCCACTTACTAGCTGTGTGACCCTGGGCAAGTATGTCTGTCTGTCTCTCTCTATATCTATATCTATATCTATATATTTCCTCCCCCTCCCCCCATAGCCTGGCAAACAACTTCTGAAGGGGATGGAGTTCATAGCAGGGTACAGCAAGTGTTGATTATTCCTGTCGACAAGCGTGATGAGTTGTTCAGTTTAAGAACTGGATCCTTCGTAGAACACCAGCCCCGCACTGGGACTGTCCTGCCTCAAACGCAATATCTCATCACCTCATGTCAACATGACTCTCACTCTTCTTGACCTTTCCCCACTCCTGTTTGCAAGTTCTCATTAAACAAGCTGGTTTTTCGGGGCTTCAGTAAAAGAGGATGGCTTAAAAAATGTGATGAAGCAGAGAAAAAAGACCAAACTGTTTTGAGAAGCTTCCAATCCACCAAAAGGAAGGGGATAAATTTACAAGTTATATAAAGAAGTGTTTCTTCCCCACTCAGTTTACACCCTGTGAATCTGCAATATGGCAGAGCTAAAAAAGAAAGTAAAATTTTTATAAGGAGAAACATGGCATGTAGGGCCTGCATAGTAATCATCTTACTCTACTTGGTCCTCAGAGTACTATTGTCAGTTCGGGAGCATTTTTAATTTGAGAGATGCAGAGAAACAGAAAGGGTCTAGAGGGGAGAAAACTTTCCACAGCAACGAAAAGGGAGAACACGGAGTTTGAAAAAGAAACTGCTGCAACGTGAGGGATAGATTTTAAAATTTCTTCAAGAATGGGAAAGAGCAACCAGCCATTTTCTGAGGAAAGATGGACTCGGGCTAAAAAGAACAATGATTTTGGATAGATTCCTTAGAGAGACCGTTCTGGCCAGGGGACCTGGTGTAACAGTAGAATGCGCTGCCAAAGGAAGCCTTGGAGAGGCACACGTGTGACAGTCCTTCTGAGCAACAGGATATGAGCCCAGAGGAGCTCTTGGATTCCTTTCTAGCTCTTTGATTTTAATAAACCTGGACTAAGTGGGTCATGGCAGCTAACAACTGCAATCCCTGCTACAGGGGAGCTGAGGCTGGTGGATGGCTTAAGCTCCGCGGGTCTGAGCTGCAGTAGGGCCAAGGCTAGCAACAATTTGGTGACACCTAGGGGGCAAGGGACAACCTAGATGACTTAGGAGGGGCAAGCTGGCCCAGCTGGAAATGGAGCAAGTCAAAGTTTCCATCCGTGGGATTGGGCCCATGAGTAGCCGCTGCACTTCTAACCTGAATGAGATACAGAAACCTAGTCTCAAAAAGATGCATATAATTAAAAACAAAATTCTGAACTGACCTCGACGGGTATATTTAAGAGAAAGATGCTAGCATGTTTATCACACATCAACCCCCATGTCTACAAGAAACACAGCTGTACTGCCCTGAAACACCAAAGAGTAACTGAAATGTACATTTTGTGCTATGACTGTATATACGCATATGTATATATTTATGTGTGTATATATACACACATACATGTATGCACACATGTGTATACATACAAATGTGTATGTATGGATATGTATACATATGTACATAAATATATATTTTATATATATATCTAAAATAGCTAGTGCTTATATAGCACTTTAAGGTTTGCAAAAAGTATTATGTACATTATCTCATTTGATTCTCACAACTACCCTGTGGAGTAGGTGCTATTATAATCTCCCTTTTATAGATGAGAAATCTGAGGCAGAGGTTAAACGACTTGCCCACGGTCACACAGCTAGTTAGTTTCTGAGGAAGGACTTGAATTCAGGTCTTCCTGACTTCAAAATCCCAAAATATCTACTGTGTCAAAAAAACGCCACTTTTTTCTTTTTAAACACATACACACACAGAATGTGGAAACACTGACAGCGTGGCATTGTTAGAACCACATAGTTTTCAAGGAAGTGTGACAATTTGAAGGCAACTGAGAAAGTCTCTTTTTTTTTTTCAAACAATATGAACTATTGCACAAACTACAAATCCTATGTGCCTCCATCTTTTCTACTTCTAGTCCCTGCGTCAGAGGATAACTTTCATAACTATTGGTCTTAATCAGAGCCAAACCATGGATATATCAAAGAAGGTAGAAGTCTGCCCTCTGGCCATGTCTCTTCAACTTCCAATTTATCTGACCTGTTTTTTCCCAGGTCTCATTAATGTTTCAGGATTTTCTACCTACTAGTCAATAGTATGGGGCAAATCTTGAAAGAAAAAAATTAAACAAGATTAGGCAAAGGCACAGAAATCCAAATGAGGAAAAGTGGCCTTGAGGGAAACTGTATTTTGGGCATTTTATTAGGCTTCACTTTTCTATTAAGTTTTCTAAAAATATCATCTTAAAAGAATGCAAAAACGAATTTAAATGTTAAAAATCTTATCTGACAATCTATTTTAGAATGAGGAAGACAAATGTTTAAATGAAAGTTTAAAAAAGGACCTTAAAGTACTGTTTTCATTCAGTTTTGCTCAATGATATGCTATATATTTTTTTCTGTGACCAAACTCCCCTGTATTTTATGCCAGTTCTACAATGGAATATTCGGCAATAGGAACCTAACAGATGTCTCCTATTGCCTAACGGAAGTTTGGCTGTTGCCTGATAAGAACATTTCTCTTAAAATCTTTGCATCGAATGTCTCTAATAAAAATCATATATCTAAGAAATATATGGAATTATTAAAAATATAGACCCAGAACCATCATTACAATATGTATCCAAAGATGATATGAAACTATAAACGATCACCAATCATAAGAAAAAAATGCTCCAAATCACTAATGAAAGAAATCCAAATTAGAACCTCTGAACTTTCGCCTTAGACCCACCAAATTGGCAAAGATGACAAAAGACAGAAGTAGTCAGTGCTGGAAAGTCTATGGAAAGACAGGCACATGAACATAACATTGATCAAGTAGTGAATTGGCATGGCCTTTTAAAAAAAGCTGCTTGGAATTATATAAGGAAAAAAAGCAATAAAATATTCATACCCTTTCACTAGCCATATAGTCCAAAGAGGTAAAAGATTACACATATATGAACCTAATGGCAATTCAGCACTCTTTTTATGGTAAACAAAATACTAAAAATAAATTTGATACCTATTAAAAGAACAAATTGTGACAAAACTTTAAAGCACTATTGCACTACAAAAAATAACAAATTTGAGGAATTTAGAGAAGAGTAGAGAGCCTTGTGATAATTAATACACAGTAAAGTAAGAAGAACTGGAAGAACAATATCCACAATGATTTGTTGTTCAGTCATTTTTCAGTCGTGTCCTGCTCTTTGTGAGCCCATTTAGGATTTTCTTGGCAAAGACACTAGAGTAGTTTGCCATTTCCTTCTCTATCTCATTTTACAAATAAGGAAACTGAGGCAAACAGGGTTAAGTGACTTGTTCAGGGTCACACAGCTAGAAAGTATCTAAGGCCAGTATTCTATCCACTGTGCCACTGAGCTGCCCCACAACGACTACTGTAATATAAATGAAAATACTCTTAAAATGTGGCTGAACTCTGATAAAGTATAAAGACCAATCCTGATCCATGTGAGAGTTGAATTAAACATATTTCTATTGTCTTTTTATAGAGGTGAGGGAGTACAGCTGCAGAATTAGATTCAGATGCTCGGCCAACTGCCTTTGCTCAACCATTTTTCTTTGTTATGAAGGACAGTTCAATGATTGAATGGCATAATAAGAAATGACTTAAAAAAATAAAAGCCACCAAATAAAACCTTTTAAAAATCTCTCTTCTTTTGAGGCTATATTCCTTCCATCTCGACTGATTCTTAGAGCAAAGAGGAACTGGTGGCATCTTACAGGTACTCATTCTGTCATCATCATTTACCCTGCTCTCTTTCAAAGTCTGCACTATGCATTCATTACCACTTTTTCCTACGTAAGCTCCTTGGGAGAATGGACTATTTTAGTGTTTTTGCCTTTCTTCATATCCCTGGAGCTTAGCACAATGCTTGACACACAGCGAGTGCTTAATAAATACTTGCTGCTTGGTTAATTTACTGACTTCCAGATACTCTCCCATTTGCCTCAAGGAGTTTAACATCTGACTCACAGCTGTAGCACTTCACAATTTAAAAAATGCTTTTGACATATTTTGTTTCATATCATCTCTACTGATTACTTAACACACAACCTCAAAGTTCCTCATGCTCATAAATTCAAATGACTTTCATCTCTGCTCCACTTGTCACCCACCATCATGGCCATATATTGTACTGTATTGCTGCCCAGAAACGCTCCCCACCAAGGTTTCAAACTCCGAAATTCTCTTTTCTAGCCTCAGCTTCATTACATTTCACATCTCATGTTCCTCCTCTTCAGGTAAACCTGTTATTCACCCTCAACACAACCTCCAGTTCCTCAGCCCTCTCACATTCTTCTGTTTACATTACTGAGTCACCCTGGACATAAGGTCAGCTCTTTCAATACTACTTTTTAGGTGCTCAATAATCAGGTAGTTATTTCCTGTTGCCAAATTGCTATATTTAATCCTAGGCAAATCCCACTACAGGCATACCTTATTTTAATGTGCTTTGCTTTATTGTGCTTCACAGATATTGCATTTTTTACAAGTTGAAGGTTTGTGGCGACCCTGAGTCAAACAAATCTATTGGCGCCATTTTTTCCAAAAGTATATGCTCATGTTGTGTCAAACTTTGGTAATTCTCACACTATTTCAAGCTTTTTCATTATTATTTTATCTGTTATGATGATCATATAAGATGGTAAAATTAATTGATAAATATTGTATGTTCTGACTTCTCCACCAACTGGCCTTTGCCTTGTCTCTGTCCCTCTCTTTGGACCTCCCTGTTCACTGAGACAAAACAATATTGAAATTGGGCCAATTAATAAGCCTACAATGATCTCTAAACGTTGAAGTGAAAGGAAGGGTCACTTGATTGTGCAAATTTCATTGTTGTCTTATTTTAAGAAATTGCCACAGTTACCCCAACCTTCAGCAACCACCACCCTGATCGGTCAGCAGCCATCAACATTGAGGCAAGACCCTCTATCAGCAAAAAGACTATGACTCACTGAAGGCTCAGATGACGATCAGCATTTTTTTTTAGCAATAAAGTATTTTTTAAGATATGTACATTTTTTTTAGACATAACACTATTTCATACTTAATAGACTATAGCTTAGTATAAACATAACTTTTATATGCACTGGGAAACCAAAAAATTCACGTGGCTCACTTTCTTATGATATTCACTTAATTGTGATCTGGAACTGAACGGGCAATATCTCTGAGGTATGTCTGTATTTGCATTCTCCACCTCTATTCCCTGGCTGCCAAGCAACTACTAGAGAACATCTGAAAACACACTAGTTTGAGTCACTAAAAATTCTTATTTTCAACTGAATTCCCATAGAGGTAAAGTGACTGGTTCAAAGTAAACAATAGAGGGAGGATTTGAATTTATGACCTCCCTCATCCACTTTTTCTACTAAATAATATTGCCTACCACCATAGAATCCAACCTAGAACTCTAGAATCCACTTAGAATCCAACCTAGAATTCTAGGATCCCCTTAGAATTCGACTCAGAACTTAGAATCTAACTTAGAACTCTAGAATCCACTTAAGGCCTGCCCTGGAACTCTAGAATCCAAGCTAGAACTCTAGAATCCACTTAGAATCCAACCTAGGATTCTGGGATCCCCTAAGAATCCAACTCAGAACTTAGAATCTAACTTTCAACTCCATATCCCACTAAGAATCCAATTTAAAACTCTGGAATCTGCTTAGAATCCAATTTAGAATTCTAGAACCCACTTAAAAGTCAACTCAGAATTCTAGAATCCATCTTAGAACTCTTGAATCCACTTAGAACTCACCATGGAACTCTAGAGTCCAGAATCCACAATGGGGAGGAATATGAAATGTGAAAGGTTCAATTAGAAGGTAAAGAAAGCTAGAGTAAAGAGTTTATAGTGCCTCTCGTAGATAATGGGGACAATCACTAAAGTTTTTTTTAAGGCAATTGGGGTTAAGTGATTTGCCAGGGTCACACAGCTAGTAAGTGTCAAGTGTTTGGTCTGAGGCCACATTTGAACTCAGGTCCTCCTGACTTCAAGGCCAGTGCTCTATCCACTGTGCCACATAGCCGCTCCTTCACTAAAGATTTTTGAGCAAGGAAGTGACGCTATCAAACCTGGGCATTTGGAAAATTACTTCAGCAGCTACATGAAGACAGAATAATTAGCAAAGTGAGTCTACGCTCTTTAGCTAGCGATGCCTGGGTCCCAACTTTGTTTTCCAGCTTTTACAAGGCACAGCTCAAATAAGTCACTCCTCCAGGGTGCTCTCTGCTATTCCATTCCAGAAAAATATCTCCTTTGAACTCTTCCCAACACTTGCTTGGTACCTCTCCTGATGATCATAGCATTCTTCCTTTCATTGGAGTTCTATGTGTACAGATCTTGACCCTCCCCCCATTAAGCTGTCATCTCCTTGACATGACCATATTTTATTCATCCTTATATCCCTTACAGTGACTAGAACATAGTAGATGATCAAAGAGTATTTGTTAAATGAATGAATGAAATCTGAATCAGTTTATGTTGAACTATACACAGAGAGACAGTGGTGTGGTGAAAAGAACTCAGAACTTGGCATCAGGTGATACCTGGGTTCAAACTTTGCCTCTAACACTTACTAGGGTGATTGTTGGGTAAGTCACCTTAACCTTCCTGGGCCTCAGTTTCTTCATACGTAAAATGGAGATAATATCATGTCAAGGAATTGACAGTCTAATAGGGGAAGGTGAGGTGGGTCAAGACCTATGCATATATAATTCTAATAAAAGGAAGAATGCTATGAATGTCATGAGAGGTACCAAGCAAGTGCTTACCTTCACAGAGTTGCTATATACCTAAAATGAGATAATGCACAAAGATGCATTGAAGTATAAGCTTTTTTTGGAGTCAACACAGGACAGTGGAGAGAGTTCTGGGCTCAGAATGAAGGGATCTGCATCCAAAGCCTGCCCCACTAAGTTGGGTAAGTCACTTCTCCTTTCCTGGCCAGTGTGGGACAGTGGACGGAGCCCTGGCTGTGGAGTCACAGGGCATGGGTTCAAACCCCACCACTGACATTCATAATCCATGTGACTTTGGGCAAATAATTCATTTAAGTGCTCCAAGTCTCTGTTTTTCCTCATCTGTAAAATGGGGGCATTGGACTACATGGTCTTTAACTCTACGTCTATGATCTTAGAATCAGCATCTAGAAAATGAGGGAGTTGGTCTAAGATATGTTTCAATTGTAGACCCATTAAAGAGACAGGCTAAGCCATGGAAACAGAGGCTTGGAATCATTCCTTCCACAGAAAAGGCTGCGTAATCCATGCAGCTTCATGTGTAGCTAGAGAAGAAAATGTTCCATGTCCTTCCTTAAAATATAAACCACTTTAAAGAATTAAGTGTAGTAATTTGGTCAAATTGCTGCTCTACTCATAGCTATAAACACTACAGTTCAAAATAAACTATCAGACATAGAAATTTGCCCAGATTCTGACTGTGGCAGCTGCCAGACAATTTTCTACCCTGTTGACTGACTCGAAAGGAATAAAATTTGTCCAATTTTCCAATAGCCCTTTAATACTAAACTAAAAATGATAGAATCATTTAAAATATTAATCATGACCACAAATAACAAAGCCGGCAGCAAAATAACCACATAAGACAGTTTAAAATACCTGTTACATTTTAGTTGAGACAAAGTAGGAAAAAAATTTAATCTGTGATTTTTTTTTCTATATTACAGGAACAAACAGCAAATGGGAGTGGCTAATGTGGTTTACAGAAAAATCTTGCCAGGCTAATTTCAACAGATACTTTCCAAATTTTGGCCCAAAGTAAAACAAAGGATATGGACAGGCATAGGGCCTATTATTTCACTGATCGCATGTCAGGCTCCCCTTTTTTGGTATGTATGTTGTATTTTTTGGCTTTGATCTAGTTATCCTACTGCTAGGTTTATACCCCAAATAGATCAATAAAATAGGAGAAGGTCCAATACGTACAAAGTTTGTTTTTTTTTATAGTAGACTTTTTTTGATGGCAAAAAACTGGAAACTAAAGGGATGTCCATCAGCTGAGGAATAGCTAAATAAGTTGTAGTGTATGAACATGATGGAATACTACTGTGCAGTAAGAAATGAACAAACAGATAATTTCAAAGAGACAGGGAAAGACTTATACAAATTGATAGAGTGAAGTTGACAGAACCAGAAGGATGACTTATACTATAACATCGATCTTATAAGAATGAACAATTTTGAAGACTTTTATAAACTGTCGAAAAATGAAATGAATAGAACAAGGAGAACAATTTCTAAAACAGCAACAACAATGTAAATATAAACAACTCTGAATCTGATCAATTCAATGACCGTCCATGATTCCAGAGGACGGATGATGAAACGTGCTATCTATTACAGAGAGGTGATGAATTGAAGGTGCAGAACGAGACATACAGCTATTTGTTACAGCCATTGAGGGAATTTGTTTTTCTTTACTATACATATTTATTAAAAGAAATCTGTTTTTCTTTTCTTTTTTCTCAATAGAGCAAGGACACGGAAGGAATTAAAAATAGATTTTTGTTCATTAAATTATTTTTTAAAAATAAGACAGTGCCACAGATGTGGAATATTGCAGGTTCTTTCAAATGAGGCCACAGTATTGTTAGTTGCTTAATTGTTTTACTTAGTTCAACAGACACCATGTTGAGTGGGGGTAATCTGTAAATATCTGTAATTTTTTTAAAAATGTAAATAAAAATTAAAAAAAATCACTATACCTTTTGGGATCTCCCTCAAATGATTTATAGTCAATATATAAAAGGAAAAAATAAATAACTATCATGGGGAGTTATATTCAATTACAAACAGTTATAGTGGCTGTGGATACCCAGCTGTTCACATGCAACATGTGCTTCTAGAGAATAGGGAGGATACACATGGTAGAGTGGAAAAAATGCCGGATTTAGAGTCTGAGGTCCTGGATTCAAATCGTGACCCAGTCACTACCTTACTACAAATCACTTAACCTCTTGAAGCCTCAGTTTCCTTATCTGTAAAAAGAGGGGACTGAAACAGCTGACTTCTAAAGTTCTTTCCAACTCTTAGATTTTGTGAATCTCTAGCTAGATTATTGCCAACTGAGGATCCACTTCTGATGGAGGTTGGGGACCTGCCTGTTCTTCAGCTCAGTGTTATTTTATCCTTACCCATTCTCCCAGACTGACAACTGAAGAAAAAGAATTAATCACGTTCTGGAACAGAAGATCCTTTACTATAATAAAGTGTCACAAGATGGCAGAGTAGGGAGTTGGAAACTGACCCAATGTATCTAGCTGTCCCTAAAGAGCTGGTGCTTCACTTCTTGTTCAAGTATCTATTTACCCCCTCAGAGAACTCTAGCATATTAATGAGGCATTGCTTCCTTATAGCAAGGTTTCAGAGGGGGAATGGAGACAACTATTTCTGGTTAGAGAAACCTTATTGCCTCAATAAGGTTTGCTTAAGTTTTCAGTGACGCTACCAGCTTTCCTCACATGGCGGTGAGATCCACTAGTATACCTAATTCTCCTCTGGAAACTGTCCAGATGGACCACAGTGAAGTCAGGGTTAACACAAGGACACGTCCTCTGCAGGCTTGGCAGGCAGGCATTGGGAATGAATATTCAGATGCAAGCCCACAACCCACATGGGACTCTTCTTTGTGAGACAACCAGCCCTGCTGGTATAGCCTTTCGATTCTGCAGCAAACTGCTGATTCTGGAGCACTGTCGTTACACTCCTTGCCAGGCCTTGCCCTTTTGCTGTGACCCATATAGGCTTGCTGGTCTGAAGCCCCAACCCCTTCCAGCCATCTGATCCTGGATTCTGTCTAGTCATGTTACAGTGCTACTATGACGTGTACTGACCGTCACGCTTCTGCTGCTGTATTGTTTACTTCACCCCTACGTGGCCACAGGAGCTATTTGGTACAAAACACATTTGCTGGGCATTAGATAGTTGCTGGCTATTAATTTTTGGCCCATTTCACCTCTGAAAGATGTAAAGTATATTGCCCTCTGCTGCTGCTAACTTTTTATGGAACCTTAGGCAAATCATTTTAACTTTCTGGGTTTTGGTTTCCTCATCTGTGTTTCTATACTTAAAATCTTGCCTTAAAGACCTTGAAAGATATTTCACTAAAAACCAAAACAAACCCTGAGGTCATCTGTCATGAGCTCCCTCTGTTCTCCATCTGTACACTCAAAATCACCTCAATATCATCCCTTAAGAGGAGGAAGTGGTCCTTCTTCCTCTAAATGCCAACCATTCAATTCTTCTCCTTGGTGACATGGCTTGAGGGTTCTGGGAGCTTGCTGCTTCAACCATCCCTTCTTAATTCTTAATTTTCTATCTTTTCTTATCCACTGGCTTACACATGTTCCCAGATCTTCCCTTATCCTTAAAAAACAAATAAACAAACAAAAAACTGCATTGGACCCTACCATCCTCTCAAGCCAATATCTCCTTTCCCCTTTGCTTTTTCAAAGCAGGACTATCAGAAAAAGTTATTTATGTTCATTATCACGATTTTCTCACCTTACACTCAATCCCTGGGAATGCGGCTTCCAGTTTCTTCATTCAACTGAAATTGCTTTTGTCGAGCTGACCAATGCTGTATAAATTACCCTTTTATATAGCCTTTTTCTCCTTCATTTTTTCTGCCATATAGATACTGTAGAACATCCTGTCCTCCTGGACATGTACTTCTCCCTGAATTTTCATGACTGACATACACATAGACATATTTTTCTATGTGCGTGCTACTTTTTTTCCTTAATGGAATTTACGTACTCTGAGGGCAAGGACTACTTCATTTTTGTCTTTGTATCTCTGGCACCTAGCACAGGGTCTCATATATAGTAAGTACTTAATAAATGCCCAATGAGTTTAATTGTACGCAGAAGACACTTAAACATTTTATAGGATCACAGAATCAGAACTCAAAAGGACCTTAGAATTCATGAAGACCAACTCCCTCATGTTACAGATAAGGAAATTGAAGTACAGAGAGGTTAAGCGACTTACTTGAGGTCATACTGCTAGTAAAGTAAGATTAAAACCTAGATAAGTTAACAAGCATTTATTAAGTGATTTCTGGGGGCAAGGCACTGTGCCAAGTGCTGGGGATACAAAACAAGAAAAAAGAAAGACAGTCCTTGACCTCAAGAAGCTTATATTTTAATGGGGACAGATAGCATATAAATGGGAGCTAGGAAGAGTGGGGACAGAAACCCAGTTTCTTCTGCCTCTAAGTCCAGTACTCTAACCATTATGTAACACAGCCTCTTCACTGGATTGAAAATTGGATGCTTGATTAAGTTCCTTCCAAATCTAACATTCTATGACTCTAGATCACAGTTACATTATAAGATAATTTATCTGAATTCAGAAATGGGACAGATATCTCTTAATTCACGGGAAAGGTGTGTTACAGTTCAATTGGTTGTAACCACTCTGCAAAGCTAAGCCTATGTGTCTAGCAAACCTTCCTCTTTGCTATTTCCAATCTCACTTTTCCCTTAAGGTATAGATCTAGTACTAATTTCTCCAAGAAGACTTCCATGATGAACTTAGCACACAGAAACGTTATTCCACAGGATTTCTCCGTTTTTGGGAGTGTGATTGCACTTATCTTCTCCCAAGTGTGCAATTTAGCCCTTGATATTATGATTTATTCCCTAATTATTTAAAATGTGTAAGTCTTGCTAATCAAGATTATAAGCTTATAGAGGACTGGCATTGGACATGTCTCATATTTCTTTTACATTTCACTCAGCACCAAGTGTCATAATAGTACAGAGTCGACATTTAATTAAATGAATGATATTCCCACTGACTTCCATCACACAATCATAGATCTATTCCCATAGGGAAAAAAGTCTCCCAAAAAACTGAATTGAAAACTTGGCAGGAAAGGTTTAAGTCAGAAGCCAGACCCATGGCATGTTGCGTACCATAATACTCAGAATGTTTTTTATAGGTTTTTCCAAGCTTTTCAGTATTTTCCACAATTCTGGGATCTTCTGTCTCCAAATCTTCCACCTCCTAAGATCACTGGAATCTTTCTCAGTTGACATAAACATTGCTAATGATTCTTAGAAACCTCACTTTTTCTGTATGGCTATTTTTGTCTAATACAGTAGTGCCAGGTTACAATTTTACATGTTGCCTTTGGGTGTCAATATCTATTACATTTACAGTTTGAGAATGCCATCTTGTCAAGATTTAAGGTTCTGAAAACTTCAATAAACTATAATTGCATAATTCTGAAAGTCCCTAAAAGTAAATTTACTCCAAAGAAGGAATCAGTGTAATGAATTCTTCATTCTATCTATTTTCTGTTGTTATTCTTTGTATAGTGATCTATCTGGATGTTATGATGATCTAATTCCAAATTAACGCTTTTGAGTTTGTTAAAATGGACCACTGAAATGTAGTGCTGGTTACTGTCTAATCACCAGCTAATATTCAGCAGTTATTAGAAAAATACCAGACTATGTCATGTTGATATTTCTGTTTTCAGTCAAATCCAGAGATTCTTAGTCTGGGGTCAACGAACTCCCAAAAGGTCTGTAGATAGATGTCTGGGGGTCAGTGAATTTGAACAGAAAAAAGAATACATATTTATTTCAATGTAATTAGCTTCCTTTATAACATTTAGTATTTTATTTGATGCATTTAAAACATTCTTTCTAAATCTATTTCTATTTATTTTGTTAAATATTTCCCAATTGCATTCAATAAAATTTAAACATTTAGTTTTAAAAATTCTGAGTTCTAAATTCTCTCCCTCTCATTCAACCTTCTCCCACCCTTCAGAAGGCAAGCAATATATCAGTTATACATGTGAAGTCACGCAAAATATATTTTCATATTAGTCATATTGCAAAAGAAAACACACAAAACAACAAGAAAAATAAAGAAAATAAAGAAAAATATGCTTCAATCTGCACTTAGAGCTCATCATTTTTCCCTCTGGAGGTGGATAGCATTTTTCATCATGGGTTCTTTGGAATTGTCTTAGATCACTGTCTTGATCAGAGTAGCTAAGTCTTTCACAGTTGATCGTTCTTACAATATTGCTATTACTCTGTATAATGTTCTCTTGGTTCTGATCACTCCACTTTGCATTGATTCATGTTAAGACTTCAGATGGTTTTCTAAAACAATCCTGCTTATCATTTCTTACAGCATCTCATCACAACCATAACTCGTTCAGTCATTCCCTGAGTGATATGTTCTCAATTTCCAATTCTTTGCCACCACAAAAATAGATGGTATCGATATTTTTTTTGTAGATATAGGTCGTTTTCCTTTTTCTTTGATCTCTTTGGGATACAGACCCAGAAGTGGTATTGCTGGGTAAAAAGGGCATGCATAATTTTTTAGCTGTTTGGGTATAGTTCCAAACTGTAAAAACATTCTGAGAAAGGGTCCCCAGGTTTCATCAGACTGCCTAAGGTGTCCATGACACAAAAAAGGTTAAGAACTTGTATTCTAATGCCATTTTTAAAAAACCATGACTACTCTCTTTATTGGGTTTACAGTTATGTCAAAAGAACATGTAGTTTCAGCATACATAATGACAGGGCTTTGTACTATTTTTTTTAAGTTTCAGAAATTGCTTTTGATCAGAAAATCTTCTTTAGAAGACTTGCTAACTGGCCACCATTGTTTTTGTCTTCTTGTGATCATTTTAATGTAATTTATTCCTTTATAGACACTGATCTCTAGATTCCATATCCTAAAAATTTGTTGTACATTTTTCTTCTTTTGAAGTGCGCAAGGGAAAAAAAAATAAAGTCCTTTGGTTTGGTCCAGCTATACACACTCACTTTGTTTTGGCACCTCTAAGGCATGGGTGTCCCAGGAACATCCTGAACATATGAGGTGTCTGATTATTTTTGCAGTTCCTTTGGATTTTGTGAAAGCCTAAATATGCTTTGCAAGCAGCATTTCTACTGATTATTAAGCCACATGTATTTCAGAAGAAACAGGGTCTATACATTTCTGGTTTAACGGACCTTTTCAACGATTACTTTTCTGTTTAAGAAAACTTTCTTAATTTAAAAAAATTTTTGGAAATAGTAGTAGAGGGGGCTTTTGTTACTCTTGTTTCACCAAAAATAAAGTTATTTTAAAAAGTTCAGGTTCAACCTTCTGTAGTTAATCAGAAGAGAAGTTTGAACAAAATACATTCTCCTACTAAGTCTTTTTTTTTCCTTTAGGGGTTTGATAATTTGAAATGACACTCTACCATCTTAAATATCATCACGGAAATATGCAAACCACTTTCATTTCAGTGATTTAACAAAAGGTGAATATAGCCAAGGTAATATGCCAGCATATGGGATCACAGAATTAGAACTGGTAGGGACCTGAACAGTCATCTAAACCAACCTCATTTTCAGATGAAGAAACTGAGAGGTCAGCGACATGCCTCATGGTGAGACATGTAGTAAACAGAAGAGTTAGTACTGGAACCCAGATGTGCTGATTCCAGAAACCAGGATTCTTTCCTCTGCATGATTCGAGTAATTCAAATTTAATTAAACTTATATTTTATGCCAAATTTTTCTCAGCAGAGGAATTTAAAAGGTAGCTTTTCTTTACCTTTAAAATATACCTTCTTTAACTTATCTTTTTGGAAGTCTCTACTCTACAAAAAGTCTTCCCTCATACTTGATCAGGGGAAATGTGACCCTGAGTCCTTCAAGGTTGTTGTAGGCAAAACACAAATGTTGACAAGTCCTTACTATCTGGAAATCCTTTGAGTATGGTCCAATACTCAGATTATTTCAAACGTTCTCATGAACTGCTTTTGAAGATTGTTCATAGGAGGCAGGAATGGGGAAAACTCTGGACCCTTTTCACAGTATTTTATCCCCAGAGGAGTCAACTAAATGTTCTTCTGTGGTTCTTTAATGAACCTACAGTAGGACTTTTCTTAAATGATGATTTAGTAAGGAACCAAGTGGGACATACAGAGTGTCTCTCTGTTCAAGTAGAAGAGAATTTTACCTTTTCATTTTAATTCCATCTGAACAAACTGAAGTGAAAACATTTTGAGTATCTTGTTCCTAGGGGTACTAAAGGAAGTGACCTGAGAAAGTGAATTACTCTGAAATGAGTGGGGGCTGGAGCACAAAAAGAGAAAAGTTAATATTTTAATTTTCTTTTTTTTTCACCTTAAAAAATTCTGAACTCAACAAGCACTAAATAAAGTGAGTTTTTGCATGTACATTATAGAATATATGGAAATGACTATATCTGAAATCATGAATCTCTTTTAGTATGTCTTCCCCCAATGTTTCATTCCTTAGATTAGGACACAGGATAACTAGGAATTAAAATTCTGCTTTCTGAGTCAAAGGTCAAAAGTGGTCACTACATTATGTTGGAGGGAATAGCCCAGGCATTTGCAGCCTTGACTACCCTCTAAAAGGGGGATACTGAAGCCTCCTAAAAAGTGGGTATTCCTCTATATCCCGAAGAGATCACACAAACGGGAAAAGGACCCACGTGTACAAAAGTATTCATAGCAGCTCTTTTTGTGGTGGCAAAGAATTGGAAATTAAGAGGATGCCCATCAATTGGGGAATGGCTGAGCAAATTGTGGTATACGAATGTGATGGGATACTGTTGTGCTATAAGAAATGATGAACAAGCTGACTTCAGAAAAACCTGAAAAGACTTGTATGGTCTGAGGCTGAGTGAAGAGAGCAGAACCAAGAGAATGTTGTACACAATAACAGCCACGTTGTGTGATGGCTAATATTGATAAACTTAACCCTTCCTGGCAATACAAGGATCTAAGACATCTCCAGAGGCCTTGTGATGGAAAATGCTAGCCACATCCAAAGAAAGAACTATGGAAGTTGAATTTCTATTTTTTTTCTCTTCTGTTGAATTTTGTTTCCTCTTTCTGATGGTTCTTACTATTGGTTTTAATTTTTACTTACAACATCACTAATGTGAAAATATGTTTAATATGAATGTAAATGTATAGCTTATATCAGATTGTGTCCCATCTTGGGGAGGGTGGTGGGGAGGAAGGGGGAGAAAAATTTAAACTCAAAAGCATATGGAAGTGATTATTAATAAATCAAAAGAAATTAATAGAAAAAAAGAAAAAAATGGGTATTCCTATGACATGAACTGGAATTCGGGATGAACTTGCAGGTTAACTCAGATACTGCTCTCAATTAATCCAAACCACCTTGACAGGATTTTATTCATCTGACAGCAAATACATATATATTTTTCATTTATCAACTTTCAATTTCTCACATTATTCTTCTATTCGTTAAAAAAAAAAGGAAGGCAGGGGAAGAAGAAGGGAAGAGGGAAGGCAAAGAAAAGAAAGCAATGGAGAGGGGAGGGAGGGCAGAGAAAAGAAGGAAGGAGAAAGAGAAGAGAAAATAAAACCAACTTTGTGGTATTTTCAGTATCTTTCAAAGACTGACCACAACCCTGAGATTAATCATCTTCCTTTCTCCAAATGGGAAACAGAAATTTCAATTGTCTCAAAGTTTTGCTAAATCCATCAATGAAGATTTAGTGATTTACTTTGTGTATTTGTGAGGGGCAGAAGGTCCATGAGATGAAGACTGTGGGTGGGAAGAGAAAGGAAAAGAGCCAGTGAAGAACAAAACAGGAGGGACCATGCCCCCTAGCAATCTGACCTTTCACCTAGAATCTGGCGGATAATCTATCGTCTCCTATTAGCGTTGTTGATGCTTAACAGGTGGCTGTTCTGCGGATTTGTTTCCCACTGAATGTGTTCCAAGCTGGGAATTTTCCCCCTGTGAGGCACCGGAGCCCACCCACACAAAGTTGTGTTTTCAATCTAATGGCCAAAAACCTCCAAAGGCTAAATAAGATTTGCCCTTGATTTTTTTAAAAGTGTTTTCACCCTGCTCTACTGGGATGATGATAAGCACACAGAATTTTGTTCTTTTATAACTATGTTCCGTACTGACACATGTTTTTCAGTATTTTCAGTAGGTGGGACAATGGATAGAATGTTGGCCCTGGAATCAGGAGGACCTGAGTTCAAATCCACTTACTAGCTGTGTGACCCTGGAACTTAATCCCATTGCCTCTGTTTTCTCATCTGTAAAATGAGCTGGAGAAGGAAATGACAAACCACTCCAGCATCTTTGCCAATAAAACCCCAAATGGGGTCACAAAGAGCTGGACACAGTGAAATAATTCAACAGCAACAAAGGATGAGAAGATGTAGGTGATAAAGGAAGTCTCAAATGAAATTCTACCTTAGTTCTGGTTGAGAGAATGGATAGTGTCAACAACCGTAAGTTGCAGCCCAAAGTTCTTTGATCAGGCAACAGTTACCCTAGAATTTTAGAGCTATCTAGATTAAAATGTGACCTCGATGGGTAATATATTTCAATTCACAAAGGAATACAAGAGACAAAGTTTATATACTACTACCACCATCACCACCACCACCATCACATGTGTAGCACTTAAGATCCGTTAGGTATTGCAAATATCTCATTTTACCTTTAAAACAACCCTGGGAGATGGGTTTTGCAAATGAGGAATCTGATGCCACAGTACTTAGTCAATAGTAAGGCACATAGAATAATATTGATGTCAGTCCTGGCAATTGCCCTGCAATGGCACTAAAAACAAGACATTTTCACTATATGCCTTGTTAGTTACAAAACCCCAAACTGCATACATCTTTTATGAAGATCTTGAAAATGTTAACATTTAAAAACTTTGAATATAATTTTTTTGATATCTTTAGTTTTGATGTCATCTAAATTTCTTTTGTATCCCTCCGACTCTCCCATAGAACAAGAGTCATCCCTTAGTATGCTAACATTTATACAGAGCTTTAAGGTTTGCAAAGTGCTTTCCATATTAACTCATTTGATTTTAGTAACAACCCTGTGAGGTAAGACTATTATCAACCCTATTTTATAGATGAGGAAACTGAGGCACAAAGCAGTTAAGTGACTTTTCGAGGGTAACATAAATAGTAAGTGTCTGAGGCAGTACTTTCTGACTCCAAGTCCTTTGCTCTATCTACTGTGCCACCTTGTTGCCTTGTTACAAATAACTTTTCCAAAAAGAAAAAAAGGAAAAGAGGAAGACCAAAAATTCATTAGAACTGATCACTAAATTAAAAAAAAAAAAACAACCAAGCACTATATGCAATGTTCCCTACCCAAACATCCCTTTACCCCAACCTACCCCATACATCTGCAGAAGAGGAGAAGGAATTATCTTCTCATATCTTTTCTTTCTTGTTAATAATGTTGCAATATTCATTATGATTATTGTTACTTTTTTGAAACTAGGTCTTCCTACCTCACCCAGGCTGGAATTGCAATGGCCATTCATGGGTCTTATCTCAATATTGATCGGCATGGAATCTGTCAAAGCAAGTTAACTGCTCGGCCTTTTTTTTTCTCCCCAATCTGGACCATTCTGCCCCTCCTTACACAACCTGGTAGCTTTCTGCTTCTGGGGGCTCACCAGTGACAGACTTCCTGTAGATATCTAAAATCAGCTTAGCCCACTGTAGCTTGGAATTCCAAAACACAGGCAATCCACTAGCCTCAGTCTCCTCCAGCAGCAGGGATTATCACCATGCCCAGCCATTTTTGATTATTTTGTGATGGTTGTTCTTTCCCCTTACACGGTTGTTGTCATTAGGTATATTGGCTCTTTTCTTGGTTGTGCTTACTTAACTCTGCATCAGTTTGTCTTTCCATGGTTCTCTGCATTCATCATATCTGCTACTTTTTCGTGGCACAGTAATATCCCATTACATTCACGTACCATAACGTGTTCAGCCATTCCTTAATCCATGGGCAACAAATAGTTTGTGCTACTTTGTTTCCAGTTCTTTGCTACCACAGAAACTGCTACTATAAATATTTTGGTGCCGCTTCATTTAATTGTGGTGTTGGAGAAGACTTCTGAGAGTCCCCTGGATAGCAAGGAGGTCAAATCAGTCAAAACTTAAACTAATTCAGGCTATTCACTGGAAAGATCAAATACCGAAGCTGAAGTTTAAATACTTTGGCCACGTAATGCGAAGACTTTCATTGGAAAAGACTCTGATGTCCCCCCCATGTGAGGGGGCACTGGGGAGATAGCCCAGAACTGAGGGTGGTGGCACCCACTTCCCTCTCTCCCCTCCCTCGAGGGGCTGGACTCAGGTTAGTTTGGGGGTAGGGGGGAGGATCAAGGTGGGGGACCTCCTGCACTTTGGCCCTAGGTTGGGGGGCAGGCCAAGGTGCGCCCCTTTCCTCCTTACCTGCCCCCCCACCAGGCTGTACTTTCTAAAAAGGCAATTCCCCTGTCCCCCCACCCCCACCTTGGAACAATACATGTTGATCACGTGCAATATTTCTTATTGTGCCAAGAAGCCTCGAAGACCAAGATTAAAGCTGTTTTAACAAAAAAAAAAAAAAAAAGACTCTGATGATGGACTATATCGAAGGCAAAAGGTAAAAGGGATGGCAGAGGATGAGATGGATAGATTGTGTCATGGAGGCAATGAACATGACCTTGGACAGACTTCAAGAGATAGTGGAGGGGTCCAACGCATGTTGTGGTCAATGGGGTAATGAGGAGTCAGACACAACTGAACAACAACAGCTTTTTACAAGTTTTACTTACTGATATCAGTATCAAATTTTATGAATCCTATCATTACACATCTTTGTTTGAACTCAAGCTATTATCAGAGCCAGGAGAAATCTTAGTAACCCAACTGACAGTTTGGGTTATGACCATATCTGTTGTCATTCTTGGTGAAGTCTCTAAATAGAGCTTTTTATTATTTTCCAAAATGAATTCATGATTCCTGAAATGAGATCTCATAGGTTTGGAGGCAGATAGTCTTTATGGAAGAGATAAGGCCCAAGGAAAAAATTTCCCATCAGGTACCATCCATTAGTTCCCTCAGATGACTGAATAATATTTCTGTCTCCCAGGCTATTTGCTCATTTTTTGGCTGGGACTCTCAACAGGAGTGTCAATCATGGCATCTTGATGATGAGATTACCTTTTTTTTTTTAACCCTACAGTGAATTCTTCATTATTCAAATTCCGAATTGTCTGAGCCAAACCTAATTTTCAAATGAATGACAGTGTCAGTGACTCTGCTTAATTAAATGCACTGTTGATGGAAATGACATTTGTTTGCTCTTGAAAAGAAGTTCAAGAGGAGATTTCTGAAGTCAAAACAGGTGCCTCGTTGCTCCAGGTGTTAAGTCCACCACGGAGTGAGGGAAGAAAAGAGAAAAAGAGAGAAAGATGGGAGGAGGGAGAGAGGGAGAGAGGGAAAATGAGAGAGAAATAGGGAGAAAGGGAAAGAAAGAAAGAGGGAGAGAAGGAGGGTGCCTAAGGTTTACATAGGAGGAAGCTAGGTGGTACAGTAGATGGAGTACCAGGCCAAGAGTCAGGAAGACCAGAGTTCAAATTGACCTCAGATATTTACTAGCTGTATGACCCTGGGCAAGTCATTTAACCTGTTTGTTCAGTTTCCTCATCTGTAAAATGGGAATATTAATATCTCTCAGGGTTGTTGTGGGGATCAAATTAGATAATAATTGTAAAGCACCTAGTTTAGTGTCTGGCATATAGTAGGTGCTAAATAAATGTTTGCTGATATGCTAATAATGATGATACAATGACTAGTATTACTTTAGGTTAGGTCTTTGGATCAAGAGTAGAGCTGATTGGGTTCCTTCCAGAAACAGGAACGAGCTACAAAGTATCGGCTATGGAGTCAGAGGACCTGGATTCAGATCCCAGATAGGCCATTTATTATTTGTAGAATCTTGAGCAAGTCATTTCATCTCTTTGGGCCTCAATTTCTCCTACTGAAAAAATGAGAGGATTTGACTTGATAGGCTTTAAGGTCATATCCAGGTCTAAGTATGTGATCCAGGAAGAAGACGGCAAAGTTGAACTGTCCAATTTTTGGAATATGGTTGTCAGCTGTAAGGAACAGATGCATTTGAATTTGAATGTCAATTACAAACACATCTTCTAAAGACTAATATAAAGGATCTGGACATAATCCATGTCATTGCTAGTCTCCAATTTGTGTGGACAATTGAGAGATACCTGCATCTATACAGAATGATAATTGATCCTCAAAGCAATGCCATTTAGATATGAACAAGGATGCCAAACACAAAAAATAAAAATAAAATCTATGCAATATGTTGTGATTCCAAAAGGCAGGATAGCAAAGTGGTTAGAGGGCTGACCTTGGAATCAGGAAGCCAGCCTGGATGACCACTTGTAAGGTATGTTATACCGGAGATTTCTTTTGTGAATAATTAGTACTACATGACCACTAAGGTCCCCTCCAACTGTCAGTTTCTGTGATGTCTTAGGATCAAATCTACTTCTGATACATTCTGGTTGTATGACTACGTGCTGGCCACTTAACCCTTAATGTCTGAGGCAACTCTCTAAGATCATAATTCACAGAAGAGTTGCTAATTTGAATCAGTGACTGGAATCTCTATACTAGGATTTCCTCATACTGATGGTGCCAAAAGTCCAAAGAAAGGAAAAAAGGGGCATATTTCATTATGTCATAACTCTGAGTTTTTAAAGGCTGTATAAGTAGAGTCCAAGCACTAGGAGATTATAGTAAGATGGATAAGTTTGGATACCAACAGAAGCTGTGAATTTATATTATTTCCTCTCCCCAACCCAACCCCACCCTAGGAAGGAGAGATACACAAAAAATCTTCCACTAGAAAGGCTAAGCAGCAGGAATTCTACATGAGGGATTCTTTACCTGGGATCCCTAAACTCCTAAAGTATCTGCAGATAGATTTCTGGGGGTCTGTGAAGTTGAATGAGAATACAGAGAATTTCATCCCCAAAAAGCTGGCCATGGGAGAGGGGTTGGTGGGAGAGAGTATGAATTTTCTTTACCCATAACAACTCACTGTTGTCTATTAAGGCGTGGAGAGCTGTGATGTACCATGTCAATGAAAGGAGATTCCACAATAATGAAATTTGAGATTTTGGAAGTATTTTGAAGTATGTATGTATTATCTTACATCACCCATACTGAAAAAGAAAGAGTTATAAACCAGAGGGAAAATATGATTCCTCTTATTCCAGAATTATAATAAAGGGCATCTAGAAAGAATTTTAATGAATGTTTTTCTAGTGTTAAATATTAGCATTTTGTTATTGTTGAACTTGATTATAATATATTTATCACTGAGACAAATAACTTTTCCTTATAATCAAACAGGAAGTTATTTATCTTATTTACTCTCAAAGTTATGGTTACAGATTACAAAGCAAACAAAATGATCTAAGAGGTCTGATTGATATTTTACTGTTCCAAAGTCTTCTGTATTTCTGCATCCCAATGTCCCTAACTGTTACGAGGAAATAATAAGGATCAAATTCACAGGGACACAGGCTTTCAGACTTTTGTATTTTTGCTCATGGTTTCATCATCTATAAAATGGAGATAATAATATCTGTAGCACTTATTTCACAGGCTGCTTGTGAGGTTCAAACAAGATAATGTATGTAAAGCAATTCATCAGCCTTAAAACACTTGTACCATTATTTGTTCTGTGCCTGATATTTTCCTAATTTGGGGGAAATGCTAGCATGGAAATTCCCTTCACTGATGCAAGACAACAGCAAGTTGTCTATAACGTAGGGTCTTTTAAAAAACTTAACCCACAAGGTGACCAAGCACATTGCTATAAGAAGCGTCCCTTTTCCAGAAGCAGAGTCCACCATTCCTCAGAGGCTACTCTACCACAGAGAACAGGTCCATATTCCATCTACTCCAGCTCCTAGGCATGGTGTAGACAGAGCCTTGAAACAGATGTCGAAAGGGTCTCTGACAAGGATTTCTCCTTTGTGTCCGTTCTGCCCAGGCCAGGGCTTTCTGATCTCCACATGCCTACTGAGCTCATAATTTAGTCATGGAATCAAGGCACAAAACACATAAAACAATGAAGAAGCAGTACTGAGGTATGCCATGATTAAGAACTGAATGAGTGGTATTGATAAACAGCACTATTGGAATTTAGAGAAACTGATCAATCAATAGTCATTGATTAACCATCTGCTAAGTGTCAGCCACTGTGCTAGGTAGGCTCTGGGGAAGAGTGAAACAATCTCTACTTGCAGAATGTTTACATTCTAATAGAAGAAAGAGTACATATGGGGTCTATAAGTATGTACAAAATTAATATGAAGAGAATAATCAAACATTTAATACAAAGTAGTTTGGGAGAGAGAGTGGTAGGAGACTAATATGGGTTGGAGGGATGGAGAAAGACCAGATGGAGAGAGTAGTATTTAAAGTAAGCCCTGAAGGGTGTGTACTATAACAGTTCACATTTCAGGGCACTTGGTTGTTTCTCCTCACCAGAGCCCTAAGAGACAAGGAGAGACAGTAGCATTATTCTCAATTTATAGATGAGAAAATTGAGGCTTGCAGAAGTTAATGGCTTGCTGCTTATAGTCACATTAATAGATGTCAGAGTTAGGTCTCCTAAATCCAAGCACAGTGCTGACTTCACTAAAATACAGTTTCCCCTCTACCAACAAGCACTGGCTTTTACACTTAGCTTTATGCTTTCAAAGTTCTGTACATAAATTAGCTTATTTGAGCCTTAAAACCACTCTGTAGGGACAGGTTATGTTTAACTGGCATCATAACTTCCATTCTTAACGTGAAAAGCTTAGACAAGCTCATTATTCTGTCCAAGGCCCCAGGCCAAAACTCAGCAGAGCCAAGATCTGAACTCGGACCTTCTGAATGGGTCCAGCACTCCCTCCACTGCACCACACTGAGTGGGGAATCACGATGATGGCTTGTGTTCTTAAAGGGCTGCAAAGTCTACAGAACATGTTCCTTGAAATAACCCTGCAAAATGGATAGTGAAGGAAATATCTCCAATTTATGGAAAGTGAAGTTTGAAAAGACCAAGTGATTTCTCTGAGGACAACACTCATAACTAACAGAGCTTGATCAGACTTTTCGACTCAAGTCAAACGTGCTGCACCGCACTGTCTGTCTAAAATGTGGATAGGACAGAGGGAAGGAGGGCATTTCAGGAAGCAGAACAGAGGAGAAAATAAATATATTTGGGGACAGTTTAGAGATTGCTTGTAAATCCTTGACCCAACTGTGGCTTTGTCCAACCATCTGGGTGCCATTTTTCATGGAATGTGATTAGCCATCCTAATGCTCTCCTCCACTGGGCAGAGTAATCAAGAGGTAACTGTACTTATTCAGTGGACTAAAAGGTCATTATTAACCAGGTTTTCTTGGTGTATATAACTCCCAGGACAGAAATGAGAAACCTTAGGATGTTTAAAAATGTACTAAATGATATCATTGCATCGCATGCCAAGGTAATTATATTATTTCCTCTCCCCAACCCAACCGCACCCTAGGAAGGAAAGATACACAAAAAATCTTTCACTAGAAAGGCTAAGCAGCAGGGATTCCACATGAGGGATTCCTTACCTGGGATCCCTAAACCACTAAGGTGTCTGCAGATAGTTTTCTATGAAGTTGGATGAGAAAAAATGATTTCTTTATTTCAACATAGCTCATTTCCTTTATAATCTTATATGTATTATTTTAGGTACTTAAAAACATTATTCCAAGAAAAGGGCCATAGAGTTTACTAGACTTCCAGAGGGGTCTAGGAAACACGAAAAAGCTTAGTAATTCCTTCCCTAAAGCATCCTCTAACTGAAATAAGCTCTGGCTAAGATGAGGGTTACTATATATTTCTCCAAAACTATGGATTTTCAGTTGATCGCTTATTTCTTCGTCACTGGGAGGAGTAGTAGAGCAGCACTATGAATGTATCTGTCATTGTACATGAAATCCTGCTACTTGGGAAGTGTTTACCAACACAAAGCTGAAACCTTATAAGCCGGATGTAGTCGACGCCAGTGGTATGAGCTCATCTTTCAAACAGAAGGGAAGGAAAGGCAAAGCAATGTTTTTGGTAAAGATTCTTAAGTTCAACTAATGCTAAATATAAAAACTTGATGCTAATTTACCTTTGAGCAATTTTAGTAATGAATTCACAGAATATTGCTTTTTTTTTAAACAGTCTGTTAGTATGCTAAAGTTTTGATGACTTGTTTTCTCTGCTCATACTTTATATAGGCAGTTCTTAAATTGTGGAGGGGTGCTACTCTATTAGGATCAATGACTACGGGAGGAAGTGGGATTTCATTTCTAGCCCCACTGCTGGGTAACATCATCTATGAAAAGCAATAGTTTTAGACACCTAGGTGGAGCAGTGAATAGAACACTGGGCTTGCAGTCAGGAAGACCAAGTTCAAATTTAGTCTCAGACACCAGCTGTGTGCATAACACTTAGCCGCCGTCTGCCTCAGTTTTCTCAACTGTAAAACTGATATAATAATATCACCTACTTCCTAGGGTTGTTGTAATAATAATAATAATTGCAAAGTGCTTAGCGTAGTGCCTGGCACATAGTAAGGGTTATATAAATGTTATTATTATTAATACTACTAATCAGAATTCGCTAATGCTAACTTCATATCTACTGAATCCATTCCTTCTGCTCTACTTAGGGTGCTACCAGGCCCTCATCATCTTTCACCTAGACTAGATGAAAACATCCTAACTTGAATCCCTGTCTCCAGTCTCTCCCTGCACTAATTCCTCCTTCACACAGCTGCCAAAATAATCTTCCTAATGCTCAAACAGGAGGATTGTTTGACCCTCCTCAAAAAACATTTAATGACTCCCTACTGCCAACAGGATAAAAAAATCAACCCTTTGGTCTGGTACTCAAGGTGTTCTATAATCTGACTTCAACTTACCTTTCTGGTCGGATTTTACATTATTCTCCTTCACGAACTATGTTATGGCTACTTCCCCATGTCATCCTTCCATACATTTGCAGAAGCCGTATTCCATGACAGGAATATTTGAGCTCCACTTGTTGGCATTCTTTCCTTCATCCAAGGCCCAGCTCAATGGCCACCTACTCTGTAAAAGTTTCTCTGATTCCTCTAGTTGAACGAGACCTTTCCATTTCAAGTTTTCTTAGAGTTACACAGTGTTTAGATCTTTCCTTTGCCCTGAGTATATTCTAAGGACTTTATTTCACAAATATGTCTACAAAACATCTTCCTGATGGTGGGTGCTGACTTGTTTTTAATTTTTGAATATTTAGCTCTTGGCATGATGCTTTGCACAGAGTTGTCACTCCATAAATATTTACTGAATGGAATCGGCAGGTGACGATATTTGAGAAAGTGGACGGAGGGAGGGAGGAAGGAGCAAGGGCAGCCAGCATCCCTCCACCCTGGATCCTACAGCAGAGAGCCAAGAATGTTATAGTTGGAAGAGATCTTAGAGATTAACTAATTAAAATCCCTCCTTTTATACGTAAAAGGAATTGAAACCCAAGGAGGGAAAGTGATTTGCCCAAACTCATATATATAGATACAGATAGATAGATAGATGAGAGACAGAGAGAGAGAGAGAGAGATAAAACAAATACTAAAGACCAGATTGTTTGATTCACAGTAGAGTTATATTTCTATCCTATCATGCATTCTCCACAAGTCTACCACATAGTCGGACTGTGTTCATGGATTGAAATATAGTTCACAACTGGGCACTCTCATATTTTGCTGAACCTGAACCAATCATCATTACTGTCATCGTTCATATATGGAGTTCAAAAGCCTAAAAAACTATCATTCTTGTTGAAACTGATGACTGACAATTGTTTAAATGAAATCCCCTTTAACAGCTACAGCAGATGAAAGTATTTGGAGAACTGTATATTTGCTCAACCTCCTCTACTAGACTAAACACTATAAGTTCAAACTAGATCTCTAAAAAGAATCTGTACCATAATCTTCCCAGGCATCTTGAAGCAAAGGAAAACAATTCCCAAACTCAGAGTCACACAATACGGCCACCAGGCAGTTATTTCTAATGGGACTAGTAGACTTCCTTCCCTGTTCTCTTCAAAAAATTCTGTCCTGCCAATGACCTTAAGATGAAATAGATGAAAACGTTCAAGTCCCATTTGTAACATTTATCATTTCCAGAGGGAAAGAAACCAGACTAGTTCAAAGGCTAAACTAACTGGGGAAAATAAACATTACGAAATTCTTAAGTTCAGTTCAGTTAACTTGAGTTGACAGTTTCCTTTGGCTGGAGGTAGCAATGATTGGCTGATCCCTATTGACGTTAAACTACAAAGCAAAGCTTTACATTCTTGGGGAGAAATGCCACTCTAATACAAACTATTTTTATTATTACCAATGTTACGTGTTTATCTGTAGAATTATCCTTTTTATGCCAAAACATCTACTAAGATTTGCAGACTTTAAAACATTCTTTTCAATATCTGAAAAAATACTCTACTAGATTTAAAATATATATATTTTAAAAACTTATGAAATGAAATATCAAGATCAACACGAACATTTCCAAAAAACAAAGAACAGAAAAAATTTGTATGTGTCTATATACATATGTACATATGTATATACACATCTTTCCATATCTATTTTATATAGCTTGATTTTTAAAAGTATATATTGAATTAAACACAATAGTACCAAACGTGCTCTGCTTCTCTGTGTCCCCTTCTGAATGGCATTTTGTTGTTGTTGTTTTTTAAATGTTTCCTTGACACTTTTTTCTTCATTTTTCTTTTCTGAATCATTATCACAAACTTTAATTCTGAGGCAGGTGGTGGTGCAGTGGATGGAGTGCTGGTCCTGAAGTCAGAAAAACCTATGTTCAAATGCCTCCTCAGATGCTTACTACCTGTGTGACCCTGGATAAGTCACTTAATCTGTTTGCCTCAGTTTCCTTAGTTGTAAAATGGGGATAATAATAACACCTACCTTGCAGGGTTGTTGTATCATATGAAATAATATTTGTTTAAAAAAAAAGGTGCTTAGCACAGTGCCTGACACATGTAGGAGAAGCTATATAAGTATTTAGTCCCTTCTCCTTCTTTCCCTACCTGCCCACTCTCTCCTAGCTCTCTTTCCTTAACCCTCTCTTACAACAGATAAGTACAGTCAAGCAGAAGAAATTCACATAATGGCCATGTTTGAGAATATCCACTTCATTGTGCATGATGGCACATCACATCTCTCCCAAGAGGTGAGAGACATATTTTATCATCGGCACTTTGGAGTCATGATTGGTCATTTGCATTGATCAGAGTTCTGAAGTCTATCAAAGTTTTCCCTTTCATAATGCTATTATTATAAAAGAAATTGTTGTCTTAGGTTTGCTTACTTCATTATGTATCAGTTCCTGTAACTTCACAAATGGGGCATAGTGACATTTCCCATAGCACAAGGGAAGGGAATAGGTATTTATTAAGCACCTACTATGTGCCAGGCACTGTGCTAAGTGCTTTATAAATATCATCTCTTTCAATCCTCACAACAACCCTATGAGGTAAATGCTATTACTATCCTCATTTTACAGATATGGAAACTGAGGCATCCAGAGGGTAAGTGACTTGCTCAGGATCACACAACTAGTTAACGTCTGAGGCTGGATTTCAACAACGGTCTTCCTGACTCTAGGCCCAGCACTCTATCCACTGAGCCACCTACTTGCCAAAATGTTCCAATACATTCCTATACCATGATCTGTTCAACTATTCCCCAACTGATACATACACTATGTTTTTAGTTCTTTTACAATAAGGTGTGGCCAAAAATATTTTTAAGCTTGTGGTTCCTTTCTTGCTGTCTTTGACCTCTTTGGGGTGCATGTACATACATACATACACACATACATACATACATACATACATACATAAATACTGGAATAACTGGGTCAAAAGGTATGCATAGTTTAGCAACTTTAGAGGTCTAGTTCCAAATTGCTTTCCAAAATGATTGGACCAATTCATTATACTACCAACAGTTTATTAGCGTACCTGTCCTCCCACCATCTCTCCAACAATTGTCATTTTCTTTTTTGTCATCTTTGCCAATATGATAGGTGTAATGTGAAAACTCAACATTGCTTTTATTTATTTTTAGTTATTTGAAGCATTTTTCCATATCCCTGTTGATAGCTTTCATTTCTTGTTTTGAGAAGGGTCTATTCATATTATTCATATCCTTTGATCATTTATCTATTGAGAAATGGTTTTTGTTCCTATATATTTGTATCAATTCAAAATACAAAGTATCTCCAAAGTCCTACTGCAGGTTCATTCTTTAATTAGCCTATCAGAACTTCACTAGAAATTTTTTTTGCAAAGATCCCCACCCCTGAGTTTTAAGTGTTTCCCTTCTAATTTTAATTGCATTGATTTTGTTTGTGCAAAAGCCTTCCAATTTTCTGTGGTTAAAACTGTCCATTTTATTTTCAAAAGAATATTACATGGGAATTTGGATATAACTTCATCCTGGGAGTACACAGAGAACATTATTTCTGGTGGGGGTATATTATAGTCCTTGTGATACATCCAATAACTCCCTTTAACTATGGTCTAACATAGACCCTCACATCAAACTAAATTTTGTCCTATAGAGGGTATTTTCTATAAAGACGTATTTTACTTTAAAAAATGAGGATGGAAAAAGCACAAATATATTCAAGACAAACATTCTTGTAGCAAAAGAATCCTTTGCTTTTACAAAGAATCTCAAGGCTTTTAGTGAGCCCTTATAGTGAATTTTAAATAAGGAATGTATTTATTAAAATGTGATTCATACAAAAAGGTTTCAAGAACTTAACTGCTATTGTACAAAACTTGTGTTGAGTCTCCAGCATACATATAAGTGGTCCCTGGACTCTGCTATGAAACCTTTCATTCTATAAACAGAATAAATATGATATTCAAAATGAAGTTTCCTTTATAGTCCAATTTAACAACTTGACTGAGCAGCAGATGCCAGGCACCATGTCATGTCATGCCCTGTGAACAATGGAAGAGACCTTCAGAATGCACTATTTGGCAGGGTGGGTAAAGTTTATGGACAAAGGAGGGAATGAATTTCTAATGATGACTACCAGTTTTGTGGGCATAGACGCTGGCAAATATTGTAACATATTGACTGTGTTTCACTAAGTAATTGCTACTTCTGAGCAGCAATCTGCTCAGACTAATTTTCTTCATCTATCATATGGTTAGGTTAGACTAGATAATCTCTATCTATGGTCCTTCCATTGTTTTGATTCTATAACTTTTCTTCAGCTTACCAGTCTATGGATGGGGTAAGTGATTCTCTAGTTGCACGTATAATTTCACAGACTAAAATATGTGATTAAGGAAGAGTTTACCCAATGAGTGCATATGCCTTGCGTGGCCACTTCTCTCACTCTGGCTCCTTCAGTTCCCATTAACTAGTCACCTGTTTCAATTCTGAGTAAACATATTCACAACCAGCTTTGTGCCTGGGAATACCTAGTCAGACTAGCATGCTCTAATTCGAATCTTCTTCTTGGACAATATCAGAGTATTTCTCATGTAGGGTTGTGATTAGCTCATTAAGTATTTCATTCAAAAACTATCATTTTTCTCAGAGCAGGCAATAGAGGATAGTGACCTTACTATAAACCTGGAAATGAATAAGAGGCAGACAATAGACTAGCCTGCCTCCTCTTTACGTCACAAGGGCACACACTGTTCAACATCCTGGTCTCTATTTGTCCTAATTCCCAAGGAACTAAAAAAGGTATTCCACAAGTAAAATATAGACATAGCAATGTGTGTGTGTGTGTCACACACACACACGTATACAAGTATGTATACACACGTATATATGTATGTATATACGTGTGCATACATACATATATTGTTTTTGCCTTTGAAAGCATCTTTAAAATAATAGGCATCTAAACATCTCTTCACCCAGGCACCAATATTAATAATTTTTGGTCACAGGATAATAGAACTGGAGTTTATAAGGGACCTCAAAAGGCATTCAGTTCAACCAACCTCTTCATTTTACAGATGTAGTAAGTGACTTATTCAGGATTACAAGTGTGAACCTCAGAGGTAGGATTTGAACTTAGGTAATTTGACTCCAAGGTTAGCACTCTTTTCCTTATGTCATGTTGTTTTGACTCTTCCTTCTCTTTTACTTCTCCATATCTAATCAGTTGTCAAGCCTTATCAATTTTATCCCTTCAACATCAAAAATCAAATGGCAAACATCCCTTTAATACCAAAATCCTATTTGGCTCCTTCTCTCCACTCACTTTGACTATGCATAACCTGATGAACACTCATCTGGAGACTCCAAAGTTTGTAATTTAGGAGATTATTATAATACTCTCCTCAGTACTTGGTCTCCTTTCTTTCAATCTTTCCCTTCTCCAGTCTATTTCCCATTCAGCTGCAGGAATAACCTTAGTAAGGTAGAGATGTGATCTTGTAACACACCTGCTCCAAAATTTTCAGTAGCTCCCCGTTACACTAGGAAAACTCACAAATTTCTCAGCCTGGATTTTGAGGCCCTCTACATTCTGGATCCAATCTACCTTTCCAGGTTCCACTCCCATCCCTCCCCTCCCCCCCCATAATGCTATATTCTGGATAAATTGGGCTATACCCATTCCTTGAACTCAGGATTACATTTCCTGCCTGCATACATTTGAACAAGCTCTCTTCCTGTTAATGCACACGCTTCTCATACCAGCCTCTCAGTGTCCTTATCCTCCTTCAAAGCTCATTTTGGGTATCATTGCTGCTGGGAAGCTCTTCCTGCTGTCCCCAGTTGTATATGCTCTTTCTCATGTCAGATTACCTTGTATTTATTTATTTATTTGTTTGTTTGACCTTGCATTTATTTATTTATTTGTTTGTTTGTTTGTTTTACCTTGTATTTATTTATTTATTTGTTTGTTTGTTTGTTTTACCTTGTATTTATTTATCAATGAACATGTATTTCTTCACTAGAAGATAAATTTGAAGGCAGGGAATGTTTCATTTCTATTTTGTTTCCCCATGCACCTAGCACAGCCTTTGGCATACATTAGACACTTAATAAATACTTGTTAAACTGAATTCCTTAAATGCCTCAACTATGAAAAGAATTACTAGCATTGAATCACTGGACTCTCAAGAATTTTGTTAGGCAATTTCATTTATAGAAAGAATCATATTTAAATATATTAAAGAGGTAACTTCCAACTAGTTTCTTCAAAATCACCAATGACCAAAAGTTCTGAGCTTCCATTTCCAATATGCAGCAGCTTTGACACTCTTTGTGATGAGAATGCTCTCTTAAGTATCTATGAAATCTTCAGATCTATGATTTAAGCTCATTCTTTTTGTATGATCTTAGCTGAAATAGACAACAGTTGATCAGAATCACTCATGAAATCAAATACTCTTCAAACACTAAGGGTTCCATTAAGTTTCCTCTCAAACTTCTCTTTACTAGGGAAACACTTTTCAAAGGACCTATTTTCTGAATCTTCAATTGTCTAACTATATATTTTCAAATGCCCTATCTGAATATAAATTGTTTCCATATGTTCATACAAAATGAAAGAATTTTTAAAATTGGCCTTACTTTAAAAATATGAACTGCCTAGCTAATCTCCTTCCAAAAAACCTCTTTTTTTTTATTTTGTAAAGTTTAGGTGAAGAATAATTAAATCTCCTCTGGGATTTTCTTCCTAATAGTACACAGACCAAGTATAAATCAGTCCTGTACTGATGCCCCATAGTGGGTGGCTTAGAGGTAACTCTGGGTGTTATTGTTCAGTCATTTCATATGTGTCTGACTCTTCAAGATGCTCTTTGGGGTTTTCTTGGTAAAGATACTGGAGTGATTTGCCATTGCCTTTTCAGCTCATTTTACAAAGGAGGAAAACTGAGGCCACCTGGATTAAGTGTCTTTCTCAGGGTCACACATCTAGTAAGTGTCTGAGGTAGAACTTGAACTAAGGTTTTCCCAACTCCAGGCACTGTGCTCTATCTACTGTACCAGCTACTTGCCAACTCTGGGTACCTGAAGGCTAAACCAGAAGCTCAAACCCAGACAGGTTTATTTTATTTTATTTTATTTTATTTCATTTCATTTTATTTATTTACCATTTTAAGGCTTTGACTACTGGGAAAGACTCTCTATGATCTAAGGAGGATCCTAAGGCGTAGGAGGCTCATTGCTAGAAGGGTAGCCAAGAGGTGATGAATATTTTGGTCAGAGTGAACCAGGAGTAAAGAAATAGAAATGATCCCCCAGTCTTTGTTATCCGCCTTTCGCTCTAGCCACTGCCAGTCCAGTAGAAAATGGTGCTATGAATTAGTTATTAGACCATCTATGGTCAGTTCTCTCAATGTACAATCATTATCTAGTGACCAAAGGGTTAATGAACTGCCGAAAGAATGGTACCACATTCACACTGATAGCCTCATTATAAATAAAATCAGAAAACAAAAAAAAGAGTTGCAGTTAAATGGAAGAATGGCTCAAGGCCCACTCCTCCCAGCGAGAAGACCATTTTCTATAGCAGATCACATCACTATCATTATATTTACATATTGCTTTAAAGTTTGCAAAAAAAAAAAATTTAAATGAACATTCTCCCCTTTGGTCCTCAAGATAGCCCAGTGAGGTAAGTGTTATTATTATTTCCATTTTACAGATGAGGAAACTGAAACTAGGAGAGGTTAAGTGACTGACCTGAGAAGTGTACATAAGATCCTGCTACATCTATTTTTGGCTTAAAAATAAGGATTTTACTCAGCAGAACAAAATGCCACTTTACAAGCTCTCCTCAAATAAGATTATCTTTCTGAGACACTTATTAGTTTTCTGACCTTATAAGTAGGTCATAATCTCTCTGGGCCTCAATTTACTTATTTGTAAAATTGGAGTGTTGGGTTGACTGGACCTCTAAGTCTCCTTACAACTGTAAATCTATAATCCTATGATCTCCCCTGTAAATGCTGAAATTAAGTAAGATTATGATAGATAGGACAATGGAGACAATTTTGCCCAATAGACTTCTGAATATGAATATCAAGCAAGGCATAAAACCAAGAGCTATATGTTCACTTAGGGTTCGCCAGTGCCCATTAGGCAGCCAGGTAGCACATTGGATAGAGTGCTGAAATTGGAGTCATGAAGGCCTGAGTTCAAATATAGCCTCACATACTTATTTGCTGTATGATCTGGGCAAACTAGTAACTCACTCTCTGCCTCAATTTCCTCATCTGTAAAATGGAAACAATAAGAGTAATTTTCTCCCAGGATTGTTGTGAGGAAAAAAAATGAGATAATATTTGTAGAACACTTTGCAAACATTAAAGTGCCACATAAATACTAGCTATTATTATTATTAATCATTATTACTCTAGAGGATGTCTTGTTCAGAGTCCAAATAGAAAGTTTCCTTATTATTTATGTTCTCCAAACACTCCTATCTGCAGGAGAACTAGTATTAATTGGAGTTAATCCTGAGAGCATATAGCCTTTTTAGTAACACTTGTACTTATTCAAATGAAAATTTTAAAATGCTTGTTTTGGGAAAAAGCAACAACAAGGTAGACGTAAAATTGCCAAGATTATGACATTCAACCGCACTGAGTTGTTTCGTCTCTCGTCAATACTTCAGTAATTCCCTGGATCTGTAATGTAATAGGATCAGAGAGTTTGATCTGGAAGGGACTTCAGGGGCCATCTAACTCCAACCCTTTAACTTTACAGATGAGGAAACTGAGTTGTCCAGTGAGGTTAATCGATTCTCCCAAGGTCACAGGAGCTCGAAATATCACAGGTGGACTTCGAACCAAGGTCCTCTGACTTCCAAGTCACTGCTCTTAGATGTAGTACGTAAGGCCCTCCAGTGATGCAGATCACAATCTATTCGCATCTTCTAGCCCATTATAAGTCTTGCCCGTGTCCATCCGATATGCTGGCAGCCTTCCGCTAACTGTCCCGACATTGGATGGAAATGAATGAGGTTTGTAGGTTGTCCTACAGGATTATCCATTGCCCGTACTATATCACTTCTTTTCTGATCATCCATCCCTCTGATGACATCCTTTACACCACTTTTGCACAATTCTTCATTGGTAATGTGCAGTCTAATCACATTTACCACGTGGCTCATCATTGCCCTTTGGGTGAGTCACAACGTTAATTCTTTGGAAGAAATGGGATAATCCATGACTTGTAGATACACAGACATGATTCCATTAGAAAAGAATGTACTTTTTTATTTTTTAAAGATTAGGTATCCCTATCTCACCCATGTAACAGAGGCTACTCATTGGCCCAGTCTTATATGCCTCATGGCAGAGGAGCTTTGACCTGTTCTGCTTCTGATGTAATCTAGGTCTCCCTTCCTTAGTTTGGTCTTGAGTAATCACCATATTCATGCCAAACTTTGTGCAGATACCCAAGAAGCACAGTCTACTGCAGCTCAGAACTCCCCAAGAGAGCCAGCAGCCTCAGCCTCCCAGGTAGCTGAAATTACAGTGTATGTTACCATGCTTGACACCATGGACCTTTGGTACAGAAAGAACCTTCTGCAATCTTTCCTACTTTTGTTAGCCAATTTTTGGGCCAGTTCATTGTCTATCCACAGTGTCCGCCCAAGATAGATGGACCAGCTTACAAGGCAATCTATCTAACAGCCTGAAAAATACATGTTCCTCATTCACTTGCTTTTTCCTGCATCTATAATTAAGCCAAGTCCTTTTGAGTGATTTTGGATCTAATTTGGGAGGCCCTATGATGTTCTTAGGTTTGACACAATTAGCACAACGTCATCGGCAAATGAGAGCATTTGGGGACCTCATCATTCATACAGAATCTCTCTGATCTCTACCCTGCACTGGACATTCTCCATAGTAAACACCTCTGATGACCATGTCTCCTTCCTTAACATCCCACTTAATAATCACAGGGCCATGGAGAAAAAAAATGCCATTGTTACATTTTTTCAAGGAAATTTCTATTATTGCCACATGTGAATTATCACACTTTATTTTTTTCTTTCAACTTAATTTTATTTTTTCAATCAATGAAAATTGACCTCTTTCTTTCCCACCTCTCTCCCCTCAATTGAAAAAGAAAAACAAACCTTTGTAAAAATATTCACTGTCAAGCAAAAGAAATTGCTGCATTGACCGTGTTCAAAAAATATGTCTCAAGCTATATAGCGAGTTAAAAAAAATCCTAAGAGGAAAAAAAATATCTATCATCTTATGGTCCCGTGACCGGAGTTTGAGTCCTTATTATGACGCTTGTCAGCTTTGCTACTGTTAGTATGAATATGTGGAAAGAGTAAACTTAAACCATTACAATCTTTTTATATCCTCTTATATACATTCAGTATGTATGAGGTATAAATGTGAGGTGAATGTCATTTTTTTTCTGTGTGAGCAAAGAGACAGATAAAATAATCTTTAAACTACAAACACTCAAGGTGGGTGGGTGGGTGGGGACTAAAGCGTATTTCAAAACCAGGATTCTCTCTTCAGCTACTATAATTTTGTTAAGTAGAAAAGACAAACTAATGTTCTCCAGCAAAATGAAATTATTATTATTGCTTACTTTTGAGCTCATATACATTAAATGATGAATTTGGGATGTGCATCTTCTTATTTGTTTTAGCATCATTTTGACAAACATATTAGGCTAAAATTTCTTGAAAGTCTAAAATTCAATAGAGTTTTTGATTTTTTTAGTTGGATTGGCCATTTGTTTTGATAATAGGACAGATCTTGTATCTTACAATTCATCCATTTACTCTTGTCCTGTCCGATTCTCAGCCAAATCCTTTGAAAAATCTTTCATAGAGAATACACGCAACATAATGCAGACATGGTCTAATATGGAGGAAACTTGAGAGATTGCTGAATCCAGAAAATCACAGATTTTGAGAGTTGGAAGGGACCTTAGGAGCCATCTAGTTTTCTGGTCAGCAAACTATGGTCACTAGGCCATATCTGGCCTGCCACCTGTTTTTTGTATAACCCATGAGCTAGGAATAATTTCGTAAAAACAATTTAAAATCTAAAAACTGTTCTTAGTTTGTGCACAATACAATAACAGAAATCAGGCTTAATTTAGCCTGTGGACCCCACAGTTAGCTAACCCTTTATTAAGTCCAATGCATGCTTACAAGGAATCCCCATTATAACATACTGGACAAGTGGTTGTTGAGCTTCTGCTTGGAGACTTCCAAGAATAGTGAGGCATTGCCTCTTCGAGAAAATCCATTCCACTCCTGGACAGCTCGTATTGTTAGGAAGGTTTTTCTGACATCATGCATAAATCGCAACTTCCTTTTCCATATTTATACAGTGCTATAATTGGGAAATCGGGGAAGCTGATGCCATGAAGGAAAGGAAGAATGAAGGATCTCAAGGAAATAAGAAGAGGAGAAGGGCTACTTTTCAACTATAATGAGTTGTCAGCTTCAAAATCTTATCAATCAAGAAGTAAAGTCACATTAAACAGATTTAGCAAAATCTTAAATTATATCCTAGATGCCTCAAGTGAAAAAAAAGTTCCTTTTCATCTTCAAAAGGTCTTTTTGATCACTTTCTTCAAGAATTATACAGAATTATAATTTTTTTCTGAAATTTATTCATTATTAGGGAAAAAACAAATTTGCCAGGACTCCCTTTTCTCTCCATCATCTCCCTATGACTATTAGGGTTTTGGGTTGCCATGGAAGGAGGAATCTGCTTCTTTAAACAGGTAGATCCCAGGGGGCCCTCTTCAAATACACTCACTACACTCCTGCCACCAATGTGCCAATGCCCCTGATAGGTGGTTCTTGTGTCTTAAAAAAAAGGTTCCCACCCCATTAATTTAAGTCTGGTAGAAGTAGCACTTGTTTCTACTGGCTATCCATTCCTGCTGTTAACCTCAGAGGAGATGAGCTGCCTGTCCGGATGAAAAAAGTCCAGTATCTAGTACAGAAAAAGAGTGATTGTGTGGTATTCTCCCTGCAACCTTCTCCTCCCAGCTGTGTCTCCCAAGAACCCAGATATACAGGCATATGCAAAGCACAGGGCTCATGCAGCTGTACACAAAGGAAAATGGGCCTGGAGAATCTAATGGTTTCTCACAAGGCCAGAAGGCCTTTCAGCTGCTCACTGCTCTGCCTGTCCATAGCTGTAACTGCTAGGGCAGGAGGAAATGAGAGATCATTATGTTTCTGAGCTGTCTTTGCAGCTGTATCACCAGGGCCTCAGTTCATAGCTGTCCAAGGAAAAAGAAAAAGCAATTTTGAACCGTAAGATAGGAACAAAATGGTCCCTTACCCATTTTACTTGTGGTTCTGAAGTGCCCAGAAAATTTGACGATGCCAAGAGCTGTTAATTGGGACCTAATATGACACCTGCTAGGCATTAGTACCAACATGGGCTCTCCTACAACTGTTAGTTTCAAATCTTGGGTGATAGGCTTTGCTACCACCTTCCTAAACCATCCATGGTAAATACTGAATTCTCATTGTGCACGTGTTGTTGAGCTAGGCACTGTAGGAAGTAAAAGATGGAAAGCTTGCCCACTAGGAGCTTAGAATTTACTTTGACAGGAGACAGAGTGTACAGAAATGGGAATTCAATAGATAATATCCATTCAAAAAGTTTTTAATCATTGTTGTCATTTGAGTTCAGAACAAACACAATGAAAGAATCTAGTCAGAGCTAGCATAGGCAGGGATATCAGTATCTAAGGGTGATCACCATCATTTTTTTTTTCCTATACACACTTATGATTTCATTGGTGTGAGGAAGTTCCCTCTTTTAATCCAATGTGAACATGTCCTGTAATTTATAGTTTTGAGAGTTATCTGGGCCCTGAGGGGATACAAGTAATTTCCTGAGGGTCACATTGTGTACCAGAGGCAGAATTTGAACCCACATCTTCCTAACTGAGGCCAGTTCTCTAATATTATATTTAAATATTGCTGACCATTAGTTGTGCCTGAAGTATTGTGCTAGGCAGTGGGATATGGAGATTTAGAAAACAAAGTCCCTGTTCTCAAGACCCTTAAAAAAACCAAGTTTTAGAAAAGTAATAAGATACAATCAATTATACAGAATTTGATACTTTTCAACATTTTCCCTTTTATCATCCCTTTCAATCCTCAGAGCAACCCTGTGAAGTCAATGAGCCAGCCAATGTATAATTTTTGTTTTAAATATAGAAAGTAAGGCTCAGAGAACTTCAATAATTCATCTAAGTTCACACAGTAAGCAAGTAATAGTGACAGGATGATGTAATATTGTGGCATCAAAATTTCAATTCAGGAAAAAATCTACATATTTACATAATTTACATAATAATCCATAATAATGGATGATTAATTTTAATGTCATTTTAAAAAGAATTATTTTATAGTTCTTTTTGAAATGACGCATATTAAAAAAATTAAAGGGTTAAAGAAAGTAGATTTCCAGGGGAGCACCAAGTAATTTTCTTTTTTTTTTTGAAAAGGGGGCAGCAGGCCAAATAAGTTTGAGAACCTCCAGTTTAGGGTAAGAATTGATGGCTTAAGGCACTTGGAGTAGGCCTCACAGATAAAGTGGGCCATGAAGGAAGGGTAGGATAAGGTAAGTAGCAAACAGGGAAAAAGTGATTCCAGATGGGGAGGGGAACGGGGCAGGAGGAGAAGAGGCAGTAAACAAAGATAGGGACAACAGCAGAGAATATTGGGCTTCCAGATAGTGGCAAGTACAATGGGGGGAAATGCTAGAAAGAATATTGGTGAAGTAAGATTATAGATCCCTATGTGATCTAGCTCTCTATATAATAGCAAGCTATATAATCTGGCCCCTATAGGTAGAGGTCAGATTATGAAGGGCTTTGAATATCAAGGCTAGGAGTTGGGACTTTATCATGTAGGAAATGAAGAGTCATTAAAGGATTTTGAGTAGGAAGGTGTTGTGTGCAAAGTGGTATTTTAGGAAGATCAATTTGGCAGCAGTGTGTAGGACTGATTCAAGTAGGGAGATTAGTTAGAAGACCTCACAGGGTTGTTGTAAGAATCAAATGAGATGACATATGTGAAGTTCTTTGCAAACAAGAAAGTGCTCTATAAATGCTACCTATTATCATCTGTAATAATTCAGGTATGAAGTTATGAGGGTCTAGGTTAGCAGTGTGGTAATGGATATGGAAAAGAAAAGATGGATAGAGGAAATGAAGGAAACTGATCAGAAGCAGGAAGAAAGGGACGATATAAAGGGCGACTAATTTTCAGATCTACAAGACTGGTAGTACCATTAAATCACATAAAAAAACAAAAAAAATACGTATCTACTGATGTAGAACATTGGGATAAGGGTTGGAGAAGGCACAAAGACAAATGAGATATAATCCCTATCTCTGAGGAGTTGACAATATCATAGGGAGAAATAAGACATGTACATAGATAAGTTTAAGATAGATGAAAATTTTACATGCATAAGAAAAATATGAAGTGCTCTGAGAAAAAGAAATTCAGCTGTGGGATCTAGGGAGATTCCATTTGAGTTGTACCTGGAAAGATGGAAAAAATGTCAATAGGTACAGAAGGAGGGATGGCATTACAATATAAGAAAAGACATGAAAGAAAAGGACTATGGGAAGTTCTTGGGAATGGCGAGTGATCTGATTTTGCTGGAATATGGAATACATGAGGGAGAGTAATACTACATAAAGTTGCAAAAACAGGGTATAGTCACAGATTGTGATGCTGAATACAAAGTTAAGGTGTGTTTTAAAATACTTAGTGGGGGGGCAGCTAGGTGGCACAGTGGATAGAGCGTTAGCCCTGGAGTCAGGAGGACCTGAGTTCAAATCCAGGCTCAAACATTTGGCACTAGCTATGTGACCCTGAGCAAGTCACTTACCCCACTGCCTAGAAAAAAAAACCAACTAAACCAAAAAAAAAAACTTAGTAGGCAATAGGGATCCACTGATGGATGTACAAAGTGGTACAATGTGATTATTCATGTACATACAGGTCAGAAATCTGACAGCAATATGTAGCATTAGATGTTGTTGTAAGTGTTCCCATCAGAGGCTATGAGGGCCTGAACCAGCATTGTGATAGTAAGGAGGGAACAGATGGGAGAGCTGTTGAGGAAGTACAATTTAAAGGACTTGGAAATGGAAGGTGTGGGAGGAAGGGGAGCAAAGAGTCAAAGATGACTCTCATTTATGAATAGTATCTTTATGAGAGATGGAGAAATCTGAAAAAGGAGGCAGGGTTTAGGAAAAGATGGATTTAGTTTCAGTTATGTTGAGGTGGGATGGCCGGATGGAGGTTATCAGGTAAACAGTTAGAAATGTCAGTCTGGAGTTTTGGAAAAGAGATCAGGGATAGAGTTTTGTAAACAGCCTGTATAAAGCCAATAATAGAGGAGGAAAGAATGACATGAACAATGGAAAGGATGTAAAGAGATAACAAAAGAAGTTCTAAGGCTAGAGCCTTGTGAAACAGCTAGGTTAAGATTTAGAAGAATGAAGAAAAACCAAAGAAACACAAAGAAGAAGCTATTATAGAGGCAGCAGAAGGATAATGAAAACGGGGTATCATAGAATCAAGGGACATGAGAACTTTGGGAAGGTCAGAGACTTAGTGATTAAGAAATAAAAAAAAATCACCAGTGATTTTTGAAGAAGCAGTTTCTGTAGAAGAGTTGGGATGAAAGCCAGATTGAAAAGAGAGTAGGAAGAGAAGAAATTGATTCATTGAGTGTAGACCGCATGTTGGAGAAGTTTGGCAGCGAAAAAGAGAATAGATAGAAAATGGTAATGGAAGGAGAGGAATGAATAGAAAGATAAATTTGAAATGCAAAAAAGTGGGGGAATAAATGACGGAGCAAAGTTCTAGGAACAGTAGGAGGGGAGGAGATCAAGAGTACAAGTGGAAAAATAAGTACCGCAAAAGAGCAGGACCATGTCTTCAAAGCCAGAAGAGAAGAAAAAGAAATTGGGCAAAGACATGATGACACCAAAGGAGAAGAGGCACATCGATGACAGATTGAAACAAGTGAAAAGTAATACGGGGGGGGGGGGCAGAAAAGTTCATCTCTACCATTATAATCCCGTCCACCCTGGGTAGATCTGAAGTGTGTTTTCTTAACTTCAACACTCTGCTCAATAGTAGCTAAATAAAATAAAGACAACTGCTTAAGCCTTTAGTCTTTACTTCATGGTCTCATGACATCAGGGAGAAGTATGACTTTAGCTAGTCCTATCAAATCAAGTCATTTAGACTTTAGTGATAGTGTCAGCCTGAGGAGTTCTTGTACACTTTGAAATTTTGCATTTGTCCATGACTTGGTCTATATTTTTGAAGGAAAAAAAATGGACCTAGATAGCAGGAGATTCAGTCATATTTACTCACTACCCTTCTTTTGTCAATCTAAATATTTGGATCCCTGGTAATAGTTCAATGTCCAGAAGAAGGGGAACAGAACATCATAAAGCAGAGTGCCAATATTTTCTACTGCAATATGAAACTTTACAAAATAAGTCAACTGAAAGATAGCGTGAAAGCCAACACTGGGAAAATAATTTTTAATCTAAATTTTTAAAGGAGTAGTATGTCTGATATATATACATACATATATATTTATATCACTTCTCTAATATTTTCTTGATTGAAATTTCTCTAAATAAATGAAAAAGTTTAAACAAATATTTCTTCACATTTTAACTGCTCCAGCAGAATGTATGCCCCTTGAGAACAGAGTTGGTTTTTACTTTTGCATTTTTATTCCTAGCACCCTGCACAGTGCATGACCCACAGTAGGCACTTAATAAATGTTTGTTAATTGATGAAATGCCCAGTATGTGCAAGACACTATACTAGGTACAGACATACCAAGAGAAGTAACAGCTCACATTAATGTAATACATAATGCTCTATAATGTCCTCGCCTTTCAATATCTCTGCAGCAGATAATATAAGCAACAAATAGGTCCTGCCCTCAGTGACTTATTTTTTTATGTTAAGAGTTCTTCTATCCCTTTAATAGTAATAATAATAATTTGCTATTTTCCTTCATTCCTAGGAACACCGCAGGGAGAACAAAGGTTTACAATGTGGCAAACCTATACGTCACTAAGACCTTTAAGGGTTGCTAAAATCTGCTCCTGGCTCTTCCATTGACTTACTAGATTGCTCTTATGAAAAACTATGGAAAATCAAAGGAATTTTAAAACTTAGAAGAACTGGACCTTGTCAGATGAGTTGGACTTCAGAAGATATATTTAAATATGTAAACTGTCATCCTGTCAAAATCAATCAATAAATATTTATTAAATATCTACTATTTGCCAAACTGTCTCAATAAAGTCATGCTGATACATTGGCATAGGGGGAGATAAAATGACTTGATAATTCCTCATTTTAAAGACTGTTTACTTTCCTTCTTTAAGGAAGTATCTATTATTACTGTATATGTGTTGTGTGTATATATGTGCATACATGTACACACATATATTACATATACATACATATATACAGATCAAATTGTCATTTAAAAATTAAGCCAATCTGAGAGCTAAAATGATCTTTTTTTGAGATCAAATCCTGATTACCATCTATTCTGATGCAGCTCACCATTATGATCCTAAGGTTTAGATACTGACCTACTTTTAGGAAGTGAAGTGGATTCACTTAATCTATTTCCACTCAACATTAGCAACAGTTTTTCAGTGACTTTATATTTCGTCTAAATTCTCTTTAATTTTCCTCTTCCTCTCAATTATCCATAGTTTTTTTCCCTTTCTTATTTGTATGGCAAACAGAATTCTAATGACTTCTTTTAGGATCAACACATTTACCAAGACTATGCTCCAAAGAATAAAAATAAAAAAGTCAAAAGCAGCTGCGTCACTTGTTCCTGAATGCAAACGGAGTCATAAAAGAGGCAAGAAACTCCAAAGAGGCAGCTACAGATTTGGAAACCAAATCTATGCGATGCTGTTTTGTTAAGTAATGTGATATGAATCTAAGATGGTGTTTTATTCATTTTAATATGTGGAAATTAAATGAATAAATCATCTACAAATGGAAAATCGTATCTCTAGGAAATTAAACGAAATATAATTTCTCCTGACACCTCTCTGCAAGTTGGTAGAAAATAGAGAGGCAGCTAGAATATTTAAGAGTACAGACTATGTATGTTACATGCATCAATGATATTGGAATAGCACCGCCTACTGCAAACATACAGATAGACGATCAGCCTCTTCTTTCCATATTTTTATTACTCGGTCCAAAGCCGGTGATGTTTTAAGACTTTAACTTGGGAATAGCTAATGAGTTCTTGGAAGATGAAGCCACACCTTGCTTTATCAGTGTTCCCTGTCACAATACTTCCCTACTCCCGCTGTTTAGGAGTTGTTTAGCAGTCAAAGACAGTGTTAGACCTGGCATTGACTTCCCAGCCAATTGAAGTGAGAACACTGTTTTGATGTACAGAAATACAGCTTTTTAAAAGTCAAGATCTGCTGGTAGCTGCTCTGTAAACTACTATGGCAGCTGTGCTACAGGTCATGAATATTACATAAGAACTGTCCATGCATTCAAGCCAATAGTATGAAGCCAGATTCCCATAGCAACACACATAGATTTACTTATCCCTGAGAGATGCATCCGCTCAGCAGTAAGGGCTCTAATGTTACCCATATTTTTTCAACAAGATGATCACAGTACTTGATCCCTTTCCTTTCAAATCTTTGACTCCTTAAAAAAAATTTAAAAAAAAAACGACCAACCAACAATCCAGTGAAATATATCCACTCAGAAGTTACTTAGCATCCAAAAAGCAAAACAATTTAAAACTTGTTGGATTATCTGGCAAAGCAATCATATAGGAAAAGGAACCATTAAACCCATCAGATCAGAGATGTAAATCTGGATGACCAAATCCTTGATCTCAGCATGAGTTAGCTCTAAAATATGCTACTCCTCCCCGCCCCCTTTTTTTTAAGGTGGTGGAGGAGACACAAATCAACTGAAAAGAAGGAGTCACTTACTGGTGTGAGGAAATGGGCTGTACAAATGGCCATTATTATCTTACCCATAAAATCTGAAACTCACAGCTCTTATTTCTGCCAGCAAGTTCTCCTTCAAATCCTAGTACTTTTTAATGCAAGTCAATTCCTTGCTAAATGAAACATGTAAGAAAACACTATTGCAAACACCTATCTGGGGAAATGATTGAAGCCTAAAGAAGTTTACATATGATAACTTGAAATACCTTATTTTAAATGGAGAGATGGTTTGCTGGAATAACTTTTGGGGCATTCATTTTAAAGCAAAATACTTTTCTTAGAAGAAATTTCATTTTCCTTCTCAGACACACAAAGTTCCTCTGTAACACAGGTGCCCCCAATAAATGGACAGTACATGTGAACAAACAAGAAAATAAACCCCACCCTACATCCTCCATGCCAGATTGTTCTTTAAACAGCAAGGGCTCAATAAATGCTTTCTTTCTCTAAGCCAATTTCATTTATATAGCAAGCGATAAGAACAACCGGCTTTTCCTACACTTTGCTCAAGTCAGACAGTCTGACAGAATTTCCAAGGGTTCCCAAATGAGCTGAGAAACATCCACAGGTGGCCACTATGGACACCAGAGACTAGTTTGAAAAGGCATGATGTGAAAACATGCTTCACCTTGGCTTTTTCCAGCTGGGCCTGGGCCTGTCTCTCTGCCTCTCTCCGAACTGCTTCCCTGTCTTCCTCCAGAGAGACATCTGAATCAGATGGACGGCTAGTGTAGGAGTCTGCCGAACCCTGAAGAAAAACATCAATGTTAAAAGAGATTAGAAAGAGACGCCTTGCATTGAGGGAAGAAAAGGCAACATTAGCATTTCATCTAGAATGTGGGAAAGATCTATTTCATAGCAGTAAATAGATTGTAGAATTATGGTGTGTGTGTGTGTGTGTTTTTTTTTTCTGGGATGATAGTGATGACATGAAGATCATGGACCAGGACAGGTGTTCCAGTCAGGCCATATCTCCTGTAAAATCTAGACATCTAATTAGTCAGCTTTTTGGTACCAGGAGCAAATTTCCATGTGGTAAACCAGGTGAGTGCTGCAGTGCAGGGCTGAAGGACAGAGGGGTTTCAAGGATAGCTCCGGGGGAAAATGAGACTCATATAAACCATGGTAATTCAGCATAAGGAAGGAAACAACTCTCTCCCCTCCTTTCTCCTCCCCTCCCCTCTGCTTGCTTCTCTCTCTCTCTCTCTCTCTCTCTCTCTCTCAAAGGAAAATCACTGTGAACCAAAGCTCTTGAAAATCTCATGGCCATGATCTGACATCCCTGACAATCTGAGAGCTTCCTCATACTAGGTTTTACCTGACACCTTCTCCCCATGACAAAATCACAATGCACCAGCACAGTTCAACCTTTGGATAACATACTTAGCCATCCACAAATAATGGGGTCCTAAAGATGTCTGCAAAATAAAAAAAAAAACCCACACCCAAACAAACCCACACACATAAACAATCTGCTCTTGCAACCAAGCACTGCACAGGGGATCTGAGAATCGAGAGCCATCTCCCTCACTACCTTGTCATCATGAGCATATTAATTCAAACAAGCTTTTGCTTTCAGTCAATGCCTCAGCAGCAGCAGGAGCTGCAGCAGAACCCGAGAGCAGACTGATAGCACCCAAAAAAAGCAATTTGTTCTTACACAGATATCAGAATTCTTCAGCCGTCCTCCTTTGGCTCTTTTCAGAAGCCTGATCCAGGTGGCCTTCATTAGCCAGACAGCTCAGTTATTGTCCGCAGCTGCAGCGCCCGGCACAGAGTCTCACCCGGCATGTGTGCGCTGAGCCCTGTGGAATCACTGTGCCTTCCTTGGCCATACTCTGCTGCAAGCCCCTTCCTTTCCTTCCTTCTCTGAGCCTTCAGTCTCTCTGATCCGAGCAGGTTCTCATTTTTTTTTCCACCCCAGAAAACGAAAGAGCACACCTAAATCTGACTGTGCGCTGCTACAATAAACACAGAACACTTCCAAGTAGATTCCGAAGAGAGGCTTCAACTCCGGCTAAACTTGGTGCATCCTGCAACACAGAGGATGAATGTGGCTGCTTTTTTTTGTGGGTGGGGGTGGTTCAAAGAAATTACTTGTAAGACATGAGAACCTTTTAAAAATCCAGTGCAAAATGTATTCCATGACATTTGCAAGTGCAAAGTTCAATCCATATCTTCAGAGATCTGATTGGGGTGGGGGAGGGAGGGAGCCCAGCACATCACTGGGCATGCTCTATATGTCGCCTTTTACGCAGATGCTCACATCACACTGGGAGTCTATGTCAAATTGCTATTTTACATCTCAAGTGTAAACAGCTGGAAAGGGCCCTTTGGATCTGAAGTCGCTGGCAGAGTGTCATATTTTTATCATGTCTCTGCCACCAGTGAAATTCACTCTCAGGGATACAGTACCTGTTCTTTTTCTTTAATGCTCTCTTCCCATTGCTATACAGCATTTCAAAAAACACCTTAGCCACTACAAAAATGTGGGGCCCCTGCTGTAAGACATCCATATGAAGAGCAGAGAGAAGAGATATGTCATCCAAAACATTCTGGTCTGGGAAGAGCGCATGATTTTCATCCACCATAATGCAAATTTAGATTGCTTTTTGTCGTCTTCTAAATCAGATGCAAGAGACACGTCTGCACACATTTAATTAGGGCATGAATGATGATCATGGGTTTCTAAAGCAATCGCTTTAGCAGAACTAAAAATGACAGGCAACTGTTTCCCAGTGAGAGACTGCTATTAGTAACTGTGCATGTTACATTCAAATGTGGACTGTTGTAATACTAATCATGGAGAAATCTGAAAGCACAGATTGTTAGTTATTGGCTCTGGCTAAGGATACTTCAGTTGGATGGATACAAAAGTATTATTAACTTCACAAGCTCATATTCACAAACCCCCAGAATTTTGGAGCTCAAAGGGAGCTAAGAGATTATGCAATTGAAATCCTCCCCCCCCCAAAAAGGGGAAGAAACGGCAGTTCAGAGAAGTTGTCTAAAATCTTGTCTGAGATTTTAATGATGTCTAAAATTTTAAGACGTCTAAAATCACAGAACTTGCACCTGTCCATGGAGAGGCCTAGAACCCAAGTCTCCTGAGTGACCTGAAGTCCAATGTCTAATTTTGAAAGACTCAATTGACTAATATGCAAGTAATTAGGCTATGGTGCAAATTTAAACGATCACGGTCTTTCAAAGCAACTATTCTAGGAATAGTGTCTTATTTATTCCATCCTCCCATCACCCAGGCTCCCACATCAAATCTCTTGCCAAATCCTGTTGATTCCACCTTTATAATATCTCTCCTGTAAACCCCCTTCTCTCATCTGACACTGCCACCATCTTCTTGCAGGTCCTCATCACCTCACATCTGAACTACTGAAATAGCCTGCTGATTGGTCCCCTGCCTCCAGTTTCTCTCCATTCCAATCCATCCTCCATACAGTTGTCGAATGGAACTTCCTAAAACCTAGGTCTGACAATATCCCACCCCTATTCAATAAACTCCAGTGGCTACATGTTAATTGCCTCCAGGATTAAATATAAAAACCCACTGGTTTTCAAAGACCTTCATGAACTGACTCCTTCCTATATTTCTCCTTTTCTTATGCCGTATTCCTCTCCATGAGGCAGTGGACAGAGAACACTGAACCTGGAGTCAGGAAGACCTGAGTTGAAACCCAGCCTTATACACTCACTAGCCATGTTATCCTAAGCAAGTCACTTAACATTTGTTTTCCTCAACTGTAAAATGGGATGATAATACAACCTTCCTCCCAGGGTTGCTGTGAGGATCACATGAGATAATATTTGTCAAGCAGTTATCACAGTGCCTGGCACATGATAGATGCTCAATAAATAGTTGGTTGCTTCCTTCCTTCCTTGTATTATGTGATATAGTGATACTGGCCTCTTTGCTGTTCCTTACACAAGACACTTCATCTCCAGACTCCAAGTGTTTTTCCTGACTGTCCTCCATGCCTGGAGCTCTCACCCTCCTCATCTCTGCCTCCTACTTTTCCTGGCTTCCTTGAAATCTCAGCTGAAGTCCCATCTTCTTTAAGAAGGCTTTCTCAGTCCCACTTAAGGTTTGTCCCTTTCCTCTGACAATACCCTCAATTTTTCTTGTATATATCTTATTTGCACATAGTTGTTTGCATGGGAGCTCCTTGACAGCAGGGACCATCCACTTTTTTGCCTTTCTTTGCATCTCCAGTGTTTAGTACAATGCATAACACAGAGTAGGTATTTAATGTTCATTGACTGATTTACTATGTAAAAGACAGAGAAAGAGAGAGGAAATGGAGGTAAGAGAGACAGGAGAAATGGAAGCAACCTGGTCAGGTGATAAGAATAAGAGACAAAAGACAGGCAGCATAAGTACTTTGCTGCTCTCCCCAAGCTAGTAAGAAAACTAGAAAAAAGTCCTAGTACATGGTGGATCCTTTAAATGGGATTTATGGAAAGACATAGATAAGAACTATAGAAGATAAGAAATAGTGGAGCAGTTTTAGGCTTCATTGATGGAAGGAGTACCCATATGGGCAAAATCCCATAGTGTTCCATCACCCCATCATCAACTGAATCTATTTGTTTTAAACTTTTAGGGGAGTGTTTGTTGTTGTAATTAGCCAACCCATCAAAAATAGCAAACCTATACTTTCAGAAATCTTTCCAGAAAGTCTGGGCACATATGTACATACCCTGAGAAAAATTCAATCCCAAAGTTCAACAAACATTTATGTTTATGTTATGACTAAATGTTTCAAAGAGTTTAAGAGTTTCAAAGCATGAAAGCAGAAAGAAAAAAAACTGCAATAGAGAGCTTATAAGGGAAATGATATTGCTAGCAATCACAGCATCAACAGATAATACTCCTAGTAAGTTAATATACAGGTCAATCACTTCAAGGACTTGTGGTTTCATTTGGGGCAGACCATAAGCTCTCTTGAAGAGAATTTGTGACTAAGAATTTGCCACCCAGCAGTCAACCTAATAATGGGAATCTCCACCTTTAGTTAGATTGATCCATGTACAGTAGAGATGCTGTCTCTCACTAAGCTCATATTAAAGCTTTTTCCAGCTTGGCAGGACCCATGATAAATTGTACTTGTCTGGTGCAGCCTGTGAAATATAGGATTACTTCCATCTCCCGAGGAGGTACTGGAGTAGAACTGTCTAAAGGTCCATTTTACATGGCAATTTCAAAAATGTCCTTATAAAACTAGGGCTAGCCTATCAACTACACTGATTGGGCAATCACTTCTGTGACAATGTCAGGAGCAACTGACACAGCTTACACGCATGAAGCACAGGTGATTGTGAACAGGATGAGATAAGACTAGAAGGTAAGGGGAGGTCAAGTTGTGGAAGGCTTTGAATATCATGGTGGAGATAAGTAATTCAACATCATTTGATAAACAATTCCAAGCCTTTGAAGTGGTTTGAGCAGAAGAGTTACATGATCAATCAATAAGCTTTTATTAAGTGCTTCGTGTCAGGTACTGTGCTAAGTGCTGGTGGTACTAAAAAAAAAAAGGCAAAAATATTAATAGAAAAAGAAAAAGTCCCTACCCTTGAGGTTCCCCAAGGAACTTACATTCTGATACATGCATTCATAAATAGGTACAAACACATCAGACCTAAGGCAACCTAAGAGGTGAAGGGTCTAGCATCTGAGGGAGGGGAAAGGAAACAAAGAACCTGTGGAGCATAGCATGTGAGCTGAATCTCGAAGAAAGATAAATGAAACTAAGAAGTGGAGTGAAGGCCAAGCCTTCTAAGCACGGAGGATAGCCAACATAAAAGCACAGGGACTAGAGATGGAGGGTCATGTACAAAGAACAAGAAGGATAGCAGAGTTGAAATGTAGAGTTCATGGAGGGGAATAAAAGATAATAAAAGTGGAAAGGTAGGAAGGAGTCAGGTTATAAGGCCAGACAAAAGATTTTATATTTGATCTGGGAGATAATAGAGAGTCTCTGGAGTTTACTGAGTAAATGGAGTGAAGTAGGCAGAATTACACTTTATGAAAGTCACTTTGGCTGTTAAGTGGATGATGGAACTGACTGGGGAGAGATTTGAGACATGAAGACCAATTTGAAGGCTTTTTATGTAGGCAAGAGACTGTGAGGACTTAGTCCTCACAATAGTCAAGTGGGGGCTGTAAGAATGAATGGAAAGGGATACATACCTCTAAATCACTAGCAATTAGAGAAATGCAAATTAAAATAACTCTGAGGTACCACCCTACACCTATCAGATTTGCCAATATGACAGAAGAGGAAAATGATAAGTGTTGGAGAGGATGTGGGAAAATTGGGACACTAACTCATTGTAGATGGAGTTGTGAACTGACCCAACCATTCTGTAGAGCAATGTGGAACTATGCCCAAAGGGCTATAAAATTGTGTATACTCTTTGATCCAGTAATACTACTACTAGGTCTACATCCCAAAGATATTTTGAAAAAAGTGTGTGTGTGTGGGGGGGGAAGGATCGATCTGTACTTTTGGTGGCAGAGAGTTGGAAATTGAGGGAATGCTCATCAATTGGGGAATGGCTGAACAAGTTGTAACACATGATTGTAATGGAATATTACTGTGCTATAAGAAATGATGAGCAATAGGGGTTCAGAAAAAACTGGAAAGACTTATGTGAATTGATGTAAAGTAAAACAAGCAGAACCAGGATTACATTGTACATAATAACATCAATATTGTACAATGAACAACTGTGAATGACAGCTCTTCTCAGCAATACAATGATCCACAACAATTCCAAAGGACTCATGATGTAAAATGCTGTCCACCTCCAGAGAAAGAACTGATGGAGTCTGAATGCAGATTGAAGCATACTATTTTTCATTTTCTATATTTTTTCATGTTTTTTTTTTCCTTTGGGTCTGTGTCTTCTTCTTTTTTTTTGGTTGGGCAATGGGTGTTGAGTGACTTGCCTAGGGTCACACAGAGAGTAAGTGTTATGTGTCTGAGGCAGGATTTGAACTCAGATCCTCCTGAATCCAGGGCCAGTGCTCCATCCACTGCACCATCTAGCTGCCCCACTATGTCTTCTTTCACAACATGACTAATATGGTAATATGTTTTGCATGATTGAACATGTATAACCTATATCAAATTCCTTACCATCTCAGAGAGGGTGAAAGTGAGGGGTGGAAGACAGAAAATTTGGAATTCAAAATTTAAAAAAAAGAATGTTAAAAATTGTCTTCACATGTAACTGGGGGAAAATAAAATATTATTCAAAGAAAAAAGAAAGCATGCACACAAGTGATGTGAAGGTTCAGATGATATAATTTGGCAATTTATCAGGTCTTATGAATAAAGAAATTATTTCAACAAACATTTGTTTATCATTTTTTTTTTTAGGCAATTGGGGTTAAGTGATTTGCCCAGGATCACACAGCTAGTAAGTGTCAAGTGTTTGGTCTGAGGCTGGATTTGAACTCAGGTCCTCCTGACTTCAGGGCCAGTGCTCTATCCACTTCGCCACCTAGCTGCCCCTTGTTTAGCATTTTTAGTGCACTACAATGCATATAGTAGGTGCTTACAGTCTACAGGAAAGATTAACTTTTTTTTTTATCACAATTAAAGATTGGAGGAAGAAAGGATTGTAGATAAGGAGATTATTAGACAGCTTTTGCAAAGGCCCAGGAAGGAGATGATGAGCAGTTGCAGCGAGAATAGAAAGGAACACATTGAGAAGATACGGGAGAAGTAGGATCAATAATGTCAGTATAGTAGAGAAAGGGACTGATGCAGCAAACACAGGGAGTATCCTGTCTAGCATGAAGCATATTGTTAAGTCAATATACATTTATTAAGTGAGTACTGTGTGCCAGATACTGTGCTAAATACTGGGGACATAAAGCCCAGAAAACAACTCCTCCCCTCCTTCCTCCCCCACCCCCAATCCCAAACAAATAAAAAACAGACCCCGTTTTCAAGAAGCTCAGTCTAATGGAGGAGATAACATGCAAATGACCATGTACAAAAAATATGCAATATAAATTAGACATAATTAACAGAGGGGAGGCTTTAGCATTAAAAGGGGACAGGAAAGGCTTCTTATAGATAGTCAGATTTTAGCTGGGACTTGAAGGAAGCCTGAGAAATTAGGAGACAGAGACAAAGACAGAGAGCATTCCAGGCATGGGGAAATTTCAGCCAGCAAAAATGCACAGAGTTGGTAGAAGGAGTGCCTTCTGGGAAGAACAGGAAGGAGCTATGTCTCTGAATTGCAGAATACATAGGGGGTTGGGGAAAGCAGTGGGGAAGGAGTAAGGTATAAAAAGCCTGGAAAGGTGGCAGGGAGATAGGTTAGGAAAGGCTTTAAAAGATAAATAAAGAATTTTAAATTTGATCCTGAAGGCGATAGGGAGTCGCCAGAGTTTACTGAGTAGGAGGCGATATGCTCAGATGCGTGCTTTAGGAAGCTCAGTTTGACAATTGAGTGGAGGATGGGCTGGAGTAAGGAGAAACTCATGGCGGGCAAACCAACCAGCAGCTATGGCAATAGTCCAAATGTGAGGTGACAAGCGTGCGTCAGTGTCAGAGCAGAGAAGGTAGCATATATGACATGTTACAAAGAAAGAATGAACAGAATTTGGCAACACATTAATTATGGGAGTCCTTTCTACTGGCAGCACAGAACACAACTAAATCAGGTATAGATCATTGTACCAGCACTTCTACCTCAGTATTTAGAAAAATCCAGACTGTTGGAAAGGGGCTAGCGTATATTCATACAAGGTGACAAGCAGAACATGGAGCAAGGTGAATGAAGTGAACATCAGCATAGCCTAAAAAGCCACTGGAGGTTGGGAGGGGTAATGCATCAGAAGCATCCATGACATGGAGGCTAGGGCCTTTCCTTCTTTATGCCATCCATGCGCTAGGTGGGGTAGTTCACAAGTGTCTGTGTTGTTCCATAGCCAAGGCTAGTGTTAGTTCAGAGCCCACACAAAAAATGTGCCAGAACTGGAAGAGTAATCTGCGGTCAGATACAGCTGCCAATCTGAATTACACTAGCTGAGCTTATTTTAAATCCTCTGTCCCAAGAGATGGGGTGTTTGGCTCCTGGCATTAAGGATGTAAGAGATGGGACTTAGGAAATGTTTGGATGTGAAGGACAGGTAATATACTGAGGTTTCAAGTACAGGTGATGGGATGAAAGGTATTACTGACAAAAACAGAGAATTGATAAGTGGGAAATAATTTTGAGGGAAAGATGGTAGATTCTGTTCTGAACATGTTGAGTTTTAGGTGGTACAAGTACCCATGTCCAGCAGGCATTTGGAAATGTGGGACAGTTAGTTGGTACAGTAGCAGAGTGCTGGACTTGGAGCTTGGAAGACCTGAGTTGGAATACAGCCTCAGACACTAACTAGGATATAACCTTGAGCAACTCATTTTACTTTTCTCAGCCTTAGTTTCCTCATTTGTAGAATGGGTATTATAACATCATCTAGCTTTCAGGGTTGTTGTGAAGGTTAAATGAGATAGTAGAAGTAAAATCCGTTTCAGACCTTAAAGGATGATGATGATGATGATGTCCTTTAAAACGTCTTCCACTTACTAGCGGTGATAGTTGAAGTCATGGAAGTGGTTGAGATTGTTAAGGAAAAGAATAAAGAAAGAGAAAAGGAAAGGGGGGAGAGAGCCTTGAGAAATCATTCACTTTAAGGGATAAAAAGGGAAGGAGCCAGCCAAAAGAGACCAAGACACAGTAGCCAGAGAAGCAGGGAAAGAACTAGAAAAAAGTATATTAGACAAGTCAAAAGGGGAGAGGGTATAAAAGAGGAAGGGTGGCTCAACAAAGTTCAACACTGCTGAGAGGTTGAGGAGCACGAGGAATAAATAAAAGCTATTTCATTTTGGAAAAAGATCACGGTAGACCTTTAAGAAAGCAAGTTATGTATAGTGATGGTGACAGAATACCAATTACAAGAGGATGAAGGAGACATTACATGTAGACAACTTTTTCAATGTTTCAACTACAGAGTACGTTTGGGAATGTCTTCATTAACTGTCTTTAATGGTCTTCATAGATTGCATGAATTTCTTCTCATAATGACATTGAGCAAGTGTTGTCAGTGGGGGAGGGGGAATCATTACTTTAGAGTCACATCTCGTATCTATGTTAGTGTTTTCGTGGCATATTTTAACCACCATTCTTCTGGTATTTTTGAAAGACAAACTCTCCAAACTGTGCATAATAAATAACTCTTTTCATCTGGGAGTGTGAGTTTGTACCACCAGAAACGGTACACCTGATCAAGATACTGACTTTGCTAGCATATGGGCTTTCTGGGTCAAGGAGCCTGAAGTAGTCTTCAATCAGAACAGCTGCTATTCATTTCCATTCCTCCAGAATAAGTTTACTATTAAATGGGGCCATGGTCTTTCTAGTTCTTCTGATGACATTAGGTTGCCATTTATATGCATCCTTGGGTCAGTTACATTTCTTTTCTCATTTCTTCATGTTGTCTTCCTTAGTATCCTAAGGGTGGGGTGTATGGAGTGTTCAGGAGGACTAGCACCTCCTGTGTGAGGGCTTGCCAAGCCCTTTTCAGAACTGCTCGTCCACTTTTTGTGTCCACTTTCCCCTGGTGTTCAACTCTCACCTGTGGCTCTTTCAAGAAATGGTAACATATGTAGTGGCCACACCCCAGTAAACCACTTTAGCAGACAGGCTAAACGAGGTTGAGAGTAACCGACAGGCCTCAGACCTGTCAGTGAGTTATGGGGATGTCTACCCCAAGCATGTAAAAATTTTCCTTGGCAGAATGGGCAGAGGAGAACAATTTGTTCCAACGGTCTTGAAGGTAGCCAAAGTAGTCGCTGTTGAGCGCTTAGAGCTTGGTCAGACATCAAAGATACCAAGGTCATTCACTACATCCTGGCCCATTATCAGTCATCTTGACTTTTGTCCTGCCACTGGACTTTGATGACTCAGGACAAGAGAGTGAGGCTGATGACTTTGCACAATCCAATTTATGCGTGAGTCAAGACATCACCCTGTGGTGTCACTGGTCCTCTTCAAAAATGAAGGGCAAACAACATTCTATGGGTATTATATTACTTGCCTGTATATATCACTTTCTCTTTGACTAGGTGTATAATAAATACTTGTTCAATTGACTTGAAAAAACCCACCTTTCCAAAGCACAACCTGGCCCATCACGTCCAACTATATGGACATTCCAATATCTTCTAATGTTAACAGGGTTACAGCAACAAGAATCTCTTCAATTTCTATTGCTTATGGATAGATTTACTTTAGTCTAAGATCACCCTCTAATATGCCTGTTCAGTTCCTCTTTATTATTGTGCCAAATATTTCATGAATAAAATTCTGCCTTTGCTCAATTTTTTTCACTATTATGTCTTAGGATGGCTTGAAACATTTGTATTCTTGATATTTTAATAGACTAATGTTGTCACAGTTAATCTGAATTGATGGCTTTGTTTTCTTGGATTTATTATTCTGATCCATTCCTTTTGGAAACACAAAGGAATTAGACCTATAGACACATGCATTTCTTATAAAATAAGTACTTATTTACCAATATTTGTATTTACAATATAATTGTAAAGCCACCCGTCATTCTCTAGGCAACCTTAATTTGAAGCGCAGTGCAACAAGAACCTTGCCTTCCTGTTCCAGAAGTCAATCTTTCTGTATTTAAAAAGATATTTCTGTATAATTTTTATGTGTCCATGTCTGTCTCAATAGAATGTAAACACCTTGAGGGCAGTGTCTTTGAATCTTTACTGCATAGCACAGGACTTCGCGTACAACAAGTATTTAATACATACTTGATGATTCACTGGTTGATTTTACATACCTCAGGGTGTGGCATGATGCTCAAACTACTTTCTTTTAGTTTGAACTCACTCAGTATAGGATTATCGCAGAGTAAAGGTAGACCTGAATACAGCTGAGTGACTCCAGATGTTCCCTTGTTTCCTTGGGGTTGATGCATGGGAGACCCCTATCTGAGCTTGAACCCCTATTACCATTCCAGTCATGCCTATATATTCCTAGAGCCATTAAAACTGGACTAACTGATAAAGGGAGAAAAAGCATCAGAAGCACAGAATTCCCTGGTAGTTTGTCCTTGATAGGACTTGAATTTTGGGTATCTTATTCCATTTTCATTATTTTGAAGTAGTCCCACTTTCACAAAAGAACACTCAATTTTTAGATCACTTTTAATTTTCCATTTCTATGGTAGTCTGACCTATTAGTGTCTTAATAATTAGTGCCCAGGTTGGAGCGGGTTTCTGAGCAGGAGTAGTTGTCAATTATAGTGGCAAAAGAAGCATTCAAGTCCCCACTCTGCTATATAGTAACAGAATGACCTTGGGTAAGTCATTTCATCTAATCTAAACATCATCTACAAAATGGGGATAATATACCACTACTTAATAGAATCAAATAAGAAAAAAATCTTTAAAATACTTTAGAGTTTTAATTCATCAAACATATCAACTGTTACTGGAATTATTTTTTCAAATTTATGAAAAAATAAAATATTCTTAATTACATTTGGAGTATAATTACATTTGGAGTTATCCTGCCCCCAGGTCCCCAAAGTTAATTTCAACAATTATATCTAAACTTATTGTTTTGTACAGCATGCAATCAAGTGTTTTGTATACTTTTTCACAATAATTTATCAATTCAATTTATCCTATACAAATGGTGCCCCCAAAGCCTTAGTGCTTAAGGTTGGGTAGCTTAAAATTTCATGAAGGCTTTAGGAATACTCGGTATATCTTGCATGCACTTAGTTATTTGCATGATGTTTTCTGTCCTTTGGAAGGCCAGATCCTGGAATGAACAGGCTGTTTTTGCTTTTCTTTGTATCCCTAGCACTTTAGCACAGGGCTTGGCATATAGTGCTTGATAAATACTTGTCCACTTGCTGATCAGACAAAGAAATTGATAATGGTTAAAATGTTAAAATTCAATTCACCACAAAACATCTGGAAATAATAAAAAACAAAACTTCGATCAAATCTTATTTCTTCTTTACCTGCTGAATTACTTGTCAAATTCAAATGCTGCCTCCTTTGTGAAGTCTCCCTTCACCTCTTCACTGAGAGACAGAGACTGACAGACAGACAGACACATAAAGTTCCCTGTACTAAACTCTGAGTCCCCTGAGAGCGTGACCTGTGTTCTTATTAAACTTTGCCATCCCGTTAGAGCTTTGTATAGAGTTCTGCAAACAATAAACACAACATTGTCTGAATAGAAATTCAATTACAATATGGTGTGTAACATTTCAAAATTAATAAAATGTATCACAACGACACTTTGATAGGAGCCTAGGGCGGAGGTGATCCTGGCTTCTCAAAAGGCAGGGAAACACAAAGTCTTGCAGGTCCTGGAAAAGCTCAGAGTACCATGCCTGTGATGGGCTAGGAAGTCTTCATACAAGCTAGGATTGGCAAGGTCCATCACCATGGTGACTATGATTACAAACTTTCTGGCCACTACTCCTGAAGACCATCGACTGAATGAACCTAAATTGCTGAAGAGAACGGCCCTTGCTGACAGATGGGTAACATTCTGAAGTACTCCCTTCTGGGAGTACTCTCTCCACAATACTACCACAGTATGCTAAAGGATCTATTATTTGTTTTCTCACCAAAATCTGAAAAACTAGATAAAACTTGTAAGGAAAAAAAAAGGGTACATTCTCCAAGGTATAAAGAAATAAATTGTCTTTTTTGGGTAAATTGTTAAGCATTTTTCTGTCTGCCTCTCTCCCTTTGGTACAGGATGTCCGCAAAATCTCAGTCCAGTTTTAAGCAAACTGCACTAAAATTTTGGGGATGCTCTGTATAACAGTCAATCAATAAACATTTATTTATTAAGCTCCTTCTATGTTTCAGGCACTGTGCTAAGCACCAGGGATACAAAAAGAGGCAAAAGACCAGTGTTGCCCTCAAGGAGGTCATAATCTAACAGGGGATACAATATGCAAACAAATATACACAAGGCAAGTTTTATGTGGGATACATAGGAAATAATTAACTGAAGGAAGACACTAGAATTAAGGGGGGTTGGGGTGAGCTTCACTACTATACAGTATGAGATATGTATATACATGTGTGTATATACACATATGACATACACATATATATGTATGCATACACACATACAGGAGACAGCTAGGTGACTCAGAAGATAGAGTACTTTATTTTTTCCCTGTCAATGTGTTTACTTTCATTGATTTTATTTTTAATTAATGGAATGAAACAAGCATTTCCATAACATGGTATAATAAAAAAGATGACTGCACATGAAACTATGTGGTACAGTGGATTAAAGTGCTGGGCCTGGAGTCAGGAATACCCAAGTTCAAATCCGGCCTTAGACACTTACTTACTAGTTGTATGATACTGGGCAAGTCACTTAACCTCTGTTGGCCTGAATCCACTACCATTCCAGTATCTTTGCAAAGAAAACCCCATGGACAACGATGGTCCATAGGTCATGAAGAGTCGAACCCGACTGAACAACAAATACACACACGCAATTGCACTAAGACTTTTGAGACAACATATACGTATATATATATATATATATATACACACACATACACATATATACACACATACATACATATATATATGTGTATATGTGAATCCATATAGGTACATTTATTTATGTGTATGTGTGTATGTGTGTGTGTATACACACATATACCCTTAGGAAGCAATGCTCATCTCTTTTTACCATAAATCTTAGAATGGCAGTTCTCAAATTCCTATGACATATGTAGCCACACTCACAAATATAGATTTAATTATAATATTATAATATTCTGTATTTTAATTGTAAGGTAACATATTATATATTATAAGTATTATAATGCTATATTATAATTACAAAAATCATATGTAATCACTAGAATATGGACTCTAGTGTATCATATTCCTTTGCATAGTTTCACTGATAAAACTATTAGGGCTCTTGATAAATGTTCTCCTAGGTTTCTTAATTTTGAACAGCCTTCAGGTTCAGAATTCTGGCCAATAAACTCTTCAGCATTGGCCCAATTTTGACCTTTGAAATTTGAACGGTATTTTTTCCCCCAGATAACTAAAGATTCCTCTCAAAGGCCCAGCATGCCAGGTTAGTGCCAAGCCATAATGACATCCTCGATGGGATTATGTTATTGAATGTGTTGTTCAATCCTGACAAATCACTTCAACAGTGAGATTAGGGTTCCAGCAATAACTAGTAAACTAACTGACTAGCAATTTATTTTCAAGTGTTTCCTTACTTTTGGAATAAAATAAACCACAATTTATAGAAATAAAAGCAAGAAAGGGGAAAAAAATCCAATACTCATTGGTTCTATTAATCAAAAATATATGTATCCTTGGACACCAGCCATGGCTCCCATAAAGTAGAGTTGTAACGAGCTCCAAGTTCTTAGCTCTGCACAGGTGAAACTTGGCTTTTTCTGCCCACAAACATACATACTTGGAAGACTGAGCCTGACTGGGTCTGACCTTCCCACAGTGACTGGATCATGGAATGTGGCCAATTCCTGATTCATCAATGCAGTGCTGTGAGGAAAAGCTCTTCACGGCTGAATGTTACCCTGCAATTTTCCCTATTTTACAAAACCTCAAAATTTTAAAGCCTTATTTTTCATGATCAAATCCATTTAAATGGAGAGTAGACATGTAGCACAGAAAGACAATAGAAGTCAAGAAGCTAGATATTTTTTTTTAACTTCTCTGAAAATGAATGTAATCCTGGCAAAGCTGGACTTCCTTGGCAGCTAACCTAGACTGCAGCTGGATTGAATTCAAGGGTTTTCTTTCCCCCTCCTAAGTAACCTTAACTCAACAGGAGCAGCCGAGCATTCTCTGCATAAGAGAAGATCACTGAAAAGTACAAATGGTCAGAGATCTAGGTACCTTACTTTTTAAAAACCCAGCATATTTTCAATACAAAATTAACACTTTATCCATGTGTATTACACTTTGATGCTCAGTGAATAAAATCTTGGCCATTCTTTTAATAATTTAACATTGATCAAACTGGTTTAATGTTGAGAGTAGCCAGCTGAATTTCTATTTTCTTTGAGAGTAGAAATTTGATCATGGGATGAATAATCCCCTGTTCAAAGTAGTATTATTGGTATTTCATATCATCCTCATTAATCTTAAATAGTTGATGCATCTGCTATATTTTGATAATTAACTCTCCAAGTTAATATCAAGATTGAATCAAATACTATCAATGCCTACCATTTTTTGGTGAAAGGCGCCCTTTAAATATTTATAACGATAAGACAAGAACTTCCTTATGTATTTATTTATATTTATCTTTTATATTTTATCTTATCATTTATAATGATAAGACAAGAATTCTCTAATATAAATTCTGTTACTTTGTGAATTTAATTTTATTTTCGATAAGTGATCACCTTTGTAAGGATCAGGTGAAATTTAATAATTCTGGAAAAGATGGTGATGTCCTAGAGGCTGAGGACAAGGGGATAATACTAAGAAAAATGTTGAGAGAAAGAGAGAGAGATGAAGTGAAATGAATGGAGGAAAGACTAAACTAATCACTTAGAAATCTCTTGTTCCAGGGGATCTAGGAAGGAAGGTACAACCCTTTGAGGAACTGTAGGAAAAATGAAAGACCTTTATATACATATATGTATTTATAATATATAAAATGTGCACACACACATATTTGTTGTTGTTCAGTCATACTCAACTCTTCGTGACCCCATTTGGGGTTTTCTTGGCATACTGGCTTCCTCCCTCCTATCCCTCCCTTCTTCCTTCTTTCCTTCCATTTAGTGATAGAAAGGACATTAGAGATCATGTAACCCAACCTTCCCAATCATACATGAGGGAAATTAAAGGCGAGGGGAGTGAAGGGAATTACCTAACTACGTGCAAGTAATTTCTGGGATGAGAAGATAATAGATTTAGAGCTGGAATAGACAGACCTTAGAGGCCATCTAATTCAATCCTTCATTTTACAAATGAGGAAACTGAGTCCCAGGAAGCTTAAGTGACATGTTCAAGGTCATATAGCTAGAAAACACCAGAGGGCAGGATCTGAACTCAGGTCCTCTGATCCCAGAGTCTATGCTTTTTTGTTTTCAAAACTCTGACCTATCGATTCTAAACCGCCCACAGTCCAGGATTATTGAACCTCAAGTCCTATGTCTTAATTTCTAGTTGTTCTCAGTTCCAGACAAATCACATGTTTAAACAAATAAAAGCTTGTGGCTTTGATGACTCACTAGAAGGAGATATAATGAAAAGGAGCAAGAGAAATGGCTCCCATCCATCAGTCCCAAGCTGAAAGAAGGAAAACCCTTTTCACTCCTGAGTGCTTCTGGGAGAAGATCAACTGGGCCTCTCATCCTAAGCCATAATTATGAAGGGCAACAGCCACACCGGGTCTCTTCTACCCCAGAACACTCAGCCAGATAAAAATGTCTCCAAGATTATCAGTAAGGCAGTCCTCATAAAGATGAGAAAATATCATTTATATTTCTATCAAAACACTCGATAGCATTTATATCTAACATTTTTAAAGATTTCAGATTTTAAAAACATGATTAAAATTCAGTTTCTGTGAGATTTTTCTTCAAATTTAGGAATTCTACTTTTTCCATTCCAGGAACTCTGAGTTCTAGTCTCAGGTTTGCCAGTGACTCATTTTCTGGGTCAAGGGCAAATCACATAAATATTCTCCATGCCAGTTTCACTGCCTGCAAAACAAGGATGCTATGACTGAACTACTAGGAAGTCGAGTTTTGAGACTTCGAGATGGTTGAAAGTGCACTGAATTAAGCAGTGTTTTTGTTGTTTATAAATGCCCATCTATTCTAATTAATTACCTTGCACTATCCCCTGGCCTTGCCTTGATTAGCTCTGAAATGAACTTTAAATCCATGATGGAAAATGTGATTATTCAGAACATTGGAAGCAGAATGGACTGTGAAAAAGGAAAGGAAAGAAATGTTCTCTGTTCTGTTTTGGGTTGAAAGAGATTTATTTAAAGAGACTGCAGTCTAGTTTTCATCAGCCACCCCTCCTTATGGGTGAGCATTTTTGGATACTCTGTCTTGTTAAAAGCTCAGTGTGGAGACCATGAAAACTCCAGGGACATCTCAATGAGATCCTTACTTGTAAATAAGAGCAGTTTTTATGCACACTTTTGATGGTACTTTTCCACCTGATATGTAGGAATAAATGCACAAACTCAACCTGATATGCACAACCCCATCAGCTAATGTTCCTTCTTGGTCGTAGGGTACAATGCAAAGAATACTGGATTTGGAACCAGAGAAACTGAGTTCAAATCATCCCTCTGCCACTCATTAATCTGATATAACCTTGGATAGGGCACTTTGCTTTCTAAACTTCAGTTTTCTTAACTTGTAAAATGAGGGTGGTCAACTAAATGGCTCACAAGACGGTTTTCCTATCTCCAAATCTATAATTCTATGATTGTCAATTGCCACCATCAACAAACAGTTCTTGGAAAACTACTGTGGTATGCACTGAACCCTGGGGAGCTATTGAACTTTCTGTCCTTGGGGAGTTTATCATCAAAACCCTTTTGCTGTTGAAAATGCTAATCAAATACCCTAGGGAGACTTCTATGTTGCTGAAGTAAGAAAACAGATTTTTGGGTGTTGGGTTCAGATACCAATTTTCTCTAATTGTTCAATTTAACCTTGATGATGATGGATTTATTTATTTTGCCACCTAAATTTTATTTCATGTAAAAAGTATCCTGGTATATATTCAAAACAGAGTGAATGTGAACACAGAAACCATATTTGACAATACTTACAAAGAAACTTAGAAGTAAAAATAAAATTTTCAAACACTGAATACTATTGTAATAAAAAAAATCAATGTTACTCACCACGATAAAAAGAGATTATGGGAATTTTTAGTTTGTCTATGAGACCATGTGCTATGTCCACTTTCATGAGTACATAAGTCATTTCTGGGTGGTAGTTCAGGTACTTAAAGGTTTCAATTAATTATAGCACTTACTGTAATTGAATAGGAAATTGCTAATGACCTTCCCCAAATTTCTAACCTGTCATCTAGACATCACTTTGGTTTATACAGATTTCATCTTAAAAATAGGATAGGGTTGGAGAGGTGGCTAGAAATATACCACTGACATATGGCATCTGGTAGCAATGCATTAAATGGTTCCGGATACAAAAATAGTTAACATATCCTCTAAGCAACTAACTTACCATCAGGAAGTGACTTAGGAACTATGGACAGTCAGTTTCATGGAGATAAACATTTGAAAATTTCAGTTAACTTGATTAACAGCAAGGTGGGAGCTATTTAACAAGGAACCTGGCCGGAAATATGCCACTATCAGAAAAATAGAGTCATAAAATGAACAATTAACAAAATAAGAAATAAAAATACAATAGAAAAAAAAGTAACTCATATAACGCTTCCTCATCTCACAGATGAGAAAGCATTTAAATACCAAAATGTTCAAAGACACTAAAATAGAGCATACACTTCAAACTGAAATGTGTAATGAGATTTTTTTTTTGTTATTAAAATATTCTAAAAACTGCTCCTTAGCACAGCAACAGCTTGACAGTTTGGCAGGAAGAATAACCGGGAGTCAGGGATGTGTTGGAGATTCTTTCTTCTTGAGCCAGTCATTCCTAAATATGTTATGAGAAATGTTTCTACTACTGCCTATTACCTATTAGCATCAGGTGCTGCTCCCAAATAAAGAGGCCCATGCTGATCTTCCAGAGATACCAGCCACATTGTTTAGATACTGATTTAGCATCAGAGAGGTAAGGGCAGTATGGTGGAGAGGGTACTGGGTTTGGCATCAGGAGGCAACTGAATTTGAATTCTGCATCTGACATTTATTAGCTGTGATCACAGGGCAAGTAATTTATTTTATTTTTATTTTATTTTTTGGGGGGGCAAGTAATTTAGCTTAGAACAATCTAACTTTGCTCATCTGTAAAATTAGTGTCTACAACAACTACAGTGCCTTACTTGTAGGGTTGTTGTTCAAACAAGAAATTAGAAAAAAATTCTAACTTGAAACCTTCCTCTGTGATGCTTGCTGTTGGTTTTTATTTGCTGATGCCTTCAGCTACCTAAAAATGGTGTTTGGCTTTTATGTCTTTTTAAAAATTTGTCCATGAAAGTTAATGGTGTTTTGAAATTTTCTCAGTACCACTTTGATATTGATAACTGAATAAGACCCGAACTGTCATTATTGTTGCTGTTTAGCCATTTCATTTATGTGGGACCCCAGTAGAGGTTTTCTTGGTAAAGATACTGGAGTGGTTTGTTATTTCTGCAGCTCATTTTACAGAAGAGGAAACTGAGGCAAACATGGTGAAGTGACTTGCCCAGGGTCTCATAGCTAGTAAGTGTCTGAGGCCATATTTGAGCTCAGGTCTTCTTGATTCTAGGCCAGATGTTTGATTCACTGTGCCACCTAGCCACCTGACCTTTCATTAAAGTTGTCTTAAAAAACACTGCCCTGAAGAAAAATATGGACAAGGCAGAGAAGTAAAATTGGAATCAGGAAGACCCGAGTTCAAATGCTGCCTCTGATAGATGCTAGCTCTGGGGACTCTGGGTAAGTCAGTTAATATCCTTGTATCTCAGTTTTCTCATTTGCAAAATAAGGGGAATGAACTAAATGATCTCTAAGGTACCTTCTGTCTCTAAATCTATGATCCTATGATAGAACTTTGATATCTCTTCATACTTTTTCCTTTAATGATACTAAAGACACTAAATTTTAATAGCTTCCTTAGAATGAATACATTAATTCAGCTTTAATGACCAATCTATCTCTTATCTCTTCTACTTTACCCAAGTCTATTCTTATCTCAAATAACAAATTACTGGATTTTGTCACTTACAGAATCTTTTTCCTTCCTCTCAATTTTGGGCAAATTTATTTTTAACTGGGGAAAGATAAATATACTTGGATTTTATTATGAAGAAAATCAAGTTACTTTCAGGATTCCATTAGTGGTATTCCTATAGGCAGATCCTTAAAGGAATTCCAAAGAGAATGAATATTTTAATCTCAGCTCCAAAAGTTACTGTATAACCCTGGGCAATTAAAGAGGCTTCAGTTTCCTCTTTTGCAAAATGGGGCTAATAATACTTGTGTTATCAACCTCACTACCAATCTTTTGTGAGAAAAGGAGTCTGTAAACCTTAAATGCTTTATACCACCTGAGGATATTGTAAGGCTCAAATGAGAAACTGTATGTGAAGTACTTCACAGGCATAAAAGCACCATTTAAACGTCAACTGATAATTCAACCAGAATTTGAATGTCTAAAGTGTACCAGACATACGAAATGACAGGGAAATAATCATTTTCCTCAAGAAGCTAACATTCTACAGTGAGAAACATCTTCTATACGGATAAAGGAATACAAAATATATGTAAACTTCTTGGGATGGGAGTTTTGGAGCCCAGTAGTGAGGAATGAGCACTCTAGGGGAAGAAGCTGGGCAAGACAGCAACAATGTAAGTGATCGAAGGTGTGGGGACTTGTGCTTTCAGTTTGTTTGGGGAGACAAAGGGGACTTTGATGGCGAAGAAACAAGTGAGCTTGAGTAGAGTGGGTATGTTCTGAAAGACTCTGCTATCAAGGCGGCATCCTGAAGACTCAAGCTTCCTTCTCTATTCACACCCTAGTTGAGAGGTGTGGCTGAACTATTTCTCTCTAAGATACTGAGGAAATCAGTGAAGTGTTTCAATTTTCCTCTCCCTACCCCTACCTCTGCCTGTAGACAGAAAGATTTACTCCAAAGTTTCTTTGTTCTTGAAGGGCGCTTATAATTCCTGATTTAATCTGCCTTTGAAAGCATTTTACCCTTGACATAAAAGTATCACCCACCATAACTACTTTGGGATGTATTTCTGTATATTACTGCATGTAGGGAGGTTTACAAAAAAGCCAATGACTAGCAAGGTATACAGAGGACTAAATGAGTAGAGACTGAAACCATCGTTAATATTAAGATTTTGCTTACTGGGGACTCTGATCGAAACAGAGAGAGAATATCAATGAATTGTGATGAATAATTCTCGAAAACTGTAAAAGGCAGAACTAAATTGCATTCTTTTCCCTCTCCCCATCATTTACTGTAGCCTAAGGCTTTAGGCTAATACAAGTTAGATCGCTATTTTTCCTTTTAGGGATAACATTAGGTCACATGTCCTCAGCCCCCTTTCCTTGGTCTCTATAGAGGCAGAGTTGAGGAGGTAGGGAACAGGAACCATCCAGTGGGAGGAAAAATGGGTGTGGCCACACCTGGCCTTTAACTGCCAAAGTCCTAGGATGGGAGGGAGTCCGAAGAGTCTCTTTCTCGTTCACTTTCTCCTCCAAACCCCCAAACTTTGACAGTTCGACCTGGTGTCTTTACATATAAAATAAATTAAAAATAACCTGAGGGGCTGGGGAAGGAAAGCACTCAAGGAGTGTGGAGGAGGAATCTTAACTGGCTTCTTTTAAGAAGCGGTATTTGAGAGGAGTTTTGAGAGAAATCTAAGGATTTCAAGAGGTAGAGGTGAGGAGAGAGTGAATTCTAGGAATACAGGTGCCATGCAAAGGCATAGAAAAAGGAGATGACCTATTTTGTATGTGGGCTGCAAGAAAGCCACTTGGAATTGTAGAGTATGTGCGTAGAGGAACAAAATTAAAATCAGTCTGGAAATATATGCTGGACAGAAATTGTGTCCATTATTATATGTATATGATTATATCGCATCAATTCATATAGTTCTATGTGAAATCATAGGACTTGGCTAAAAGGAGCATTAGACATTATCTAGATCAATTCATTTTACAGTAAAGAAACTAAGGCACAAAAAGGGGAAGTCACTTGGCCAAAGACACACAGCTAATAAGTGAGATAGAACTTCAACAGTGGCCTTCTGAAAGCCTTGTCTCGCCCTCTCTCTACTCTTCTCTATCCTCCCCTTCAACTCACTCCTTTAGCCAATTAAAAGTAGGGGAAGATTTCTATTTGCTACTGTTGCCAAAGTACAGCTAGCACCTAACACAGTGTATTGTATACACCAGGTACATAATGAACATTTTAAAATTGAATTGGAAAGAGTAGGTACTATGTGCTATTTACTGGGGATGCGAATACATTCCAAGTAAAGCCACTGATAAATCAGTCTAAATAGCTAAACATTAGCTTGTTATTACTTTCAGGAAATACTATCTAGACCCTATACTCATAGGTGCTCCTCTTGTGGCTTATTGCCAAAACTTCGTGCCAATAGCAAAATAACATGGAGGCCAGTCCCCCTCCCTCAGAGCCCTCATCACTTATCTTTTTTCAAAATTGGGCATGAGGTAGCAAATACTTAGGATTAAAATTTTTTTCAAAAAGTGTTTGCATTGGAAGAGGAGGTAAATGTCTCTATTTTTCTAAAAAGCAAGATTTTCTCCTTTAATTAATATGATTAATTTTCCTATCTGTACTTTCCTATATTAATGATTAGAAAAATCAAGACTGGGTAGTTGTATCTTATTAAAAGCAAATCTTTTAGAATTAGTTTTCCTGTGTAACTTCAAGGAAAATATTAAAAGCAGGGTCATGCTCAAAATAGCTTTTTTTTTAGCACTTGGCAAAGAATCCTCTTTGGTTCTCACAGTTTGCCTGTAATACTCATGGGTTTTGAACTAATAAAAATCTCTCCTTTTTGGCTCTCAAACAACCAAAAAATAAAAACATTGTTTGGAGTTTCGGTCAACATTTATTTTAAGATTTTTATTTTTGATGGAATTGAAAGCACGGCTCTTGTTTGAGGCTAGAAAGTCTGAATTCCATTGATTTGGCTCTAATAATTCTAAGCAATCCTATGAGGAAGGAAGGACTATTTCAAGTAGAAATTCAGACTTCAAGAAGCTTCCAAATCAACATAGAAAAATCTATGTTCTTCTTAGTTAAATGAACAGAGCCGTTGCTAAAGTTCACATTCTAACTGTCCGAGCTGAGAAAGAGGGACTTTCCGGAAGATTCCCAAGAGTCTATCCTTGTAAAGACTATATTGCTCTATTGATGGAAGTAGTGTAATTTGCTTCCAACATCCATGTCATGGTTACATTTTGGATAAAGGAAACAAATCTGGAGAAAGCAATTAGGCATATGCTTTGTAAGAGTGAAAACAACCACCACCACCACCACTACCACCATAGACACACACACACACACACACACACACACACACGGAGGAATTCCAGTGTGTCAGTGTTTTACATAACAAAGAGCTCCAGTATTAACCACCCAATTACCCCTTATTCTTCAATGAAAAAATGTTGACATTTGTCTTTCCCAACATGCTCTGCCATCATTAATAAGATATAATAATTCAACAGGAAAATTGACATATCTCAGGGATTTATTTGGGCTCTGTGAGTTTACTATAATTATAGGTTTTTCTCTTTCCTGTTGCTATTTTTTTCCCCTCCCTTAGAGCTCTTGATTAGACTATTTGTCTAATCACAATTACCTTCCTGAAAGGTCTAAAGCACTATGTATATAGTTTTAGAATTTTGGATTTTAGAATCTCTTAATGTTGGCAACCCCTTGAACTGGAAGGCATTTCAGGATTTACAGAATTGAACTGAACAAAGCCTCTTCCTTTTTTTCTTTGTTGGGAGGGAGGGGCTGAGCACGACTCTATGCTTGTATTTTCATAGGCATAAGGAATTCTAGGTGGAGGAGTCTTCCACTGATTCAGATAGACAATCTGTCTGTAATTTATAGTCTTATAGTTCCTGGGGTCACTGAGAAGTTAAATGTTGGGGCTAGCCATGTATGTATAGGTTGGTACATATAAAGAGTTGAACCTCAACCCAGATTTCCTGACTCTAAGGTTTACCCATTAGGAAACAATGCCCTGTTATGAAAAGACCTTAATTTCTAGCCCCAATAACGTCACATACAAGGGTGATATTTTTACTTTAAATATCAATTTTTGTGAATTGTCTTAAGTCCAAAATGTCTTACATATGCTTCCCCATATACGCCCTCCCCATTCCTTCCCGCAGAATACATACATAGTAATTTAGTTTTAAAAAGATCTAGGGTTATATCTACATAGCCTAAGGTACCTAATCAGAAGGGGCTCATCCAATCTCCTATCCAATAACAATGTGTCTCAAATCTATAGTGATTTCTGGGTTTATAAAACATGGACCAAACATTATCTCATTTGTTTCTTACGTTAGGTAGGTAAGAAATTAAAATATCAGTTCTTTAGCTGGTGTGGAAACAGAGATTCAGAGATTGCATTAAGTAATTCAACCACCTGTCAAGTAAACATTGGAACCAGGCCTTGAACCCAGAGCTAGTAATGCTAAATCCAGTGTTCTTTCTACCAAACCACTCTGACTCTCCATGCTAGAAATCCCTCCAAAAACATGCTTAAACCCACAACCTGGGGAGCTTTGATCACTAGATAAAATTTCCTTGTATTAAGTAAAAAATCACTTCTTTGTCATGTCTGCCCTTAACTGATCAATCAACAAGCCTTTATTAAGTTCTTATTATATGGTAGGCTGTATGTTAAGTATTGGAGATACAAAGAAAAAGCAAAAATAAATAGTGTCTACCCTCGAGGAGATCACATTTGTGTGTGTGTGTGTGTGTGTGTGTGTAAACATCAGAGATACATCAGAAGATGTGAAATAAATACAGAGTAGATGGAAGGACCTTTAGGTGTGATAGCACTAGCAGCTAGGACAAGGAGGGACCATAAAAGGCTTCTTACAGAAGGTGGCATTTGAGTGAAATCTTGGAAGAAGCAGGGATTCTAAGACTGAGAATTTGGGAGGGAGAACATCTCAGGCAGTCCAGGGGCATGGAGATGGGAGATGGTACGTCATGTACGAGGAACAGCAAGGGGGCTGGTGGGACTGCCATAATGCAATGAAGGGAGATTGGAAAGGTTGGAAAAACTCATCATAGGACTTTTATATATCTGATACTGGAGTTCTGCTCTATGAAGCAACACAGAATAAATGTAACCAGTGCTTTCCTAACCACTGAATCCATCAATCATTCGTAATGCACCTACTACGTGTTATTCAATGGAGATGCAAATACAATGAATTAAAATCATTGTTGTTGTTCAGTAGTTTTTCAGTCAGGTCCAACTCTTCATGACTCCATTTGGGGTTTTATTGGCAAAGATACTGCAGTGGCTTGCCATTTCCTTCTCTTGCTCATTTTACAGATGTGGAAACTGAGGCAAACAGGGTGAAGTGACTTGCCCAGGGTCACATAGCTACTAAGTGTCTGAGGCCAGATCTGAACTCAAGAAGATGAGTCTCCTTGACTCCAGGCCCGGCACTGTATCCACTGTGCCACCTAACTGCCCCTGAATGAAATAATACCTACTGGCAAGAAGCTTACATTCTAATGCAAGAGACAACAAGGCTATACGTATACACCCACACATGCATGCAAACACAATAAATACCAAACACATACATACATACAAACAAGTACAAAAAGAATAAAGATAAATGAATACGAGGTAGTTTGTGATGGGAAATACTAGCACTTGAGGGGATCAGGAGAGGTGTCATTGATCTGTCTAGTGAAGGAAGAGAAGAATTCTCTGAGGCAAAGGGGAAGGAGGAGTATACTCCAGGCACAGGGGGGATAGCTCAAAGCAAAATCAGTCAGCAAGCATTTATTAAGCACTTACTATGTTTCAGATACTGTGCCTAGTGATAGGTATATAAACTCTGTCATGTCTGTACAAGAACTCATGTTGCAATGGGGAGATTGTGAAAATAACTAGGGACATACAAGGCAGAGCTGGAAAGTACTAGCCATGTTGGGATTGGGAAAGGCCTCTGTGGAAGGCAGAATCTGAACTGGTTCTCAAAGGAAGGAAAGGAACCCAACTAGTGGTGCTGAGAAGGAAATGCATTCCAGGCATGGGGTCAGCCAGGTCAAAGGCAAGGAAATGGGAGATAGAATATTGTGTGAGCAGGCTGGGGAATAAGAATATAAACATTTCTACCGCTGAGTGAATAGTCAATGAATAGTTAATCCCTCCTAAGTTATTTCTCTCTTTTTAAAAAATAACTTTTTTATTTTTGGTCCATTTTTCAGGATGCCCTTCTAAACCTACCTTTCACCAAACCTTCTTTTATAACAAAGAAAAACAGTCAAGCAGAACCACTCAATCCATTGATCACATGTGTCTGAGTCCAACATAGTCATCTCACCTCTTGAATCAGTACTGGTCACTACATTTATTCTAAATCATCTCTTTTCCAGGCTGGACATTCTTTGTTCCTTCAACCATGCCTTGATATGTGGTCTCCTTATCATTATGGTACCCTCCCTCTAAAACAGAGGTGTATAAAACTCATTCTGTTTGCAAAACTCCTGAATGCAGCCCTCAGTAGATTAAAATGTAATCGGGAAATGCTCGACGAAATAAATAAAAATACAATACAATGTAGATAATGTTAATTTGTAGTATTCTAAGTCAATATGCAGCCTGCAGGGATCAGTTTTTGAGTTTGACACCACCGCACTAGACATATTCCAGTTTGTCAAAGTACCTCTTCATATGTATCACTTGGAGCTAAAGATGTCAGATGTGGTCTGACCAGAATGGAGTTGAATTCATTCACTACATTTTTTTTTCTTAGAAAGTATACTTCTATTAATGCAGCCTGAAATTGCATTAGTTTTTTGAACAGCTACATAATGCTATTGATTCATTTTTGCTTAGACTACTGTTGATTCAGGTCTCTCCAATCTTGTATTTACAAAGATTTTTTAAAAACCAAGTATAGGATTTTCAATTACTCACATTAAATTTTATCTGATAAGTAATGTCCTTTAAGATCTTTTTAGATTTTAATTTTGTCACTCAAAGTATGTTATTCCTCCTTACCTTCTGTTATCCACAAATTTTTGAAGACATATGCCTTCTGTGTCTAGGGCCAGGCCGTTGATTAAAAATTTTGGCCAGGATAGGGCCAGAATAAGAGCCTCTCCTGGAGGAGAGATTTAATACCCACACATTCATGTATATAGAATAAATACAAAATACATACACACATACAAATAAATACAAAGTGAATAAGAATAATATGAAGAGCAGCTTATGTATGCAAGTACCTAGACTGAGCTAATTTGGTAAAACAATAAATGCAACAAAATAATCAAAATTCCAATTAATCTTACTTTTTTTTTTTAAAAAAAATGGACAGTACAACAAGACTATATCGAGGGAATGATATACACATAGCATATTTAGATTTCAAGGAAGCATTTTACGAAGTCTCTCATGAGACCTACAGATAAAATGGAGAGAGATGGGCTGATTCAAGGCTGGGTAAATGGCCATACTCAAGGACTAGTGATTTGGTTCAAGGTCATATTGGAGGGAGTTCTTTAGTGCTCTAGGGATCTATCCAGGGTGCTGTGAGACTTGAAATTTTTATAAAAAATTTATAAAAATGAATTCGTAGTAGAAAGTACACTTGTAAAATTTACAGATGATAGACGGTTACTAAAACACCGCATTATGGTCAGGATCTAAAAAGAACTCAATAAGCTAAAATGATGGGCTGGATCTATTAAGCAGAAATTTAATAGGAACAAATATAAAGTCTTGTACTCAGGATAAAAAAAAAAAATCAATTCTTCAAGTAGAGGCATGGTCAGATCGGAATTTGCCTAAAAGTGATTTGGTTTTTTTTTTAGTGGACTGCAGACTCAAAAAGAGTCAACAGTGTTTGGTACCAACGGCAGCCAAAAAATGCTATATTAGTTGGCATTAAAAGAGGAATGTTTTCCTGAGAAGTGAAAGTGGTAGTTCCACAGTACTCTGTCCTGCTCAGATATGTGGAACGCTGTCCAGTTCTAGGCACCACATTTTGTGAATAAGATAAATAACCTAGAGTAAGCATCAAAGGGGACAACCAGGATAGTGATGGGACTGAGAAGTCATACAAAAGACCAACTGAAAGAACTGGGGATGCCTAGCCTAGATAAGAGAACACTTAGGGGAGAAGGGAGATCAGCCCATGAAGATGTTAAAAGCTACCTTATAAAAGAGGCATTAACCTTGTTCTGCTTGGTGCCAGGGGCCAAAGTTAGGAGCAATTAGTAAAAACTACAGAGGCAAATTTCAGCTCAGTCAAAGAGAAAACTCAGTAACTATTAGAGTTGTCCAAGAGTGGAAAAGGCTTCCCCTGGGAAGCCTCCATGAGAGGTGATGAGCTCCTCCTAATTGAACATGGAGCACAGTGGATGACCACTTATTGGGGATGCTGTAGAGAAAATCCTAGATGTGATATATGTTACATTAGAAGGCTCCTTTTAAGGGCTTAGATTCTGTCATAATCAATGTTTATTGAACAGATGAATGAATTATTCATTCTCCAATGGATCAAAGGATATAAATGTGCTACTCAAGGAGGAAGAACATCTTGTTAATAATTATTCAAAAATTACCCAAACACCAATAATCATAGAAATACAAATTTAAATAACTGAGGTACCAGCTTAAAAGGTAACCAAAAACAAGACTTGATGTTGGTAGGGCTGTGGGGAAATAGGTAGACCATTACACTGTTGGTGCAGTGAAATGACAAAATCTTTTTGCCAAGCAATTCAGTAATATACAACAAGTGTTACAAAATTCATTATACCCTTTGATTCCGTGATCCCATTGCCAGACCATGTCATTAAAAGGAAAAATAAGCCTATACATCCTCATAGAAACTTCATTTTCAATAGCAAAAACTTTGAAACAGCTTGAATATCCAAGTTTTAAGGAATCTGAATAAATTCTGTTATATCAGTGTAATAGAATCATACTATAAAAGGACAAAATTGAAGAAGACATAAAAATGTGATTTATATAAAGTAATGTAGGGTAAAGAAAGTAGAGCCAGGATAACATTCACAACTATGAGTTCACAAACAAGGACAATAAAAACCTAAGTATGAAAACAGAAGAGAATGGAAGAGAATAATGAGCAAATACTGTTTTAGTTTTGAAAAAAATTTGGATTAAATTTTTTTAGCAAAATGTAAATATATAAATCAGAAATTTTTAACCTAAGGGGTGCAAAAATATTTTAAAATATTACATTTAAATATTAAAATATGTTAATAGCAGTATTTCAACATAATTGTCTTCCTTTGTGATCCAATACATTTTGTTTTATCGATTTAAAAGCATCATTCTGAGAAGGGTCCATAGGCTTCATCATTCTGTCAAAGAGGTCCCACAACACAAAAAATATTAAGATCCTCTATGAATAGCTTGACATTTGTCATTTCATTATAATTTTCATCCTCATTTTGCACCTTTTAAAAAGATGGTTATTAAGTTTACATTTTTAAAGAAGACATTCAGGAGAAAAGTAACTGCCAAAGGAAATGTTATTTGTCTCTGTAGAAAAACACAGAGATCAATGCTGGGTAATCATAGGATGGAAAAGATGGGATTTCAGAGATCACATAGTCTAACACCCTAATTAAGAAACAAACCAGGAAACTCGGGGCTCAGAAAAGCCGTTGATTGAATCAGTGGCATAATTAAGCCTCTAGACCAGACGTTTGCCCACTATGCTTGGCTCCTACCTGTGTTCTGATTGTGACCGATTGGCCAGGTATTCCTATAGACTTGCTTAAGCTAAAGATCATAGGTGCTGCTAGTGGCAAGCGAACCCCATCTCCCATTATCTCTCCCAGCTGTTACTGAACCTGGTAAGCACACTGAAAGAAAAGTCTCTGATCTTAGGTGACTGGAGAACAGGATTCATTGGCCTGAACTGCCCCTTGGAGGGGGTGGGGAGGATCAGGCACAGATCTTGGTACAAAGAGATCCTTTACCCAAGAATTTTAAGTGATGTTGGACAATGTTCACTGTGGGACTAGCCTGTTTATAATTTTGCACTTACGCAACAAATGTTGGCGCTCTGATTTTTAATAAAATTTCCTTTTGCTATATTGGGGTCAGTGTACTGATGAGAGGGGAAGGAGCTGAGAATCTGCTGGGTCCATTGGAGAGACGTTCTTAGGTTTCTGGATGGAGATTGGAACCAAAGTGTGAGAGTCCTAAAAGGTAATCTGGACTTTGAAAACTCTTTGTGGTCAATGACTTTGTGCCAGTTTGTCTGACAAGGTTTTGTTGATTTTTGGTTTTGGTTTTTTTGGTTTTTTTGCTAGTCCATACCTATAAGTGTCCCCTCATGTAGATTCATAACTTTTTAAAAACTTTCATTTGTCCTGGATCACACATCCACTGTCTATGTCAGAATCAGGATCTGAACCCAGGTCTCCTTGACTCTATGGCTCACCCTTCCTCCACTATGCCATACTTCCTCCCACAAGGGAGGGTTATCTCACAAGAGATATGCATGACAATGAAATTCCCAGAAGCAATGATTCTCTTTCTTAACTGTGTAGGAAACCTTTGAAAGCGTTTTTAATAAGAAACGTGGGAATAGCATCTTCCAATTTACCTTTTCCTAATTCAAGCCAAATATGCCTCACCCAGAATTAATAGAAGAAATAGATTCTCTCTATAGCTTCCTTGAGGTTCAATCTAAGACCCCCCTTCTGGGAAATCGAAATACACAGCTTTCTTTAAACCTCCTCTATTCCCACCCCTCCTCAATTCCATTCCACTGCAAAATAAGAGTTAAACAAAAAAATATATTCATCTACTGAAAAAAGTTCCAGTTGAAGGCCTTTTTGCAGGATTTAGAAAATATGACAAATAGCTTGCCCTGAGTTCATTTTTTTTTTTTAAACACTGAATTTATTGAAAAGACAACGATGGCCACTGTTCAGCAGAATGCTACTCAATGATGCCATTTTGGTTTGGTAGGCAGAATTGGAATTGTACTTTTTGATGTGATTGCAGCTGAGTTGCCAATAGACGATTAGTTTAAAAGGGATTTTTCAACCATTTCGTGCCTTCCATAAACTATACCTCAGATGATTAAAAACAACAAAGAGAAATTCAACCTAGGAAGGTCCAGGATGCATGCTGTTTCTATAAAGGATCAAAGAATGTTCAGTATTTTTACCTCAATTCTAGGGATAGAAAAATTATCTAAAAAATCCAGAGAGCTGAAAAGTTATTAAAATATATGTCTTTCTAGATCTTACATCAATACTATATTTTCATTATATAAGCACTCTTGAATTAGTAAATCAATAAGTAGTTATTAAGCATCTATTAAGTGCTAGATACTGAGTAGGAACACAAACAATGAAATAATACTTTTTTTTTAATCAGGGACACAATACGTATAAAAATACATATATTCAGAAAAAATAAAAAATAAATGCAAGATAATAAGAGATTCAGGATGAAAGCAGTTGAGGGAGAGGGAAAAATCCCATGATACCAAGGTTATGAATCTGGTGTATTTGACAATGGAGAGTTTTGGGAAAGGGGCAAATTTTGAGGGGAATGATAACGAATCCTGTTTTGGGTATGTTTGGGTATGACTGGCAATGGAACAAGAGGCTAAGAGCAGAGAATGTTATGGAACCAAACTGGTTAAGTTTGAGCTATCTCTAGGATATCTAGTTTGAGATGTCTAATAGGCAGTTGGTGATGTGGGACTGAAGCTCAGGAGAGAGACTAGTGCATGATCTATAGCTCTGTGCATCATCTGCATAAAGTTGATAACCAAACCCATGGCAGCTGATCAAGTAACAGACAGAGTATATAAAAAAGAAGAGGGCTCAGGACAGAGCCTCGAGTAATACCCACAGTCAGGGTACATGATATAGACTGAGTCATCAAAGAAATCTGAGATGTGTTCAGACGGTAAGAAGAGAATCAGGAGGAAAGAGTAACGGAGAAAACAAACAGAGACAAGATAGAACGCAGCAGGAGAGGATAGTCAGCCATGTGAAATGTAGCAGAGGAGTGAAAAAAAAAAAAAAGGATGAAGACTGAGAAAAGACTGTCAGATTTGCCAATTAAGAGATCACTGGTCACTTTAGAGAGAACCGTTTCAGTTCAGTGACAAAGTCAGAAGCAAGACTGCAAGGGACAGAGGAGTGAGTGAGCAGAAAAAAAGTGAACAAACCAAGGGCGGACAACTATTTCCAGGAGTCTGTCTGTGAAAGGGAAGAGAGACACACAATGATGACTTGAGGAGATGGTACGGACTAGTGGAAGGTTTTAAGGATGGGGGAAACTTATTTGAAGATGGTAGGGGAGAAACTAGGAGGCAACAAGATACTGAACAATGGGGATAAAGCGGGATATTTGAACAGGGCAATGTGCTGGAGAAGACATTGGAAGATGGGATCAAAGGCGAAGAGAAGGCTACTTCCTCATCAGAGCCTTGGCAAAAGGAGAGGAGAGTAAGAGATAATTTCAAACAGTTTTGAGATAGAGGAGAGAAGTGGGAGTTCATAGGAAAAGGCCCCATTTCTCAGAGAGAGGCAATGTGTTCAGCTGAGAGGGTAGGAAGGGGAAAGGTATAGAAAGTTTGAAAGAGAGAAGGAAATGTCTGAAAGAAATTCTATGGGGATTAAGATAGAGAATTAGAGAAGGATAAATGGACTGCCTTGCTGCTATGAGGAAATCATTGAGACCGAGTACCAAACATTTTTCATCTAATCAGCAAGATTGTGTGCTTTCTTCTCGTCCATTCGGGAGCATGTCAGTTGGAGCAAAGGCAGAGGGTAGGAGCTCTCTGGGTCTGGGTTTGGTAAGGAATGTCTGGCAATGGGACAAGGGGCTGGGAGCAGAGAATGGTATGGAGCTGTAAGCCAGAGACTGGGGAGGAAGGAAAGTGAAATCAGAGCAGGGGTAAAAGCCTCAAAGTACTAAGAGTTGGAGGAACTGGAGATTTCGGTGAGAGAGACTAGGTATAGGAGGGGTGAGTCAGAGGGAGAGACAGAATGACAGGAGGCCGTGGTCAGGTAGAAAACACATTGGAAGAACCTTTCCACTTTGATATTTATGATCTTCATCTGCTGGATGGGGAAACTGAGGCTCAAAGACTAAGAAATTGCCCAGTCACACGGCTGGGATGTATCAGAGACAAGTCTTGCACTTAAGTCTTCTGAATGCCAAGGTCCACGTTCCAGCCACTAATGCATGCCACCTACCAACTTTTAAGATCCCAGGATCATAAAGATAGAGCTGAAAGTTATCTAACCTCCTCAATCTTAAAGATAGGTAAAGTGAAACTCTAAGAGGGTGTACAACCTGCTCAAGGTCACACAAATAGGGAACATTAGAAGTGGGTTTTGAACACAAATTCTCGGCCCCTAAATCCAAGATTTTCCAGTATATCATGCTACAGCAGAATCCAGAAAAAGATTCCAATTTGGTCTCAGCCGGAAAGAGCTAAAATTAATGAATTTACAGGGACTGTAAATTAACACAACTGAAATGAAAATAAATCACTTGGGTATTCCCTGTTGCCACACTTCGGGCTGTACTTTTTGATATGATGACTCATGCATTTACTGTTTAACTCATCTGCTTATGTGAGTGTCCTTTCTTGAATTAAGAGCACATGGTTTCTCAAATAATGAAAAAAAGTAACTCTAATAAAATTATCAGATAAAAAATATCACTTTTGTACATCATCATTTCCAACAGGTTAAAGGTTTCAGTCTCTGGGGCTATGGATGAATATGACTTTTCCTTTAGGCTACATTTTGAGAAATAACTGATAAATGAAATATTGCTGATTATTTAAATGATATAGACAGCTGGGGCACAGTAGATAGAGCACTGGGCCTATAGTCAGGAAGACTCAGACACTTACTAGCTAGCTGTGTGACCCATGGAAAATCATTTAACCTCCATTTACCTCAGTTTCCTCATCTGTAAAATGGGGATAATAATAGTGTCTACTTCCCAGGGTTGTGAGGATCAAATAAGAAAATCACTGTAAAGCGCTTAGCACAGTGCCTGGCACATAGTAGGCATTATCTAAATGATAGCTAATTACTTTTACATATTAAAAACCTGGAACTCATTTTTACGCGTGCTTCCCTCAAGTATGTGATCCTTTGTCTTACAATTTTCCATTTGATCAACAAAAACTTGAAGACAGGAAATGCCTGTCTCAAAAATTCTGCTTGATGCCCGGTGCAACACGGATGCTTAATATTCATGCAACATTTATACAATAGATGTTTCCTCAGAATAATTCTGGCAACTTACAGTTAGCTTCTTGAGAATATTCACATGGAATCACAGGTGATTTGTTTTTTAACCTGTCAAAATCTGAATGAAAGTCACCAAGGGCACAAATGGATTACATTCATTTAAGAATGTTCCCAGTATAGTCACATCTGATAAAGCTATGTAGATCATTTCATAATTATTGGGGTTTTAACAGTGAATTGAAACTACCTCTCATAACCATAGTGACTCACTGATTGGCCAAAAACCAACCAAATCAAAAACAAACACATATCAAAACTCAATATGACTAGGAAAACTTAATTCATATGTATGTTAACATTTAAAGAAGAGGGCTTGTTATGGGGAAGAAATTTTCTTTCTTCCAGAATAAGTTATTAAGAAATAAAATCATCCCTTATTCTCCCCCTCCTTCTACATAAAGAACTAAAAAAGAGAATCAGTTTCTAATCTCCCTGGGTCAAAAGACCCAAATTCATGCCTTAACCCAGGTTTATGACTTAACAGTTAACCAAACTCTCACAATACCATTAGGAAGACTTAGGTCTCTTAAATTTTTCGGAGCTTGAATTTGTAAGTTATTGATTTATCAAATTACTAATGAATCAGAAACATAATTATTGAAATTAAGTGCTAATGTGTTATAGCTAAATCATTGACAACACAGTATAGGAATTTAGCCATGAATTTGAAAAATATATCTTTTTTTTAGCATTGTGAAATATAAGTACTATTTAAAAAAGCTTCATCAATGAGGAAAAACATTCCTATTGTGGTCTTGCTTCTATCTTAGCAGAGTTTATTAAACACAGGAAAATAACTTAAAACTAGCAGTTCACAATATGTATTAACAATCTCAAAAAATTACTAAAACCCTTGAAAGTTTAATTTCCACATTTTATGTACATCCAGGACAAGAATTAGTGGTTAATTATTCCATGTTAAAATATCAGCATGCAGAAATGTGAACTTTTCCATAATTCTGAGGATTAGGGGGCATGGTAATATACTGATTCTATCGAATTTTAATATATTTTCACTTTTAAAATAGTCTTTTAGGGAATGTTCATGCAGACAGTTTACTAATTCTTGGCATATGTGTTAAAGAAAATTATCTGACAGAGCATGACGTTTCCAATTCAGTTACCTGACAGAGAAAGAAAGTATTATGTTTTGTCCTTGCAAAATAAATAAAAAATAAATAAATAAATAACTTTTCTCAGGGTCCATGAGAGAATGTTAAATGTATCACTGAAGAGAAAGACTCAAACATGCACAAACATTTTTGCACAATTCTTATCAAATACAGTTAATATGAATCCAGAGAACTTTAAAGCCTCAGGTACAATCCCAATACTATCAAATGTGATGTCTATCGAAGAGACTTGATTGATATTTCCATTGTAACCACCATTGCCAAACAGGTCTACAAGAGCATCAGATCTAAAAACAGGCTGTTTGCTTGATAAGTTTTTAAACGGGCAAATCCTTCGTGGTTAACTTAAAAAACAACAACAACAACAACAAAAAGCCTTACAACTTGGTGTCAACTAACTTTTCGGCAAAAGCTCACAAGCAAAAAGCTATTTCTTACCTCTTCGGAGTCCTCATGGCCATAAAGGTACATGCTTTCAGACTCCTTATGTCAGTTTTCCCTTTTGTCCACAAAAACTGCTCCCAAGGGAGACTAAACTGCGATATTTTAGCAATGTCCTTTCCACAGCTGGAATCCAGAGCAATGTGTTTCCACGCTTGCAATGCTTTTAAAATATATTCTCAGACACACAAAGATACAAACTGTTGCTGCCAACAGTCAAGAAAATGATAGCCTGGTGAGCTGATTGAGTCTTCCAAATCAAACAACCACCATTTTGGCTCTTTCGGGGTGTTTTATCAATCCATTACTAAAAGTAAAATTGTAAAGCGAGAGCAAAGGCTAGTCTGGGGGTAGAGGGCACTCATTCAAGGTTCTGCTAGATGAGTTAATCACATGTTGTCAACCTACAAGCTGATTGGTTCTTAGGGAAAGGAAGAAAATATTCTAGTAACCTAAGCGATGTTGACAAAATTCAATGATGAAAAATCATTTCCTCTCTCTTTCTGTGCATGGCAGCATATTTTCTGCATGAATTTAAAAGGAATTTGGGGAAATCCAATGCCATTCAGAAAAAAAGATTAATAAAAATTAAATAGCTTGATAATTTGCAAAGGAAAGAAATAAACTCTTTTAAAAAATCTCTTTTGGTAATTTCTTACCAGATTATTATATTTTAACAGAAATGCTTTCTGCATATTTCTTTCTTGCTCAGTATTTGTTTCACATTGGAAAGAAGGTATGTGGGAAGGTTGGCAAAGACATTGGTTAATGGGGGCTGATAACCACAGTGATCTAATGAAGAACAATGTAACTCTTGTCAACTCCCAGATACAGTACAATAAAAAGATCACACCTCAGCTGTCTCAACATTAGGATCCAGGAAAAAGAATTCAGAACAATATTTCATTTTCCTACTATCATGATAAAAAAAAGCAAATTTACCAAATGCTTCTACCATACCTGACCATATTAATGGGCTGAGATTTATTTCTCATGGACTTCCTAACGGTTAAAGCTGTTAGGAGAGAGGACGGACAGCTGCTTAGGGCATTCCCCATCACTACTGATCCTCGTAATGCAGATCCTCAAGGAGAATCTTTTGAAATGTTAGAGAGGAATTGTGCTTCTGGTATGCGTTGTACTAGAAGGCCTCTGTGGTTCTTGAGATTTTTATTAGCCCTTGGAGAGACTTAAGAGGGGGAGGGGAGGGTATGGCTAAATGGCTTTTAAGTGGATGATGTGGATGATATCCCAAATTCTTGATTCTTGCCCAATCTTCCGTCCAATATCTCAGGTTCTTAAACTCAGCATTGTGTTGGACTATTCATTTTCCCTTACCCCAAGTCAACAAACAATTGTTAAGTATTTACTATGTACCACGAATGGTACCAAGTTCTGAAGATACAAATTAAGGGAAAAGCAATTTCTGCCTTTAAGAAACTCCCAATCTAATGGGAGAGACAAACATGTAAATAACTTTGAGAGACAGAGAGAGAGAGAGACAGACAGACAGACAGAGAGAAATACAGATAGACATCTATCTATCTCTCTATCTATCGAATGAACTGGAGTTAGTTTCAGGAGGGAGACACTGTCATCCAGGTGGAATGAGAAAGGCTTCTTGTCCAATGTGGGATTTTATTTGAGACTTGAAGGAGGCCAGAGAATCTGGTAGGTGGATGAGGAGGAAGAATTCCAAGCATGGTGGACAGCCAGGTTAAGTGTCCAGGGTCAGGAGATGGAGTGTTTGGTGTGAGGAACAGCAAGAAGGCCGGTGTCACTGTACATATTATGTGGAAGGGAATAACGTTTAAGAAGACTGGAAAGGTAGGCAGAAATCAAATTATGAAGTACTTTAAAAGTCGAAGAGAGGATTTTATATTTGATCCTGTAAGCAATTAGGAGCCAATATGGTTTATTGAGTAGAAGGTGACATGATCAGTCCTGCGTTTTAGGGCGGTAAATTTGATATGAGAGAGAAAGACCAACCAGCAGGCTATTGTGGCAGTCCAGGTGTGAGGTGATATGGTCCTGCACCAGGGTGCCGGCAGTATTAGAAGAGAGAAGGGAGACTATGTGAAAGATGTTTCAAAGGTGTAATCAACAGGATTTAGCAATGGTTTGAACATGCAGTGAAGCAGAATGAGGAGTCTACGATGATACCTAGGTCACCACCATGCTGGGATTGGGAGGATGGTGGTGCTCTCAAGAGTTATAGAGAAGTTAGGCAGAGGTGAGGGTTTGGGGGAGGAAAGATAATGAGTTATGCTTTAGACACATTGAGTTAAGATGTCTGTGAGACATCTAGTTCGAGATATCTAATAGGCAGCTGAATATACAAGATTAGAGGTCAGGACAGAGGTTAAATCTAGATAAATACATCTGAGAATCATTGAATTCATGAGGGCTGATGAGATCACTAACTGAAATAGTATTGAGAAAGGAAAGAAGAGAAGTAGATTTAGGACAGACCTTTGGGGGACAATCATAGTTAGCAGATAGGACCTGGATGAAGATCTAGCTAAGGAGTCTCAGAAGTAAGTAGTAAGCTCTTAGGTAGGAGGAAAAGAAAGAGAGAGCACTGACTCTGAGAGAAGAGAGTATATCAAGAAAAAAAGACTGCAGAGGTCAAGGATGATGAGGATTTGGATAAGGCCAAAAGATTTTGCAATTAAGAGATCACTATTGATTTTGGAGAGAGGAGTTTCATTTGAATAATGATTTCAGAAGCCAGAATGCAGAGAGTTTGGAAGAGGGGAAAGGAAGTAGCAAAAGCCTTCTCAAGACGTGTAGCCATAGAAGGGAGGAGAGACATAAGCTATTTAAAGGGAATAGACAGATGCCTTGGAATTAGGGTTAGAACCCCAACACTAATGCCATATGTGGAATTAGCCTTGTGGGATTCCTTTTTTCCTTCATGACACAAGTTAGGTGGCTTTAATCATTACTGATTTACATACCAGCTAATTTAGGACACTGGAGAATTTAGACTAAGGTTGGAGCTATACAATAACCTCAAATATTTTAGAAGTTTAAAAAAGGACTGAAGAACATGTTTAATTATATTTTTGATCAAGCCTTTATTGTTTCTTCTGCTTTCTGAGTCCTACACCTAGATGGGGCTAAGTCCTAGGGACTTAGAATGGTCTAGAATAAATAGAATGAGGGCTGGTTTTGAAATTAGGGGATCTTGGTTTGAATATCCTACTTGTCCCTAACTATCTGTGTGTCCTTGAGTAAGTCTCTTTGGGCATCATTTTGCTCATCTGCAAAATCAGAGAAGTAGACTCAGTGACCCGTAAAGTTCAAGATCTTATGATTCTATGTTGGATAAACCTTCCATTCCATAAGCAAACGGTAGGGATGGGACATAGTCAAGAAGTCAAGAGTCAGTGTGAAAAACTTAAGGTGATGAATTGGGCAAATGGATTTTGGAAATGAAAGGGAGAGAGGTAGGAAGCAGTGTGGTACCAAAGTAGGGCCAAAATCAGAAATCAAACTAGGTCTAAAGGTAGTTATTCGCAACCAGTCCTAAGGCAAACCTAGTGATTCAGGTTTGAGATAAGAAGGCAAAGAGACATTCATTAGGTCACAAAACACAATACAAACAATTACCTGAGAGAGAATTTGAAAATATACAATTCCTAATTATGTTTAAAAAAAAACAACTGTGTCTCCAAGACCATCAGAATCATGGTTAAGAGGATGTCTCCACAAGGCAACATAAATTCCAGTAAAATCTCCAGAATTCTGAGTCCATATAATCTGGGTTACCACTACTATAGGGCAGCAAGTACATAGAGTGGGGAGAAGTGCATAGAGAGAGGGCCAGGCTTGGAGTCAGGAAGACTCGAGTTCAAATCTGGCCTCTGACATTTACTACCTGTGCGACCCTGGGCAAGTCACTTAACCCTGTTTGCCTTGGTTTCTTCATGTATGAAATGAGCTGGAGAAGGAAATGGCAAACTACTCCAGTATTTTTGCCAAGAAAACCCCAAATGGGGGTTATGAAAAGATGGACATGATTTAAATGACTGAACAGTAACAACAACAACAACTACTACTGCTACTACTACTAGTACTGATGATGATGATGATGATGATGATGATGACGACAATAGCTAGCATTCGTATAATGCCTACTGTGTTCCAGGCACTCTGCTAAATGCTTTATAAATATCTCATTTGATCTTCACAACAACCCTGATATTATTATCCTTCATTTTACTATTTAGTAAACTGTGGTAGACAGAGGTTAAGTGACTTGCCCAGGGTCACACAGGTAGCAGGTATCAGAGAAGGAATTTGAATTCAAATCCTCCTGACTCTAAGCCCCATGCTCTACCCACTTTACCACTTGGCTGCCTTTTTATACTTTTAACCGTCCAGATCAACAAGAGATGGTGTCCCGCTTTCTTAAGGGGAAATTACCCCAACCTGTGTAAAATGTGTGTTGTTCCTATGTACTACAGATCTAGTGATAAGTAAAATCATGAGTTAGGTTACCATAGTCTAGTATGAGCAAGTAAGAGAATGTCAGGCTGGACAAAGTGGGGTCTCCAGTTGCAGGGCCCAATTTGTCTTTGGCCTAATATGTTTTTATTCCCAGATGGAGCCACCTCCAGTTTTTCCTAAGATCTTTTCTACTGGAGGGTAAGTTAAATCCATTTAGCACTGAACAACACTAATTATCATTGCACTCCTCAAAAATGGCCCCGATTAGCACAGTTTTCTTAGTTGTAGTTATTAGAATTGCAGCCAGAGTCAGGAAGAAACAATCAAACTGGCCTCCTTACTGTTCCTGCCACACAACCCTTCTATTTCCTCTATGCCTGGAATTTTCTCCCACCTCATCTTTGTCTCCCGGCTTCCTTCAAGTCTCACCTTCAGCAAGCTTCCTTTCCCAGTCCTCCCTAATCTTAGGGCCTTCCCTCTGACACTATTCTTAATTTATCCTGCATGTACTTTGCTTGTACACTGTGCCATTAGACTGTGAGTTCCTTGAGATGAGGGCTTTTTTGCCTTTCTTTGACAAGGCCCTTAATAAAAGCAAGGCTGATTTAGATAGATGGTTAAGTTTGTCTAAAAAGTGTTTCCAATGTATCCTGTGCGCCACTGGCAGATAAGTCAATCTAACACAATATTCTGCTCATGTCAAAAAAAAAAAATTTTACCGTGGCATTTGAAGATCACTATACTATGACTCCAACCTACCTTCTTAGGCTTATTTCACACGAATCTGCCTCCTCTACTATGCCTTTCAGTCAAACTGGGTGATTTGCTATTTTCTGAATCGGTACCATACTTTCCCACCTCCATTCCTTTGCTTATACTCTTCCTTATATTTGGGATAACTTAACCTCCTCACTGCCTCTTGACATCTCACTTCTCTCACAGAGTTCAGCTTCTTTTGTGAAGCCTTTTCTAATTTCCTCAGCCATAAGTGATCTCTCTCTCTTCATCTGATATCATTATACTCTCCTAATCTCATCTTATGGAATAAGCATACTTTAATTTGTATTCTATTTATCCGTGTTCAAGTCAGGTCACTACTACACCACTGTAAGAACCCTGAGGGCAGGAACCTCTTTGTTTTAATCTTCGTAACCCCCAGTACCCAGAATAAAGAAAACACTTCATTCATGTCTGTTGAAGTATGAAACAGCATATTGTTTAACCATAGTATTTAACTAACCTCCAGCCATTCCAGAGAAATGGAGACTACTTAGAATTTTAAACTCGCCCCCCACAATTTTACTCATCAGGGGAACCTTTGTAACTACTTGCTATTACCAATGGCTATCAGAAGCAATTAAAAAACAGGACATTTATGCTTTGATCATGCCTAGGAAGATTTATTGCTTTTACTAGAAATAACTTTGTGTATAATCTTTCATCATAATGCCTCTGGGAAGACAAACAGAAAATCCATGGATATCACTGTCAAAGTTAATAGACTAAACAGACATTACTTGATAAACATAAAGCCCGAAACTTCAATATAATAGTATGGGAATCTTTTCTTTTTTCTTCCCAAGACATAATATGGAGATCAAAGACCAAATGCACAAATTAACTTCAGATTAATGAGAAATGTCAACAGTTGAACTACTTGGAAGGACTTCTTGCTATAATTCTTTGGGGGAGGTGTTCTTTTTTATCTTTTAAATTTTTTTTTGTTTTTGTTTTTGTTTTTTAAAAAGCCCTTAGTATCCTTCCTTTCAATTCACCGATGCTTTTGGACTGAGTTAATAACTGGACTAAAATTACTGAAAAGAAGAGAGATGCTTACATATTTATTTCACACAGTAAGGTTTGTAAGCCAAGATTAGCCAAGTACATTGATATAATAAACTTAACTGAGATTGTTAAAAAAAAATGCATATAAAATAAAGCGAATTCAGAATTATAACTTTTTTTTAACTTTCTATTCTTTTTACCCACCACACAATATAGGGTAGTTAAATTGTGACCATTTCTGTTATGATCTAGTGATGTTTTTCCATAATCCCTAATAAATAAAGAAAGAACTATCATTTTCCTTTCCATTAATTTGAGGAACTCATCTTTCCCTCCTGCCAAACAGCTTATAATACTTCACGAATGAGTAATTTTACCCTACTGAAGAAAATACTACAATTTACAAATTAGCTATAGTCAACATAATACCTCAAAGATTAAGTTCTGCCTTTAGGTTCTCCTGTATAACAGTCATTAACTTAAATGAATTTATTTTTTTTCTCAGTAGATGAGCCGGATGACTAATACATTTATTTCTCATCTTACAAATTGTTGAGATCAAAGATAACTTCCTTTTAAGAAAAGAATTTACTGGGAAAATGACTACTAAGTAATGTTTCACTTTATCATTTTCATAAACTGCTTTGCTGAGGTGCCATATTCTTAAGATATTTTTCTGGGTCTCCATAAAGCAATTAAAAATTCACCTGGTGGGGCAGTGAGGTGGTGCACTGGATAGAGCACTGGCTTTGGAGTCAGGAGGACCTGAGTTCAAATCTGGCCTCAGACACATAACACTCACTAGCTGTGTGACTCTGGGCAAGTCACTTAGCCCCAATTGCCTCACTAAAAAAAATTCACTTGGGAAAAACGATGGTACTGAAATTATTCATTCAGGGGTAGATAGGTGGCTCAGTGGATAGAGCACCAGCTCTGAAGTCAGAAGGACCTAAGTTCAAATCCAACCTCAGACCGTGACACTTGACACTTACTAGCTGGGTGACCCTGGGCAAGTCACTTAACCCCAATTGCCTAAAAAAGTAAAAAATAAAAAAATAAAATTATTCATTCATCCAAGGAAAAGTCAATCCCTATTGTATATGGCAGGTAGCACATGTGCTACATACATGACTGGAACAAAAAAATTGAAAAATAATTTATTCTCTGCCCTCAAAGAGCTTACAATTTATTGAGGGACAAGGAACAGAACATGGCACAGTTGTACAGTGGAAAAAAATTGGAATTAGAATCAGAACATGAGTTCACATTTTTAGCTCTGTCATTTATTATTATCTATGTTACTTTGGATGAGCCACTTCACTTTCTGGATGTCACTTTTTTATGAGAAAATGAAGTTGGATCAGTGACCTATGAGAATTTTTTTAGGAGCAAAGGAGAGATTCAGGCAGGGTGACCTAGGAAAACCTGAGGAAGTATCTAGCGCTTTCACCTGAGTGGAGGGTGAGGGACATGGGAGTAGGGATATCAATGATACTTTTATGGATACAAAAAAAAATCCCTAGCCCAAAAAAAGTAAATGGAACTCCTGGAATGCTTTTAAGCCATATAGTTACTTATCACTCACTTATTTGGTTAATTTATGACACAATTTATCATCCCTACTGGTTTCTATTTCAGGGGTCTCCGTGATAACATTTGTTGGTAACCGAATTCCACAAATGAAGAACATACATACCGTGGTGCCATGTGTTATCTTCATAGCTGTACAAGATTAAACAATCATGTTCTCTCCATGCTGGGAGAATTAATCTGCCTGGATGACATTCTTTCCTTGGCTTTATAGAGGGACCATGTGATGCTACATGGTGTAAGAATCACATCAACTCACACAGTTGGAAAGATAACACACAGCCCAACTGAATCAGAGAGGTGCCATCTTTTTATAAGGATGAGAAGGCAAATAGAATAAAGCATGCATGGCTATTAAAATGAACTTTGAGGATGAAAGCTGTCTTTCCTTTGGATCCGACGTTTTTTCCTTTAGGTGAAAAAGTACAAACCACCCTAGTACAGCCCAGAAACTACAATGAACACAGAAGAATTAGATCAGTAGAAACAGCATTCTTGTCTCCTGTAAGCAGGTCACTTTTTGTATTTAATTGAACTGACTAGCCTTGAAGAACCAGTAGGAGGGAGCAGAATTGGAAATTTTTCTCTCTCCATTTCAACCATCACCTTTCTATATGCTTTCATATTTTCTAGGCTTCAAAGAAATAGCGATAGCCACGTGGATGTGTTCTGAAACGTGTTTTTGCACCCATGGGAAAAAGGGCAATTAAAAACTTCATTTAAAAGATGGACTTAGTGAATTTGTAAGAACTCTCCATTTTTTCATAGAATCTTGGTAAGAATCCAGATCTGACCTCTTAGGGAACTTTGAAGCATATACTTTGAAGAGTATAGGAGCAGAAATAAATGATGCAAGAAATTTCAAGTTATGTAACTATAATAAAGGTGTTCTCATCATTTTTTGTATGTTTTGTTTTTGTTCTTTGCTAGGACACTAAGAAGATTTACTATAGAAAACAATTATAATACAAGAATAATTGATAATAGGAAAATATCTCTCTGGTCTCTTCCGGACTTACTTTGCAGAGTAGCAGGTTAATAAAACCAGTAAGATGACGCTATGAATGATGTCAAGAATTGTTGGTGTGTGTGACTCTTTGTGACCTTATTTGTGTTTTCTTGGCAAAGATACTAGAGTGGTGTGCCATTTGCTTCTTCAGCCCATTTTACAGATGAGGAAACTGAGGCAGACTGGGTTAAGTGACTTGCCCAGGGTCACACAGCTTGTGTCTGAGGCTAGATTTGAACTCGGGTTTTCCTGACTCCAGGCCCAGTGCTCTATCCACTGAGCCACTTAGCTGTCCTGATGTCAAGAAGAGAAAGAAATACAAAGAAACTTTGTAAAGGAAGTCTTGTATTGAGTTGACCATTTCATGCATCGAGAATATGAAATTACAGAGATATAAAGCCAGGATACTCAGAGCAAGGAATAGAATACTGTCCTACTTACCCAAACACCTTCCTTGTCTTTCACAACTTAATTTATCCCCAAATGAATTCTGATCTAATTTGTATTTCAACTGGATAAAGGGATATACTTGTTTAAAAGAGGGATGATTACTTTTACTAAAACTCAAGAGAAGTACTATAAATTATTTCTAAAAAAATTGTATCATTTGGGGATGGAAAAATAAGTGGTATGTCTTTGGCAAAATGTCTACACGTTGCACTCACATATATTAAATGAGAATTCTTTTGTCCTTTAAAAATGCTGTTAAAGCCACCTGGGCCAAATTCCAAGTTCCTGTTTCTATTTTAAGGTATATAGGTGCATTTTTAAAATGACATTTTATTTTTAAATTGGTCATCGCAGAAGAAAATTATTTTAACGAAAAGGCCCCATTCATTTATTGTCTGATCAATATCCAAATAAGGGCCTGAGTGCAGATACTACTTTCAGAACTTACCATGTTCTAAGCTATAGGGAGACTGCAAAACTTACACTGGTTATGGTTGGAAAGAGGAGCAGGTTTAGGGAGAAGGATAATGAACTTGCAGTTGAGTGTGTTGGGGTTGGCAAGACTATTGTTTGGCTGTTTCAGTTGTCTGACTTTTCGTGACCCCATTTGGGGTTTTCTTGGCAGAGATACTGGAGTGGTTTGCCATTTCCTTCTCCAGCTCATTTTACAGATGAAAAACTGAGGCAAACAGCGTCAAGAGATTTGCACAGTCACATAGCTAGTATCTGAGCCTGGATTTGAACTCAAGAAGATAAGGCTTCCTGATTCTAAGCCTAGTGCTCTATCTAGTGCCCGCAGATACATGGGTAGAGATGAGTTATAGGTAGTATTTGTAATATAAATAGCAAAGAGGATGGAAATGAATTTAAAACACAAATTAACTTTTTGTTTACTCTAATGTAACAGATTTAAGATTAAACAAAAAAAAATTAAGCATTTGGGTCTGGATTTTGCAGGGGGAGGGGCTGATAAGGCTGTCTAAATGCCAAGAGAATTTGGAGGGTGGGCAGGCTGGCTGTTAACCCCATCTGCTACAGGGAGGACTAGGAAACAAAATATTTCTTTGCATCTCTTTAGAGAAGTTTAAAAGTACATGGAACCTGTAAGGCTTCAAACCCGAAGATATGGAAAGGAACTGTAAAGAATAATGTGGGGGAGGGGGAGAGGGGAAAGAAATGCAGAGACAATGGTGAAGTTTGAGAATTTCAATCCCAGGCAGAGGACATTATATTTTCTATATGTGACAGTCCACCAAGAGCTTTGAGGCTTTGCTGTGACACATACATCATCTCTGAAGAATCCATAATATTGTAAATATAAATTGACGTGGGTAACCTACTCCAATCTGCTTGGAGCCACCAAATGTTTTTCAATTCTCCTTTGGGTCATTTGTATTTTTAATTCTTTTGAGATCACAGAACAACATATCTATCATTGGAAGGGATCTCTGAGACCATCTCGTCCTCCCTCTTCATACAGATAATAATGATAAAGATAGCTAGTATTAATATAGCTCTTCAAGGTTCTCAAAGTGATTTAAAAATATTATTGCATTTTATCCTCACAACAACCCTATGAAGGGTTGAGAAAACAAGGCATAGACATAAGGAAACTGAGGCAGACAGAACTTAAGTCACTTATCCAAAGTCACATGGATAGCATCAGAGACCAGATTTGAACTGGGGTCTTCCTGACTTCAGGTCCAATGTTCTACCTACCGTGCCACCTACTTACTCTTTTCAGCTGAGCAGTTAAATGACTTGCTCAAGGTTACTTATTTAAAGTCAGAGGTAGGATATGAATCCAGGCCATCTGGATAGACCAGTTCTCATAAGGGAGGTAATGTACAACAGGGCAGCTAGGTGGCACAGTGGACAGAACACTGGATTTAGAACCAGGAAGACTCATCTTCCTGAGTTCAAATCTGACATCAAACACTTACTAGCTGAGTGACCCTGGGCAAGTCGTTTAACCCTGTTTACCTCAGTTTCCTCATCTGTAAATTGAGCTGAAGAAAGAAATGGCAAACTACTTCAGTAATTTGCTAATAAGAAAACTTCAAATGGAGTCATGAAGAGTGAGACACAACAGAAATGCCTCAACAACAGCAACAAATAGAGAGTAAGTCTGGAAAGATTGACTTGTGAAAGGCAAACCAAAGAGTTTTTTAAAAATCTCAGTGGAAATAGGGAGCCACAGGTGCTTTTGAGCAAGGAAGTGACATGTCAAATCTCTGCTTTAGGGGTTCCAATTTGTCACCATGTGAAGGAAGGATTTAGGTGGGGAGAAACTGGAGTTACGACGACCAACTGGAGGCCATAGCAATATTTCAGGAAACAGATGGCGAAGACCTGCTCTTGGGTGATGGCTGTGAGAATGGAGACAGAGGGATGAAGTGAAAGATATTGTGAAAATGCAGTTGACAAACCTTGGTAACTGCTTGGATATGGTAAGTGTGGGAGACGGGAGTATAAAAGGATAACTGAGCTAGAAAACTGCATTCAATAGAAATAAGGAGGTTAAAAGGGAAAGGTTTTGAGGAAAAGATATTTGAGTTCTGTTGTGGAGAAGATGAATGGAAGTAATTGTGGATGTCTATCTGGAGAACAGAAGACTTCAGAGGCATGTGGCAGTGGTCTTCATATATCTAAATGACAGTCCCATGGAGGAGGGGTCAGACTCGTTCTGCTTGGCCCCAGAGGACAGAACAATGCATGACGAGGCAAATTTTGGCAGAATGTATCAAAATGGCCTCCTAACAATTAGAGCTACGTAAAAGATATTTCCTTAAAAGATGGCGGCTAGCAGTCTTTCACTAAAGACTGAATGTCTACCTATTTAGCGTGTTGTAAGAAGCATTATTGTTTGGATATGGAATGGGCTAGATGACCTCAGAGATGACTTTTAGTTCTGAAATTTGTGACAACGTCTGTGGGCTTTGTGCTGACATTTGTTAGGCCTTTGACCCTGGACAATTCATTACTCCCTTTGAGCATCAATTTTATATGTAAAATGCTCAGTTCCTGCCCTGATACATATCTGATGTATAAACATGGGCAAATCCTTTACCTTCTGTGCTGCAGGCAACTGGGATGACAATTAATAGGTAAGCTGCTAATCTGTCTCCAGGGAAGAGATTTCTACGCCAATGTCAAGAAAACATGAAGAAGACCCTCAACACATAAGATGGGGGAATTTAATAGAAGACATGAAGGAGAATCCCACAGGATGGGCAGGCGTGGATAGGTTACAATCTACAGCATTGGACTGCATCTTACATTGATGAGATCACAGATTCACCGGAATATTTTAATGGCCTGATTCAATGGGTTTTTGCATGCCAGACCTTGGGCAATTTGTTTTCATCTACTGTGGTTCTTCCAGTGTATATCGTTAGACCCATGTCTCTCTTATTTCTATGGATTTCACTGAGGAGCACTTGTAGCGTTCTGTGTTGGACTTGATGTAAATAATATAATGTCATCTAGTAATGGAAGCTTTTGGAGAACCTCACAACCAATGATAAATCTTTGGGTCTTATCTTTCATGGCTCCGATGAACCCTTTTGACAGATATATACAGTTTTGTTTTTCACATTGATGTCAATATACCTCCATAATTCTACCTATCACGGTTTAATATATGGCTTCAGTGTAACTAGAAGAAACATCTTGTCCCAGGAAAGCCTTCCAGGAGGTATTTTTATGTAGAAAGTGAAATGCTTTTATGAAATCAATAAACAGCAAACACAGCAGGATCTTGCTAAACTTTTCAGTCAGTTGCATGACCATAAAAATGTTGTCCGTAATAGAAGATTAATTTCTAGACTTAGCACAAGTAAAAACCTATGCAGTATGGAGAGCAGACTTTTAAGGATGCTAAAATATAGGCATTTGTAACACATAACGTTTCAAAATGTCATTTGGTATGCCATTATTTCCCCCTTCCCATGGTACTATACCTTGAGTGACTTCTCACCCATAATCTCAATTTTTTCAGAGACAAACAGAAATAACGAGACAAAGAGGGAGACTCAGAGAGACAGAGATAGAAAGATATAGACATGGAGAGATGTGAGCCAAGGATTATGAAAGACTTATGGGTAAACTGTTCCTGTTTGAGTGACAGCTAGAAGTAGGGGTGACAGGAACCCTCAGAAGTAACTATCGACCCATTGGACACATTGTTGGAGTTGGAATTAGTGAGACCCAAGTTCAAATTTTCCCTCAGACGTTTCCTAGCCGGGTGATCTTGTGAAAGTAACTTATTCTCAACATCAGTTTTTTCATTTGTAAAATAAAGATAGTAATAGCATCTACCTCACAGCATTGTGAGGATGAAATAAGAGAACATAAGTGAAGTGCTTTAAGCACACCATAAATGCTATCATAGCAGTACACAGATAAAAGGCTCAGGATTTAAAAAAAAAATAATCCTAATATTCTTACTATTTACCTAATTTATTTATCAAGCCAGCCTGCCTCATTACCTCCAGTCTCCTTGGGATCAACAGAGCCAGGCTTATTGAAAACATTTCTTTCTGACAAAACCAACATTTAAAAAAATATCTTGACTTCCAAAATTATAGCAACCCTGACCAAGTGTGAACTGTAATCTAAGCAAGGTAAAGGTCATGATTCCCATCAACTAAGCTGCCCTAGCTGGATCATGATGACCCTGTAAACCAAGGATTCTTAACCATTTTTATGTCACGGACCCCTCCTTAGAATGTTTTTAGATATGTAAAATAATATACATAGTATTACAAAGGAAACCAAAATTTAGTGAAAATAAATATGTAATTTCTTTCCCCCATCCAAGTTCAGATCTCTACAAATCTACCACCGACTCCAAGTTAGGCAATTACTCTAAAGTAAATGTATTTTTTATTTTTATTTTTTTTTTTGCTAGGCAATGGGGTTAAGTGACTTGCCCAGAGTCACACAGCTAGTAAGTGTCATATGTCTGAGGCTGGATTTGAACTCAGGTCCTCCCAACACCAGGGCCGGTTCTCTATCCTAGCTGCTCCTCTAAAGTAAATTCAGAGAGAACCACTCCAAGTGAAGGGCAAATGCAGGATATAATCTTATGAAAATGCAACATCGACTCCCTGGACTTACTTCAGAAAACAGGGAGTCATGAACTTGTAGACAAGAGCAGGACTGGGGCCTAGAGAAGGCTGGAGTTTAACAATAATAGTAATGCTATTAAGAATAGCACACACTGACACAGTGCTTGAAAGCGGGCCAACCACCGTACGTACATCGCCTTGTTGGTTTCTCAGGTCCATAGGCATCGCAGTGAATACCAAGGCCAACATCTACTGTTCCTGAAGCCATAACTTTCCCTCTGTTTGTTTTCAATCTCCTCTTTTCCTTGTTGCTAGGAGCAAAAGCACTTAGAAAATCTGACTAAATGTTTGTAGGGGGGACAGGAAGATTGGGGAAAGAACCTACATTCTCATCCTGCAGTTGGCTCTGGGAATGACAGCCACCATGATTCTCATCTGTAGAATGAGGGGGTTGGATGAGATGACCTTTGAGGGCCCTCCAGCTCTAAATCTGTGAGGCTAGGATGACCAGAAGGAACAGCTGGTGACGATGAAAAAGGAAGTGGGCAGGCCAATTCTGGTCTCCTGGGGGTTAATTTCAGCTGAAAGCTCTGGCCCTCAGTGGAAAGAACAGAAGGAAGAAGGATTAGTGAAAAGTTGTTGTCTCCCTCCTCCCCCTACAAAAGAGTGTATACATATATTCCCCACCCCAGAACTCCTCTGTATATAACTGCCATCTCGGTTCCTCACTGCCCTGAGAATCAAACCCTTCACCCACCCCAGATCTTCATTCCTCCACACACTTTGGCAAATTCTCTCGGTTTCCATGATTCATTTCTCCACTCTCAAGCTCTCATCCCTTGACTTCCATCCTTAGTCCCTTGCCTTAGGCCATGGGAGTCACTCATCAGTGGTGGCTCGAAAGAGTTAGAAGGGGTTTTCTTCCATGCCCCATCAGGTCGGGAGATGGAAAAGACACAGGAGGGCCTGAGGAGAGGGGAGGAACATCCATCTTAGGACACATGGCATCACAGGCTTTTGGACATCTGAGCTCACAGTCTCAAAGGCCTCGCTGAGGGAAGGGAGAACTCTCAACTTCTCCAGAGTGAGGCATTGGGTAGCAGCCAGGGGATGTAGGCTTCTGGCAGAAAAGGGCAAAACTTCAAGGAGGCAGATGACCTCAGACAGTGCCATGGTCACCAACACTTACAGCAGCAGACCTCCTGAGCTCCCTACAGATCACCCTGGCTTGAGCTATGGTTCCAGTCACCCATTTCCTGTGCCTGCCCACAAGTCTTTGGGTTTGATGCTCCAAAGCAGTTAGCTGGGCCTCTTGCTTGGAACATGCTCCTCTTCTCCCAGAGGAGAATTTCCCCTAAAGCTTAGCCATTACTTTACCTGCCTGTCAAATTTAACATACTTTGACAAACTTCCAAGTTCCTCCCACGGGCAGACCTCATGTCCACTGTGAGAAACTGATGCTGGTGCACCATAACTTTAGGACACTTTAGTGAACCAATGAGACACCATCCATCATGACCTATTAACCAACACTCCAATGAAGCAATGATTTTGAGCTGCAGACAACAGTGCCTGACCTGTGGAACAGAACTTCTTTCAAGCTTGAAGACTGATTATATATCAGTTGATGTCTTATTACCCCACTTTCTAGAGGAAAGGGTTTTGAGGTTTCTGAAATAGAAGTTTAAAATTGACCTTTGCTAAAACTTAGGCAGGAAATCTTAATAATTATCTAGAGCTCCCCACATAGGATGGGACTAAACTATTTTAAACAATGGGTAACAAATCTGTTCTGTAAGATTGCCACCAAATATATTAGTGTAACGAAATGTTATTCAGAAATAAGAAGGGATAAAATGGATAGTTTCAGAAGAAACTTGCAAGACTTTTATGAACTGATGCAGAGTGAAGTAAACAAGATGAGGAGAACAATGTATTCAGTGGCAATGGCATTAAGGCTTATGTTACCTGCTTCAGACTAGAAGCTATAGGATAGTAAAATATATAGCACACTGGACTTGGGAGTCAGGAAGATCTGGGTTCAAATCCTGTTTCTAATGCTATAACCCTGGGCAAACCACTTAACTTCTCCGGCCCTCTGTTGCCTTATCTGTAAGAAGGAAATAATAGCACTTTTACCTCATGGAGTGTTTGTGAGGCTTAAATGACATAAAGAACTCTACACTCCTTAAAATATGTCAACTATTGCTATCTCTGGAGAACAGAGTTCACATGCTGTCCAAAACCCAATAATATTTTGTGCATAAAGGTACTTAATATTTTTCATAATAAATTATGAGTATAAAATGCTAAGCTTTTCAGAATAACTATGATCTATCCATTCATTCATTTATTCCAGAATGAAATGATCAAATGATCATCTGAATAAAATGATCAAAATGATCAAAAATGAACATTTGGGCTCTTACTAAATTTAATACTGAGATGAACAAAAAAAGTTGTTGTAAGTATTTGTCCCCTCCACCCTCAATGATAAGCATTTATTCCATCACTTTTTTTCTTTTCTTTTTTGGTTAGGCAATCGGGGTTAAGCGACTTGCCCCGGGTCACACAGCTAGTGTCACGTGTCTGAGGCTGGATTTGAACTCAGGTCCTCTTGACTGCAAGGCAGGAGTTCTATCCACTGCACCACCTAGCTGTCCCAATAAGCATTTATTAAACACGTACTTTGCACCAGGCATTGGAGATAAAATAGAAACAAAAGTGAAAAAGCCCGTATCCTTGAGGGGCTCACGTTCTATTAATGTCCAATGGACATTAAGGATTTCAAAGGATAGAACTAAGTGTGCCCAGATCAGTCTGGAAGCTTCCATAATTGTCTTTATGCTAGAGTAGCCTGGTGGTAGACAAGTAGATGAAAGTTATAACCCTGTACTGCATGAAGGATTTTGTTTTGACAAACTCCAAGCACATTTGGGATTTGATGTCGTGAAACATTCAAATGGCCTCAAACCTGAGCAGCCTGCGGAAAGTTCCATATTCAAAAGTTTAGAAAGAACCTCACTGTCTTGATGCCAAAACAGGATGGACCCATGAGAATACTACATTAGCACAAATTAGGAGAAAAAAAAAGGTTGACTCATTCATTAGAGCTTTGTGACTGAAGATAATATATCTAATTACTTCTAAGCCATTGTTAGGGCTTCTCAGAAAGAAATGACAATAAAATACATTTCCAAGACACTCCAAGTACATTGTATATATTACCTCATTAGTCTTCACAGCCACACTATAAAACCAAGAAGGACCAGGAATTATGACCCTCATTTTACAGATGAGAAAATAAGCTTAGCAGAGCTAATTGACTTACTCCCAAACCCACTGAAATCAGAGAGGGCTGAAAATAAAACCTTGTTTTCTTGTGTTACAAGCAATCATTAACTCACTAGACCATGTTGCTATTTTCAATTCAATGTCACTTCCTGTCTGATTTTTCAAAGGAAAAAATATACAAAGGATTCTTAGAATAACACCAAGTGAATGATAAAAAAGTAGAAACTTCTATCATTATATCAAAGGATATAGAACCCTTTGGAGGGAGGGGGGGAGAGAGAGAGAGAGAGACAGAGACAGAGACAGAGACAGACAGAGACAGACAGAGACAGACAGACAGGGTCAATTATCTACATGTTGTGATTTCAAGGATAGGCCTTTCCCAAATGCTTTCTGGAACCTAAAATTATTTTAACTGAGGACAAAGCCTTTCATTTGATAATCATATATAAATCTTACATTGCAAATAACCCCAAATTTAAATTCATGCTTGGACATAATAACTAATGTAGATATTGATGTGTTACTATTAAACCTGCCTACATTTGCCTGGAAGGAAATCCCTTCTTACTTGTGACTCTTGGTTTCCTGAGCTATTTTCAAGGCTCAGCTCAAATGCTATTACTTATCCAAGGCTTTTCCTGATACACCCCTTTGTTAGAAGTCATCTCCTTTATTTTATATATTTTATATTTATTGTATATATTTTACTACATATAATATATAGCAAATATTTTCATATATTGTGTATATTTTCTATTGATTTACATGTGTGCATGTTGTTTCCTCCAATAGAATCCTATAACAGCCCTCATTTTGAAATACTTCATATCTACTTCTTTGTATGCATATTCTTTATCCACAGTAAAATGTAGGCTTTATGAGGCAAAGATCTCTTTTTCTTTTATTTTTCTCCCCAGCACTTACTTGAATTAAATCAATCCTGTTCTGAAAATGAAGGGTCCAATAAGTCCACAGAACCAAAGAGGCTCAGAGGTAAAAGGGACCTCTGGAATCACAGTTGAACAGGAATCCCTTGCTTGAAGACCTCCCAGTTCTGGTCTTTTCACCAGGAATACTTTAAAGTCTTCTTTTTCATTAAAGGTTCATTTCCGCCTTTCCCTAGCCCTCATAAGATTAGTTTCTAAGGCAAGTTACTCTTGATTCAAAACCTACATCTTTGGCGTTTTGGAATACTGAGGCTCTGTTCCTTCCTGTGCTTTTGTTTATGGTGACCTACCCTGACTGATCTCGTCCTAGTTCCCACAAATTCTTTTGCCAACCTCCACCTCCTCCAGGGTTAGGCCCTCTTGGATCTTTGGGGTCCAGAGGGCTGGATCTTCAGGGCTTCCATGGCTTCTCAGGACAGAGTGCTAAGCACCTCAGAGGCCCTGGGCATTGGGTCTTCCAAGTATAAGAGCTGATTCCTGTTGCTCCCAGTTGTTTCCAAGGTTCATGGTATGAGTTTCTCACCACAGTGGCATCATTGTAGGGGAGCCCTCTGTTCTTGATATGTTTCTGGAAACAGAACCCTGAAGTCAAAATATGTCTCTGGAAGGTCCCTGGTTATACTAGGAAGATGCTTTCTTATTTGTCTGTGCTGGTGATGATTTTGCATTTGCTAGTGGCCTCCTTCTCTAAAGCCTCTTTCTTTTTGTCCATGGACTCTGAGATGATTTTTTTTCAGGGGTGGAAGAAGGAATTCATTGCGTTTTCCACCGGATTATTTTTTCCTTAGTGGATTTCTTCATTACTATTTGTGTAGTTCAGTGGTGGAAGAAGAAACTTGGTGTGCTTTCCATTTGATTATTTTTTTCCTTAGTGGATTTCTTCATCACCACTTGCTCTGATTTTTAAGTTTTTGTTGGAATAGTTGTGTGACTGTTCAGGAAGACATCTTGCTCAGAAGTCCTCTCTAATCCCTCTTCAAGGGGATGATCCTTTAGATACTTGAATGTTGTAATCATGTGCCTTCTAAGTCTCTTCTCCAGCCTAAACTTCCCCTATTTCTTCACCTGATCTTTACATGGCATAGTATTAAAACCCCTCAACTTGCTGGTTACTCTCCTACAGATTGGCTTTAGCCTTTTAATATTTGTTTTTTTTTTTCCCCCAGAAATTAACACAATATCACAGATGTGGCTGGACAAGGGAAGAGTACAAAAGGACTGTCACCTCCTAACATTCTTGGAAACCATGCCCTTCTTAATAGAACCTAAGAATAATCATATTATCTTTTTTTGGCTGCCATGTTTCACAGTTGGGTCATAATGGGCTCACAGCCTACTAAAATTCCCATTTCTTGTATAAATGATAGGTCTGGTCACAATTTCTCCCATCTCGTACTAGGAAAGCTGATTTTGGGGGAATATAAACCTTTACCTTTATTCTTATTCAATTTCATCTAACCAGACATTGTCCAATGTTTTTGTCTTAGATCTTTCTTTAATTCTGACTGCATTATTCAATATGTGTCACCTGAACACATACTTGATTTGTATTGTTTAAAAATTTGATAAACAACACATCTCTTATTTCATATCTAGGTCATTGATAAAAATTTTAAACAATCCAAGGCCAAATATAGATCTTGGAACACTTTCCTAGTGACCTTGGGACGCTTTCCTACAAGTTAGCATTAAAGTGCTCTTTTAGGTCCAGTTCTTCAAGTGGTTTTTAATTGGAGAGATTGTAGTATTGTCTAGCCCACATCTCTCCCTCCATCTTTTAAACAAGAATTGTACTAAAGAATTTGCTAAATGCTTTGATAAATTCAGGTAAACAATATCTACATAACTGATGGGTCTTATTGATATACCAATCAAGGAATCCTACCAAAAGAAAATAAAGTTCATCTGTCTTGAGTTATTCTTGATGAAGCCATAATGGTTCTTTGTGATCACTATCTGTTTCTTTATAGTCATTAACTAGCCCTTTCATACTATGTTCTAGAGTCTGGCTAGCAATTGAAGCAAAATCTATTGGCTTATAGTTTGTAGACTCTATTGTCTTCCCCTTTTTGTTTCATTTTTTATTTGTTTGTTTGTTTTTGTTAGGCAGTAGGGTTAAGTGATTTACCCAGTGTCACACAGGCAAATCTGTCTGAGGTCAGATTTGAACTCAGGTCCTCCTAACTCCAGGGCCGGTGCTCTAACCACTGCACTACCTAGCTGCTCCCTAAATAGTACATTTGTATAGGTTTATAAAACGATATAGGTCTTTACATACATTATCTCTTTTTATCTTCAAAACCATAGTGTGAGTAGGTACAGCATTTGCCTATACTAACATTTCACTGGTGAAGAAACCGAGGCTCAGACTTAACAGCTTCCCTATGAATACAAAGCTAGTTTAGTGTAAGAAGTAGAATTCAACCCTAGTCTCTACTGACTCCAGGTTTAGTTCTACTTCTACTATGGCATGCTGTTCTTCCGAAGGGTAAGGCAGTATGAAGAAGTAAAAAGGAAAGGTATGACAAAAACAGGAAGAGACTGAGCATTTCAATGGAATGAGGGAGATGAGTGATGTGATTCTCTTCCTGGAAATGCTGTAGCACTCAGGAATTAAGCAAAGCAGTTTTGTACTTGCCTTATTATTGTTACCTTATTAAATTATATAAACATATCTCTACATATATTTATATACATGTATACATGTATACATATATAAATATCATATAACTCATTACACAGAAAATTTCAGGTTCTTATACAAGCTTTTTTCTTTTATATTTTTATATTTTGGAATGTTTTGATATGTTTAATATAATGAATGTTGATAACATTCTCTTACATATAAAGGAGAAATGTTACTATGAAACTAAGGCAAGATTGGATAAACAGTACACGGAAACCTTGTACATAGTAGGTGCTCAGTGTTTGTTGACTGAGTGATTCATATACAAAGACTGCTCCTCCTCCCAACTTTCCTATTTCTGTTGATGGAATCACCATCCTCCCAGTCACTTGGGCTCAACATTTTGATATCCTTATTCATTCTAACTTTCTTCCTCTTCCCCCATACTACTCCTGTTCTCTCAACTTGTCCCCTCTTCTCAGGTCATACTACAGTAAACCCTAGCTGTGGTTCTCACTACTTCTCAACTGGATTAGAATAATTGCTTACTGACTGCTTTCAGTATCACTGCTACCTAACATACCCTTCACAAAGTTGCCAAAATAATCTTACTTATACATGGATCTGGTCATATCATGCTCTACCTCGTAAATCCTTCATGGCTCCCCATTACCATTAGGGTGAAACACTTTTAGCTTGGTATTTAAGGTCTTCGTCTATCTGATTTCAACTCACTTATTCCAATTCCCTTTACATACTTTATGTTCCATTCAAACCAGGCTACTCCATTATTTCCTGATCTCATTCTGCCCCCTTCTGCCTCCATACATTTACACAGGCTACCTCATATACCTAGAATATACTCCTGCCATATTTTAGACTATTTAAATCCTCATTCCTTTAAAACACATCTCCTTCCTGATACCCCCAGCTCAGAGTGATCTTTATCTGCAAATTTCTTATCACACTTTTATAGATCTCCTTTGCCCTAAATCACATTCTACCTCTTATCATACTTATTCGTATAAAGGGCTTATTCCTTTTATTAGAACAAAAGCTCCTTGAGGTAAGAGATTATGATTTTTATCTTTTAATGTCAAACATCTAGCACATAGCAGGGGCTGCTTAAATATTTGTTGAATGAGTAGTTAGGTTAACAAAATCAATATTTAAGTAAATTTTATTTAAGTTCTATTTTAGTTTATTTTTTTCTATTTTAATTATTGGGGAAAGTGAGAAAACAATTATTTCCATGAATGATTCAGAGTTTTCTTTGTACCTGGGGAAGGCTTCTTATCATTAGTAGGAATTTATTAGTCTCATGACTCAGCTCTATCCCAGAGGCTCTTTCACTGCTGTTAAGTTAAACGTATTCTAGATATGCAAAAATACTTTTAAAATAGAACAGAAATCGTCAGAAGAATGAGTTTGTCTATGTCAAAAGGCCAACTTAAAAAATATTAGTTTATTCTATCAGAATGATGTATAATTCTATTGAATTAATTGCACTTGTTTACTTCAAAAAAATTCACATTCTAATTATAGACATCGAGTGTAAATCCACTTATGTCTTAAGCCCTTAGAAAGTTTCAGATCACTCACAAAGTTGGATTCCTTTTCCTTTTGGTTGGAGAACCCTCCGTTTTTGTCAATTTCCCTCCCGCCCACCTCCCAGGAAAATGCAGCCATTCTGAGGTTAACGGTCTTAGAAACTTGGCAAAGTGGTTTTAAAAAAAAAAAATTTTAGGAGTAGGGGTGGATGGCTTATGATAACAGTTGAAATAGCCATATGTTACTGAAAACTTTCCTCGTTTGGGAAGTTTTGGCTAGACCTCTTTTTGGCCCTTCACCACATTTTACCTCAGATCGTATTTATTTGGGGAGATGTTCATAACCTCTGGGAAACATCTACTGCTTTTTGCAAACATCCCAGAAAATGATAAAGTCCTCAAGCCTTAATATTAGGCGGAGAGAGGCCTTAGTAGGTAAGTCAGAGCTTAGAGAAAACAGATAATGATAGTTTTGAGAATAAATGTTAATAAATGTTAATGGTCACTGGCATGAAGAGTCAAATCCTAAATTGTTTCCATTAAATATTCAATTCACATGTTTATAAACTATCAATCCAAATAGTCAGTGGTGCATAAACATGGTAAGAAATTATCCAGACACATTGATTATACCTGCAGTTTCAGAAAAGATAACAGATGAAATCAAAAGCATAAAGAAATATTTCTTAGAAGTATTTTTCTTCCAAAAATGTCGAGTGTCTTAGAACAATAAGAAGAAACATACAGGGTGTCCCCAAACTCTTAGGGCATTTTTAAGTTGTTAAGGCTTACAACCACACTAAGCTTTTGGAGACACCCTGTATGTATCTGGCAAAGTATTTTAAAACGGATGTCTTAGATTGGATTTTTAAAAAATCAAGTTGCCTTGCCTAGAGAGCATTATCTAAATATTCATGGACATTTACAATCTTATGATTTCGTGCTCTGTTTTAATGTTATATTCAGAAGTTACAACCTGTTGTGAAGCTTGTCCTACCCATGGGGGAAAAATGATAGTACTTTTATAATAAGTGTAAACTGAGCCCCTTAGACCCCACAGTTCTTTTATATTGGTACAGGGATATTCTGTACTTCCTGGTTATTAACAATACATTTGCCTTTCATTACAGCCTAATTGCATGATGTGGATCATGGATTCAGGGTTTAGAAGTGGCAAACAATGACCAAATCTCATTATGCAGCAACATGCAGGAAGCAAGAATCATGTTGATTACATTAAAAGGCCCCAGGCACAAAAGTGCTCACTCAGACGTTCTGTCAGCCCCGATTCAACGTAGTCTAAGTTATCTTTTGCAGTGACTATACGAAGTATTTCCATGTCCTACAGTAAACACACACATCATCCACCCCTGATCCAACAATGTACCTAATGACATTAACCACTTTAAAAAAATGAGGACCAGAGCCCTACTTGTTTAAATAGCCTCAAGATATAAGTCGTTAACACGATTCACAGTTTCTCTGGGATTGTAACATTTCTGGTAAGATAGGAAAAACATTGAAAAGTAAGGAAAGTAAAATTCAATTAACTTAAGTTTGTTAGTAAGTCTGCACCATCCCTTTTTTTTTTTTCCCTCTCTTGACCACATTGGGCATCTGGCCTGAACTCCTTTACCATATGCTTACCCCAGGAATAATGCACTTAGTTTGAGGAGACAGCAGGCGTCTGTCAAGCATACCAGACTAGTTCCAAGTGGGCCAGCCACTCCAGCAGGAATAGTTCTCACAGGAACGAAAACTCAGTAAAATCTAAAAGCGAGCAGTCTTGTTTGTCGAAACAACATGTCAACTGGTTTCCTTTTCCTTCTTGGCTTGGGGCATATAGCATTAGCCAGTATGTCGCTATAAAGTTTCTCAGGTTGCACTTCTTCAAACTGGTTTTTTCTCTACTCCAGAATGGCCTCGGCAGAACCCAGAAAGCCATCACACTCAATTAGGAAACCCGAGTGGGAGGGCTCCTCTCAATTTTGAATGACGTCAGCTGGCAGAGAGGGGAAGGGCTGCAGACTTGTCAAAGCAGAGGGGGCATTTCATTAATATCATCTGTATGCCTCGAAGCAGGAGCAAGCCAGAATCCTGGGGAGTGATATTCTCTCAAACACACAATAACTTTGCACGACTGAAAAACAAGCTGGTCCTGTTCAAGTCGACTACTGTCCTGAAATATATTCCGGAATCAAAGGGAAGGATCATTTCTCAATCTTGAAAAAAGCCTCCTTCCACTCATTCCTTTTCCTAATAAACAAAAAAACTTGCCTTCCTCCCCCCCCCCTTCTCTTCTTCATATGAGAGACATACCTCGGGTGGGACCACTAGACCTTCCTTACAGGTCACTGAAATTTTGGGGGCATTGATACCACTTGTCCTTCCTGAGTCCAGAAATGACTGTACATGGCTCTTACTTGGCAAGCAACTTTTATTAAAAGAGTAATAAGCTCAAAAGGTTTCCTTCTTTGGAGACCTAGATCTGAGGTAAGCTCTAAAATGGCCACCTTCCCCCAGGCAGGGTCCCTAAGAAGCAGCCTCAAGGTGTTCAAGGCCCATCTCTTCCTACTGGCCGCCATACTTCCTTGGCTCAGCCCAATCCTGAAGTTTTTGGGGTTTTTCCTTGGTAACTTGACAGTGCTGTCTGCCTCCTTATCTTCGGCTTCTCCTTCCTACTAACCCTTTTATTCTATTAAAAAAAGCCTTTAAAAAGATAACAAAGTTAAACCACAATTTAGTATTCTCACTGACCTCTCTCATAATCCTATTCACGTCAAGTGGCAATCCAGCCCTTTAACAACAACAACAACAACAACAAACCAAAAACCCCCAAAAAACAAAAAAAAAAACCTCCTCTTGCCCCTGATCTAGTTTAAAAGCTTCTTCCTCCTCAAAACACTCAGTCTTTTTTTTCCTTTTATTTTTAGTATTTTTTTCTTGCTATTTATTTCCTTGCTATATTTTAATTTAAAATATTGGCCAATATTTTATATTGGCCAGCTTCAGCTTATTTTGGGATTCAGGACCCTTGTAACTGGGTGCTATATATACAGGTGGGTGGTACTCTTTCAAAAAAAAATCTTCAATCTTCTGTACATTCATCCAAAGTTACTTGTACTTTAATCTTTTAGAATATTGATGGGTCGTCTCTGAATTCACATCAGTTTTTTTAGCTACCTCTCCTCTTCCTCATGAGAATTCTACTTGCGTCTGCAGAATTTAGATTCCTGTCTCCCCATGTAGAACCCCGTAGAATTGTCATCCATGTAGAACTGGATTCTTTGATTGCATCTTTTCTTTCTCTAAACCTGGGTTGGGGAACCTGCAGCCTTGAGGCCACATGTGACCTACTAGGTCCTCAAGTGCGGCCCTTTGACTGAATCCAAACTTCACAGGACAAAGACTGCAGGTTCCCCACCCCTGCTCTAAACTCTTTGAAATCTGATTTCTCCAAAGCTAGAGTGCAGGTCAGACACTGATTTCCTTTCCATAATAATAACTTTATATAGCACTTTAAGGTTTGCGAAACATTCATTTGATCAAGTTCACAACAATGCTATGAGGTAGGTGCTATTATTATCCCCATTTTTAGAGATGAGGAAACTGAGGAAAACAGAGATTAAGTGACTTGCCTAGGGCCATACAGCTTGGAAGTGTCTGAGACTGGATTTGAACTCAAGACTTCCTGATGCTAGATCTAGTCCTCCAGCTACTGCACCACCAAGCTGCCTCAAACATGAATTCTATTATGTTTCCTTGTATTTCTTGTAATCAGTTCCTCCCTGTTGATAAAAATTAAGTCTTAGAGAGCCATGCCTCACCTTTAGAATAATGAGCTCCTCTTGAGAAAAGCTATACTTGTTCTTTGGGTCACTGTTTCCTTTCCTAAATATTCACAAGAGATAGGGATAGGTACCAGATCTGTGAATTCAATAATAGTGAGACTTCTTGGAAGAGGAAATTCCCCTCTACCAATAAAGACTGCTTCTAGTTTGCAGACTCTACTCTCTTCCCTTTTTTTTAAAAAAATCAAGATAATACCTGTCCTTTTCCAATCGGGTCAAACTTCTTCCATTCCCTGTGGCCTTATTTCTTTTTTTTTTATTAATATTACATTTAAAAAAGATTTTATTTTTAATTTATGGAATAAAACATTTCCATAACATAGTAAAATAAAAAAGATGATTGCACATGGAACTGTAACTCTACTATGTTCAACCTACTAGTCCTTTCAAATATACAACAAAATTATTGTGTAAATTTCTTTTCTTTCTTCCTTACCTCCCCACCTCACTCTAGATATGGTTACCATTAGACACAAATATATACATATATGTATATATACATATATATGTAAAATTCTTCCATACATACTTCTCTTTATCAATTCTTTCTCTGGATGCAGATAGTATCTTTCTTCATATGTTCTTTATAGTTAATTTGGGCATTAATAATAGTCAAAATAACGTGTACTCAAAGTCATTCTTAAAGACAATTTATTACTGTACACAATGTTCTCTTGGTTCTGCTCATTTTGCTCTATGGTCTTATTTTATCGATTTTTTTATACCTCTAACCTGGGATTTTAAGATAAATGAATCATAGATTGAGACGTAGAAGAGATCTTAGAGGTCTAGAGACATTAGGTGAGAATTGCCCAAGGTCACAAGGATTTGAACCCAGATCTTTTGATTCCAAAGTCATCACTCTAATTACTGACCCAGGCTGTCTATAGTGAGGATGGTTGTTTTCCTGTTGCTCTCTGAGTACAAAATGGTTACTGTTTATACAAACAGAAGGCATAGGTACAATGAAGGTATACTCAGAAGCAGCTTTCTATTAGGTGACTTTCACTTTAAATAGACTAGTGGGCCCTTGCTAACTGTGCTTAGGGGTCATGGCTCAGGAAGAAAGACATTATTTTCCCAGAAGTCCCCAATGGCAAAAGCTCACAGGACTCCTTACAGGTAGCCTTAGATCTTGCTGCAATTCAGCCTATTTAGGTAACTAGCATGGGTCATGTGAAAAAGCCCCCTTGACCCCACCTGCCTTCAGAGCTAATGCCACCCATGGCTCCATCACTCAGTGCACAGGGTGATGTTGTGTGCAAACATGAATATTCATGGCTGCTGCCAGCCAGCTTATGAATCATAATAACAAAGGAAAACACACACAAAAACCCACATGTGTTTTTGATAACAGCCAAATTCTATTTTTCCTGAAGTGGAAATGAGGAAACAACCTTTGCAAGGGTTACATGATTACATATAATAGCTGGGAAAACAAAAGAGTTATACACACACACACACACACACACACACACACACAGAGGTTTTTCAAAATCAAATTTTCTTTCTGCCAAACTAGCTATACTGTCAGTGATAACTAACTGTAAATGCTTGCTTAAAAAAACAAAACGAAACTGAATAGAATGCTTGGCTATTGATTGAGAAGGCTGTGGGAAAGAACAAAGCAATATCTGAGCCTCAGCCCTATTATTAAATTGTTCTCTTACAATTTGGATTCCAATTTTTACACAGAATCATCTCCTGCCATTCGCCCATGATTTTATAAACCATCCTGGGGGGAAGATGATGACTGTCTAGTACTCACAATTCATATAATGCAATTGTATTCATTCAGCACAGTGTGGTGGGAAGAGGGCTGGAATTGGAGGCTTAAGCCCCAGCATTGAATCACTCCCCTTACTAGCCAGGTAACTATGGGAAGCCATTTAACTACCAGGAATCTCACTTTCCTAAACACTAAAATGATGAAAACAATACTTGAGTTGGGCACATGCCTGTAATTCCTGCTACTGGGAAAGCTTAGACTGGTGGATTGCTTGAGCCAGGGAGCTCTGAGCTATTAAGCTGATTGGCTATCCACTCTAAGTCCAGGACCAATATGGCCAGAGGCCAGCAGCAGAGTCCCTCTCCCTGGCTCCTTAAGGTTGGAAACAGAGCATGTCAAAGCTCCTAATAATGGGATCAGTCCATTGAATGGCTGCTGTATGTCCAGCCTGGACAAAATGGAAAAACCTAGTCTTTAAAACAGACCACTGACCTCACAGGGTTTCATGATAGAAGCTTTCTGTAAATATAAATATTAGCTATTAGTATTCTGTTTTATAATAGTTTATGTTTCTATAGCACTTTTAAATTTGGCAAAGCACTTTATATACATTATTTCATTTGAGACACACAATAAACTTGTGAAGTCTTAAGATACTATAGTTATGTTGAAACTGAGATTAAGAGAAATTACCCTAGTCACATTGTCCCATTGGTCAGTAGTTTTTCAGTCTTGTCCAACTCTTTGTGACCCCATTTGGGGTATTCTTGTCAAAGATACTGGAGTGGTTTGCCATTTCCTTCTCCAGCTCATTTTACAGATGAGGAAACTGAGGCAAACAGGCATAAGTGACTGGCCCAGGGTCACACAGCTAAGAAGTGTCTGAGGCCAAGTTTGAACTCAGAAAGATGAGTCTTCCTGGCTCCATGCCTAGCAATCTGGGTCACCTAGTAATAATAGTAATATTGATAATAATAATGCCACTGAATTTACTGTATGCGACTGCAAATGGCTTACCCTTGGATGGAGCTTATGAAATAACTAAGACCCAAGAGTAGAATCAAAAGGCCCTTCATGGGGAACATCCACATAAAGTCAGCCAAGAATATGTTGTCAAAGAAGTAACACAGATTTCTTTGTGTAACTAGAAGAGTTTATGATGGCAGATCAGGATCAGGTAATCACTTCAAGAAATTATAGAAGGGTTATCTTAAATGAGCTCAGTTTTATTGATAAAAGTAGATTATTCCAGGGAACAATGCAGGCAGCACAACATACCACTGTAAGCTGTAAAAATTTAGTACCTGTTGAATACCTACTACAATATTATCCGGGAGCTATAAGTATGCATCATTAACTTAATATCTTTTTTTATGGACTAGTAGTCACGAATCCTCCTACTACAAATAGGGTCCTCAAAATATCTTAGAGAATTCAACTAAAAAAAATTGTCCTCATACCCTACCATCACGAGGACCAAATTGTTGACCGTAACATTGATTCACAAAAACTTTAGAACAACATTTTAAAAGACATTGCCAAACCAACACCAGCCATCTCTGAGATACACAGAATAAACAGCTTTCAAAATGCTGAGACTTGGGGGAGGAGATCAAAATCATGTGAGATCAGGATGAGAAGCACCAGCTCAGACTAGTTCTCGGGTCAATTGTTACTGTCAGGGTGAGTATTTACACCTTGGACTCTGACAAAAGCTACAGATCAGAATTTGGTTTATTTTTCTGTTGGCTTTCTAGACTTAAAAATGTGATGGAGAAAGTACTAATACAAATTAAACTTAAAAGTGTGCCTTAAATGCACTTTGTTTTTCCCCGAGATCCAGTTTTTCCAGAACACCACTGGCAAGTATCAGGCCTGTTTCCTACTGGAAATATACCAAAGATGCTTTTGTTGAGACCACAGACAACAAGCTCACATCCTAATACTTTTATTTAACTACTCAAAGAATTATTTTATCTAATTAAAATGACTACAAATGGTTGGATAGTAGTTACTTGTCCCAGAACTACAGAAAAAAGAAGAGAATCACATCAACAACCATAACAGTCACTAATATTTATGTAGTAACTTAAGGTTTGCAAAGGACTTTACATATATTATCTCAATTAGTCTTACTATTATCCTATTATCCCCATTTTAGAGATGAAGAAACCGAGGCTGAGAAAGGTTACATGACTTACCTCGGGTCATAGAGCTATTACACACGACCCAGGATACAGACTTAAGTTTTCCTGACTCGATGCAATGGAAAGAAGAGATGACACAAGCATTTAAGCATCTACGCATGTGTGTCTGTGTGCCAGCATCTACGTGCTAGGCACCATGCTAAACCAGATCTTCCTGACTCCAGGCCCAGTGCTCCACTACTGTGCCACTTAGTGGCCTATCCAATGCTCTACTCCCTATTCGATTTTGCCTGTCTTATAAAAGAGAGTAGCAAACATAGATCTTTAAAACACATTTGGTCGAGCTTTTTGTCCTTTTCTCTATAAAGGATAGCTCCTACATTCATATTGTTGTATTACAGAGTACATTTGAAGTGTGTCGGTATGATGTTATAAAAGGACAGTGAATTCATATGAACAAGAACAATATTCACTCATTATGATTAAATAACTCAGAGATACAGATAAATGGTATCTTTCTGCTGTATTTTCTGATGTATGGGACAGGGATCTACCTGGAAATGAATACTTTATCTTTCAGCAAAGGGTGTATATCAGTTTCAAATTTCTATTGCCACTAAAAGCATTTTGGACAAGTTGGCTGGCTCCTTTCCCTTCACCCCAGCCTCAGCTGGGACAGCGACAGACTGGAAAACCAGTTCTCCTGACAAGGGCTGATTGCCTCTAATCACTTACTTTTGATAGTGCTTTACTGCTTACAAGACACATGGCAAACTTTTTATCATTGATCTTCACAATAACCCCATGAAATATTATAGGGATTAGAGGTCGTATAAATATTACTGGTAGTAAAAATATGATAGGTGTTATAATTGTTGTCAAGTATAGATAGTATAAGTATTATCAGTATTATAAATATTATAGGTAGCATAAATACTAGGAATTATAGATGGCATAAATACTAGCATTATAAATATAGGTAGTATAAATACTATAGGTATTATAAATATCAATTATAGATAGTATAAATACCATCAGTAGTATAAATATTATAGGTAGCATAAATACTATAGGAATTATAGACAGTATAAATATCAGTATTATAAATATAGGTAGTATAAATACTATAAGTATAAATATTATAGTAATTATAGATAGTATAAATATAAATTATAGATAGTATAAATATTATAGGTAGTATAAATACCATAGGTATAAATATTATCAGAATTATAATTAGTATAAACATCAATATTATAAGTAGTTTAAATATTATAGGCATTTTAAATATTACAGGATTTACACACAAATATTATCAGTAGTATAAATATTATAAGTAGTACAAATACTATAGGTAGAAGTATTATAGGAATTACAGATAGTATAAATGTTAGTATTATAAATATTATAGGTAGCATAAATACTATAGGTATTATAGATAGTATTAATATTATTAGTACTATAAATATTATAGGTAGTATAAATACTATAGATATAAATATTATAGGAATTATAGATAATATAAATATTATTGGTATTGTTATTCCCATTTTATAGATGAGAAAACTGAGAGCTATAAAAGGTAAATGGCTTATCTAAGGTAACATAACTGGGAACCAGGAAATCCAGGTCTTCTAATGCCAAATCCAGGGCTCTTTCTACTAAACCACATTGCTTCTTTCATGTGAAATATATTGAATGAGATCCTATTAACTTTTTACAACATCAGAAATTAGAAAGGACTATCCCAGAATTAAAACTTTCGTAAAACAGAAAGACAGATATTTATCTCTTTCTATAGTGAACAAACTATGCCTACCTCTACCAGGGTTGAATTTTTTTTAAAAAGATGTATTTGATTGAATATATCTATATCTGTTTTATGTTTCAACCTTTTGCATCGGTTACTATTATTAGTGAATAGTGGTCCTACCACAACAACGTCTCCCTCTTCTTTCCCCTCTACACTTACATGGCCTAGATACTCTAGAGATAACACCCTCATCACCTCTGGTCTCACTGCTCTGAGGTTAAGAGCCTCTTATTTGATCTTCCCTGCTTCCACTTTCCTCCTTTACCAATCCCTTTGTCTACCTGCTACCAAAACCCTTCCAAGACAAAGACCTGACTAGTTTATTCCCCAGCTCAAAAACAATCAGTGGCTCCCTACTGCCTCTGAGATAAAGTACAAACTATTGACTGTGGGACTTAAAGTCACCCACAATCTGGCTCTAGTTTACCTTTTTGGCTATGTTTCATCCATTCACATGTTCTACCTTTCAGTCAAATTTGACTATTTCCCAAACTTAACATTCTACCTCTCACCTTTGTATATTTGCAAATGCCATTCCTCCTGTCTGGAATGTAGCCCCTCTACATCTTTTTCATAATCCTTATCATCCTTCAAAGCAAAACCATTTCAGGAAGCCCTTTCCTTTACCCTTTCTGTTCTTTATGCTCAAGTGCCTTCTTCAACTTACTTTTTTTTTAATATACATATATATGTGTGTGTGTGTGTATATATGTATGTGTGTGTGTATATAATATATATATATATATTATATACACACACACATATCAGTGTACAGAGATAAGCTTGAAGAGCCTGAAGATTGAAGAGAAATCAAGAGCTCTCCTCTCTTCTGCACCTTGCCTCTAAAGTAGGGCAGGGCATTCATGTCCATCAGTGAGGAGGGAGTCCCACGTCAATGGGTTTTGGGAGTGGGATTACATTAGAAACATGTTTGGGGGAAAAAAGAGAAACCTGTTTGCCTCGAACTTTACTGTTAAAGAGGAATTTACATATGTTTTCTCACCGATCTTCACAAAAATCTTGTGAGATAGGCCACATAAGTATTCTTATCTTTATTTTACAAATGAGGAAACTAGGTATAAAATACTCCTTGCAGGCACATATAGTTAAGAGAGATATCTTGGTATATTGGAATGAATAAAAAAACTTATGTTAGGCAAAATCTAGGTTTAAACCTTCCTTCTAACACTTTACCTCCTATGTGACCACAAGCAAGTTATTTAACCTCTGTGCCTCAGTTTCTTAAGGTGTAAAATGAAGATAACAGCGACACTTATGGTGCCAAAGAGGATCAAAGCTTTTGAACCTTTAATTCTTCTTTTAGGACTGTTGAGACTGACCTACATCTTAATTGTAGATTTGTTAAAATTTGCTTTTGGTTTTGGTGTGTGTGTGTGTGTGTATCCATATTTAGGAAGGAAATTCCTATACTTGCATTTATTATAATTTACAAATCCTTCAAACCAGCTCATCTCATGTGAACTCTATCCAGGGTCATATTTGTCTTTCACAGCTCAATGCAGAAAATGGAGCGATTTGCAGCTATTAACTCTTTGCCAATATCATATGAATATTGCTTAGAGATCCAGGATGGTCCACTGCATCAGGAAGCCAATAGGCTTCTCAGCTGAGTCTCTTCTCTATTGATTCTCTTGTTCACTTGGCTGTTGCTATCGGCTTTCTGATATTGGATATGTGTCTTCTGAGGTGGGCATGATTGAGTTGCACATCCTGTTGATATAGATACTCAGCGCTGTCTGAGAATGGGAAAAGAATCTCTTGGGAAAATGTATTTCTCTTAAGGAAATCTTTGAAGTGTTAAAATATCCTGATCAGCAAATAATTATGAAGTATCCACTATGTGCAATGCATTAGGGGAGATATAATGATTCAATAAGCCACAGTCCCTGCCAACATGGAGCTGAAGAGGATTTTTTTTTTAAAATAGGAATGAGAGTACTGTTTGTTCATGATACATCCAGAAATTCCACATACAGTAAAACCAACAAAAAAGTCCTTAGTTTTATATGCTTCAGAAAGCAAAGGATGAATCATGTCTACCCTGTCTAAAAAAAAAAAAGGCTTCTGAAGATATATTTTTGGCACTGGTGATAAATAGGACATCCCTTCCAACAAGTAATAGGCATCAGAGAGAAAGGTAAATAAGTCTTTATAAGTGACCTACAAGGTTTGTAGTTTAGAATTAGGAAGCACTTAATTACTGGGTTTTTTTTTTACATTTTACAGTGAGCGGACTTTAAAAAATATATATACAGCTCATTACATTACAAGCCTCTCACGCAGAGATTAATTAAGAACAACAACAAGTGAAAAGGGCCATGTGTATATTTATGTCAGCTTGAAATACAGCATAAGCATCTACCATGTGGCTACAGCCATAATTAAATGACAGAAATCATACTAGTTATTTAAAGCTTAAATAATTTGATAGACTGCAGATACAAGGAACAAATTACATAGCAAGTTACATACAGTGTGTAAACAGAAAAGTCTATGTACATATGTGGAAGCAAATCAATGGGTAAGTAGAAAAAAATGGCAGGAGATTTTAGTTCGAATTAAATGAATTTGGTTTGAATAAAACGAAATTCTGTTAGTCAGTCGTGGATTCTGCCTCTAACATTTGATTCTGACTTTTTTGTTTTAACTGACCTTGCTGGCAGTGGTTTTCACATGCGTTATTCTCAGGAGAATTCTGATACAGGCATTGCGTGACTGTCTTAAATTGTTCAGCTTTCTTTTTAGAATCGAATTCTAAAGTGAAGGAACCTTATTGCCCTGTGAGAATCATACCTGGGCTGATACCTATTATGATGAAGGAGGAAGTGGTTAATTAGATTCAAAAGACTTTTAATTGAATTTTGGAATCAAAGGAAGTTTTAGAACAGAAGGAAAACAGAGATCGCCCAGCCTAAATTTCTAATTTTATAACCCCAGTTTCCTCATCTGTTGAATGGGAAGAATACCTATAATATCTACTTCACAAGGTTGTTGACCAGGTCAAATGAAATAAAGTATGTAAGGTGACTGGCCAATCTTAATGCACGCAAAAGCATTATGCAAATGTCAGCCATCATTACATATTTCTACTACCTGTTTGATTTTGGGAAATCTACTTAAACTCTCTTCTCCCTCATCTATAAAATTAGAGAGAGTTTCTTCTAGCTCTCAACCTTTGGTTCTACAGAGCTTCAGTATTTACCAAACACTTTCTTCACAACAACTAGGCCGGGTAAGAATTATGATGTCCATTTTATTTTATGGTTTATTTTATTTTGAGACTGGGTCTCCCTATCTCATACAGGATGGAAATGCAGCAGCCACTCATTGCTCTGATACCAATACCCATTGGCATGGAAACCTTAACCTGCTCCATTTCCCCCACTTGGGCTGGTTCACCCTTCCTTAAGGTGCCTGATGGCTCTTCGCTCTGAAGCGCTCACCATATTAGTGCCGGACAGTGTGGACAGAACACTCGGTCAGCATTGGCCCACTGAGGCTCGGAACTTCTGAACTCAAGCAATCCACTAGCCTCAGCCCCACCTTGCTAGTGGTGCTAGCTAGTAGACAAGCAATAGCAGGGACTCCTGCAGTACACCACTACTACCAGTTTATTATGTCAGTTTTACAGTTGTGAAATAGCTGTCCAAAGATATGAACCGACTTGTCCATAGTTATGTAAGTAGGAAGAATCAGACCCAGAATCGAAATTTGGTCTTCTGAATGAAAGTTCAATGCTCTTCAGATGACATAAGGCAATGTATTTGTAGAAGGCATGTATGGGAACTTTTCCTCCCTCACTCCAACGTCCTGGAAGGAGAGTATACATACATTGAAACCATTTCCTAGAGTGTTATTTGTCCATGGGAAAAGGGCAGAAATGGTGGAGAGGAAGAATGAGAAAGAGAGTTATGGGAACTAGGAGACATAAAAAGGAGATCTTCCATGGTATGGCCCTACTTAGGGACAAAGAGGCCTTGTCAAGTATGGGGGCATAGAGCAGTAGGAACCAACAACAAGACATCCATGGTAGGACATGGTAGCTCAGGTGGCAATGCTCAATGGCATTTGAGAAACAGCTGGAGAACTGGCAATAGCAGCAGGGAGCCAGAGTAACCAGCAGAAAGGAGTATAGAGTTTACATCTGCCATGGGACCAACAACCACAGTGTACACGGCCTACTGGAAATTGATGTTTAGAATTTGGTTGCTGTTACAGGATTTATGTCCAAGTGCCATTTATGTCCTTATCTTTTTGAGGGATAAATGTGTCTACATTAAAAATACTCATTGGTTGCTTTGACAGCTAGCTAGCAGGTGAGCTGACTCATACTTTAAAAGTGAGCCAAAATCAGATGTTGCCAAGGGAAACCCTAAGTGAGGGCAAACACAAAATACAGATGTAATTATTGATAAATCTCTAAGATTGAACCCAGACTGTCTGTCCTCAAATAACAGACAGTTTACATTTTTATCCAAATTTGTATGCCTTTCAGTTTTAATAACTTAAAACACATTGATTTCAGCTTTGGATACAGCTGGTATAGGAAATCCCTTTACCAATGCAGATCAGTAACTCATCTAGAACTTGGAGTCTTAGAGAATTTCCTAGGCACATTGAAAGGTTTAATGACTTGCCCACAGTCTCACAGCTACTCTGTGTCAGAGGACTTGACTCTATGTTCTCCGGACTCTGAAGGTGGTCCTCTATCCACTATACTATGTAACCTCTCTAACGGTTATTTAAATAGTCTTATGGGTATGTGCAGCAATGATTGACTCTCATTGTACAATGGCATCATAGGAAGCCTCTCCCGTTCTGTCAAGGTTCTTTTACCTTCACCACAACACCACATTTTGACCTTTGTTGCACTGTAATCACTAAGACATATCTGAGTTGGGAAGAACGTGGATTGTGATTCTTAGCGGTAGAGACCAAGGTAGGGAACATTCCTTGGACCATGACTCTAAATAAGAAACCATATTTCTTTGGGGACAAGATATGGGAGATTGACTAAAACATTCATTTTAGGTACTTACATTCAACTCATATCCTTCCAGGGGCCAACTAGTTCCACCTCCTCATTTTATAATTAAGGAAACTGACACCCAAACCAGTACTTCCTCCCAGTGTCATACTGCCTCATCTCCATGACAATCATTCCCCAATTCTTCATTTGCTTTGAAGTTGTTGCTTTTCTATCCTTACCGGCTTTCTTTATTGTATTAGTCGACGCTCCCTTTCAGTACTCATTCTTCTATGTATTTTAGTTTTTTCCTTTTTTTTAGTTTTTATGAGTTTTCCCCTTTTGTTACCCAACTTTGTGCCACCCATTGGCTTCCCAACTGGTCCATCTGTCCCTCAAAATTCCTTCATCACTCTGCTTGCCACTACCAATGCACACAACTTCTTCCATTCTCTGTGAAACATTGTCTGCTGACTCTTCATCGAGCTAATGAATTTTTTAAGTTTCCCTTATCTTCTTTGGCATTACTTCTGACCAGATGTCAAGCTATCAGTGTGAGTACTGTTTGTTGCCTTTGTACATAATGATCTAACAATAACAATAATAATAATAATGATAAGATTTATGTAGTGATTTGGGGTTTGCTAAGTGCTTTACAAATATCATCTTATTTGACCCTCACAAGTACCTGGGGAGGTGGGTGTTATCATCATTACTATTTTACAGATGAGGAAACTGAAGCACAGAGAGCTTAAGTGACTTGCTTAAGGTCACACAGCCAGTAAGTGACTCAGGCTGGATTTGAACTTAGATCTTCCTGATTCTAGGTCCAGCACTCTATCTACTGCCCTATCTAGTTGCTCCTATCAGTTTCATATTAACAGAACATCTATAGGAAAGTAGCTTTTTATCCCACTCCAAAAAAAGTTTGAAAGTGCAGGACTTTGAAGTGATGTACAGTTATCCCTCCCACATTGTGACTTTCCTTCTTGCAATTCCAATATATTGTGGCTCAGCATAAGAAATTAAACGGGAATTTTTTGGGAATTTGTGGAAGCCGCAGACAACATGTGAAGGCCATCAGGGGACACAGAAAAAGTTTAGAAACTCAGAAATGCATAAAATATATTTATAGTATGGTATAACATCAACATATTTTATCTTTTAATACTGTAAACATCCCATAAAAGAAAAAGAAAAAAAAATAAGACTTCTTTGGTACAAAGGGAGGGCCAAAAAAATTTTATATGGACTTTCTAGATTGTGGGGGTGTCACATCCCTAACCCCTACAATATGGAAGGGATAATTGTATTATAACCTTTTGCTGAGATAGTTCAAACACTGTAACCATTTCATTTAATCTGTCCTCAAAGCAAAGTCAGTTAAAGCAGTTAGAAAACTGTTTCTGTACTCATTTTCCAGATAGAGAAATGGAAGAAGGAGATGCTATATAATGCCAGCTATTATTATGAAACTAGACCTGTGTTATCATTTACATAGGAAATTAATGTGATGTATAGGATAATGAGGCACTCTTGTGGTCGGGAAGACTTGGGTTCAAATCCTGTTTTGAATATAAACTTGTTGTGTGACCCTAGGCAAATCATTTAAGCTTTCAATGCTCCCAGACAACTGTCTAAAATTTGGAGTTGTAGAGCAGCTGACTATGCATTGTTTGATTGGGTTTATTCACTGGAAATTCATTCTTACCACCAGCAGCATCACATAGTTAGCAATTCCATTCCATTCCATAAACATTCATTAAGCACTTTCTATGTAGCAAGCGCTGAGCCAAGATGCTGGGGAATGAGGAAAACAAACCCCAAGCAGGGAGCTTCCATTCTCCTCAATTGAAAAGATTCAGGACGGGACTTAGTCTTCTGATTCCAAATGAATTCATTTCTTAATTCTTTAAGTAATTAATTTATTTTTAGCTTTCAACATTCGCTTTCACAAGATTCTGAGTTCCATTTTTTCTCCCCATCTCTCCCCTTCTCCCACCCCAAGATGGCGTGCATTCTGAATGCCCTTTCTCCCAATCTGCCCTCCCTTCTATCACCCCCCCCCCAGCCCCATCCCCTTCCCCTTCTATTTTCCTGTAGGGCAGGATAGATTTCTGCACTCCTTTGCCTGTATATCTTATTTCACAGTTGCAGGTAAAAACAATTTTTAACATTCGTTTTTAAAACTTTGAATTCCGAATTCTCTCCCTTCCTCCCTCCCCCCCCCATTGAGAAGGCAAGCAATTCAATATATGTTATACATGTGTAGTCATGCAAAACACCTCCATAATAGTCATGTTGTGAAAGACTAACTACTTTTCTCTCCATCCTATCCTGCCCTTTGTTTATTCTATTCTCTCTCTCCTTTCACTGTCCCTCCTCAAAAGTGCTTTACTTCTGACTACCCCTCCCCCAATCTGTCTTCCCTTCTATCATCCCCCCCTCTCTTATCCCCTTCCCCCCTATTTTCCTGTAGGGTAAGATATCTATCCATACCCAATTGAGTGTGTATGTTATTTGCTCCTTAAGCCAAATCCGATGAGAATAAGTTTCACTCATTCCCTCTCATTTCCTCTCTCTCCCCTCCACTGTAAAATCTTTTTCTTGCCTCTTTTCTGTGAGATAATCTACCCCATTCTACCTCTATCTTTCTCCTTCTCCTAGTACAATCCTCTCTCACCCCTTAATTTTATTTTTTAGATATCACGCCTTCATATTCAACTCACTCTGTGCCCATCCCTTAGTTCTTTTTTCTCATCTTTCTGCCATACTGAATCCCTACCTCTTTTCATCCATGTCCCTTAGTTTCTTCATCTATAAAATGAAGGGGTTTACTGAGATTAATAATGAACTTCCTTTCAGTAAGGAATATAAGTGGATTTCTAGATACCTAAAGTATCCCTAAGCGACCCAAGCTTTTGAAATTTTAACCCTTTTCAGTGCAAATCTTTTGGAGCTAAACTCTGCTGTCTAAAACATAGCATATTGAATGTCAGTTACAATCATAGGGAATAAGACCCATCAGGATGCAGAGCAAGGTAGGCAGGAGAGCATTCCAGAATCCATCACAAGTTATATTCACTCATCTGGAGATCAGTGGGTACCTACTTCAGCCTTCTCATTTTACTGATGAAGAAACTGAAGCTTACAGAGCTTAAGTGACTTTCCCTAAGTCACACATGCAGGTGCTAAGGTAAGAGGTGGGATTTTGATCCAGGTCCTTGGAATCCAGAGCTGGTGCTCTTTCCACCATACCGAGCTGCCTCCTTGTTAAATGATGAGTTGGACCAGAATCGGGCTCCTGGACCTCTTTTGTGTGTTGAAGAGTCCCCTCTCAGAAAAATGTTTTAAAATACTTGTAAACAGGGGCAGCTAGGAGGCATAGTGGATGAAGCATCAGCCCTGGAGTCATGAGGACCCAAGTTCAAATCTAACTCCAGACGCTTAGTAGCTGTGTGACCCTAGGCAAGTCACTTAACCCCAATTGCCTCAAAAATTAAATTAAATACCTACAAATATACAGGATTACCAAGGAAAGAAATTATATTAAAATGCAGTTATCATTTTTTTTTTAAAGTTCACAGACTCCAGGCTAAGAAATCTCAGACTAGACAATCTTATCTGGCCCTTTACAATTTGAAATCCTATGATGTTAAGAGGAATCTAGGGTCATTACTTCTTACACTAAATGATCCCATAGTAATGGCTTTGACATTTCTTGTATCTCTCTTTTATATTTCTTGCATTTTCTCCCTCACTATGAACTGCCACTCTGCACTGTCAGTGGGTCCTCACTGTTTCTCATCTGTTGCCTAATATTATGAATCATTGTCTGGGTTAAGTCTTCAGTGCTGTTTTATCTCTCCCTTATCAAAATCAACTGACCAGGCTGTAAGACATTTCTGCTTCTCAGAGGTCTTTTCCATTTATTTGTTTATGGAAACATGTTGGTGTTCTGAAAGCTGAGTTTGCTAGAGATGTGACTTCTGGGGGGTTATCAATTATAATATTTATTAGTATCAGGTATAATAATATAATTAATACCAATTGTGTTTATTAGAATATTTATACAATATATTATAATGATTATAATATTAAAGATATAACTATATTATAATTATATTTTAAAATATTATATATTTTAAAATATCAATATAATATTTTAAAAATGTTATAACACAGATTAGATTATTTTCATAATATAACATCAATGTAATTTATACTTTCTATTTCTAAATTACTTTATGTTTATAAATTTATATAATTTACAACATAATTTATATTTTAATTATGCTACAGATAATATTTTCATCACATTTTGACTGACATTTTTGGCTTTCAAATACTGGACGTGAGATAATTTAGGCAATTATGAATGATCCATTTTCATTCTTACATATGCTACAATGTATACTAGAAGCTAGATCACATATCTGAAATATACACTGTAACCATAAAATTGCTCTCATAAAATTCTTCTGTGGATCATTAGAAACAACCCTGAATTTGGAGTCAGAGATTTTGGTTCAAAGCCTGGCACTGCCACTTAGTACTCAAGTGACCCAGGCATATATATCACTTATCTTTTTGGGCTCCAATTGCTTCATCTGTAAAATAAGGGGCTTGAACTAGATTAACTATTAGGTCTTTTTCAACTCTCAATCTATGATCCTGTGAATACATACTAGGGAAGGGACGCAGTAAATGGCCCTTTTTATATATAATAAATATGCGATCTATGAAAAGATAACTGACAGACTGGAGAGGCAAGTTCCAGAATGTAATAGGTGGGTTGGTTGAAGGATGGGGATAAGGATACAGCTATGTAAAGTGCAAAGGGCACTGACAGGGTTCAAATGTTTGACACCTGAGTTTCCTCATCTGTTACATGAAAGGGCTGGATTAGATGGATTCTAAGTTCCTGTTCAGCTTTAGAGCTATAGTCCTATGATAAATAGGAAGTAATGAAACAAGGTTGAAACCATAAGATTCGAATGAAGTGTAGTCAAGAAAGGGATCTATTTAAAGAAATCAAGAAAAACTAACAAAATGATGTTGGTAGAGAAAAAATGGAGAGATACAAAAACTATTTTTGTTAGTTTGTTGGGTAACAAGTACAATTCTTCTTAATTTAATATTTTTTCTATTTAAAATAAACAATATGGACATGAAAATGTGATGAGTTAATTAATCAGAATGACTAACCTCGCAATGGGTTTCTGGTGCACAAACAAGACATTTAGAGAATTCAATTGTCCCCTTGATGTCATGTTTTGACAGTCTGCTAGATATCTGAAGCTGATGTATAATGCAATCAGTACCTTTTTATTCATTTATTTTTAAAGTACAGATTAAAATAACAAGTCTAGAATGTCACTCCACTTTCTTCAAATTTAGGGAAACATCTTTGGATAAAAACATATTAATGATGCATAATTGCCTTTTTAAGATTTTGGTTAAACCTATAACCCTACTTAGTTGTTCCCAATATGCCTACCCCATCTTTTCCAAAGTGACTTTTTCTAGTTATGGAGATATGCTACAATAAAAAAAAATGGTTAGAGAAGTAAAACCAAAACCAAAAAATGGTTGATTTACTTGACTGAGATATCTTAACAATAAAATATTTCACACCATGAAATTTCAGCAAGATATGTTAGCAAAATATAGATGAATTTTCATCCATGCAAGTTAATACTCTTTAATAGAAGCTGTCCCTATAGTCAGTCAAACTCTAATGAACACTGCATTAAACCTCATGCAGGACTTAACCAGAGATGATTACTTTTGAAGGATTTTGGCAGCTCAGAAAAGCCTCTGAATGCTGCAAAACTTTAAAATTTTTTTTGCTGTTTTTATTTTTTAACTTATGGAATAAAACAAACATTTCCATAATATAGTATAATATAAAAGATTGCATATGAAATTGCAAATCCATTATGTGCAACTTGTCATTCCTTCTAAATATATAATAAAGTTATGTAAATTTCTTTTTTTCCTTTTTTTCTTCCCTCCCTTCCATCCTAGAAATGGTTACCATTAGATACAAATATGAGTGTGTGTGTGTGTGTGTGTGTGTGTGTATCTATGTAAAATTCTTCCATACATACTTTTATTTATCAGTTCTTTCTCTGGATGCAGATAGCATCTTCCTTTATATGTCGTTTGTAGTTAATTTAGGTGTTTGTCAAACAATGCTAGGATAAGAGGCAAAGGTTACAGCAGAGATTTCCTGTGTTGGAAGACCCAGTCTAGTCCAACCCATACCTGAACAAGAATTTCCTCTAATACACCCAACCAGTGGGTGCCATCCTTCACTTGACATCTAGTGAGAAACAGCTCATTACATCCTCAGACAGATTATTATTACACTTTGAAATACCTGATAGGAAGTGGTGGTAATTTTTTCCTCCCTTAAATCAAGCCAAAATCTTATTCTCTGCAACTTCCAACCATTTATTGTCCTAGTTCACAGTTCTTGGACAACCTAAGTTAATTAAACTCTTTTTCCACATAGCAGTTATTTAAATATTTGAAGAAAACTATTATGTCCCCCACTCTCCAAAATCTTCTCTTTTCCAGGTTAGACATCCTTATTTTCTTGAAATAATCATGGCACCTCACTTTCCTTGTCATCCTCCTATGGACTTGTTCAAGAATCTCACCATCCTTCCTTAAATGTGCCACCCAGATTGCAACACAATTCTCCAGGCATGATGTGATGAGGACGGATTGCAGCAAGAACTTTTTCATTCTGGAAACTCTATCTCTAGCAGAGCAGAGTAAAATTGCATCCTCTTGATTTGGTTGGTATATTCTACTTTTGCCTCATATTGATTGGACCTATAGTCTATTAGAAAAACCCAGATTTTTCTTGAATTGTTGCCTAATAATTCCTTTCCCATCCTGTATTTATGTAAGGGTGGAGATCAGCTGACTCAATCACCCCACTTAAAATAGTAACCACTTAATCAGGTAAGAACCTCTCTATTGAATCCTTATATCAATTAATGACTAATCTTTGGGTCTGTTCATTTAACCAGGTCTGCATCCACTTAACTGTGCTATCCTCTATCTCATATCTAACTTTTTCCCACAAGGATAGGATAAGTAAAAGATATTTTGGCTGTAACAATCTTTAAGGGCTATTGACTAGACTGTCATGTTAGTACCTTAGCTCCTGGAGTATGTGTATACAGAAGAGCAACTAGTGATGCCATTACAGACCATCCCTACCACTAATCATCTACTAATTGATCTATTTGCTTTTATCAGTGTTCCATAGGGTAGGGATGATGTTTAGTTGAGAAAGTTCCTTAGGTTGCTAAGGTTTTTTTCAGACCAGAGAAAGAACTCAACCATACAGTAATTAAATAGCTACCCACAGCCTGGATTAGTTAATTTGTTTAGAAAATGGCGCTAATGAAGCCAAAGTCAAAGGTCTGGTCCTTGTAGGCTTAATGAACTCAAAGAGGTTAACTAGGTTTTGTTACATGAATATCAACTATACCCTTAACCTAAACTCATCCTAGAAATATTTTGGCTCTATAAAATGTTGTGTGTGAGGGTTCGACATCTACCTTTTATAACTACTGGAATTACTCAGAGCCTGCATCCTGAGTCACGTCCTATTTCCACATAGAGGGCAGCATTTTCTTTTAAAATTGTGCATAGGGTAAGTTGTACGCCTGTGTGAACTGCTCCTATGAAACAGTTTACTGAATGACATTTAAAATCAACATCTTATTAATATTCTCTTTTCAGAAGAAAGATATGTTTTCTATTCCCATTCAGTGCTGTTAATAGTACTAGGCACAATTTAAATTAAACAGGAATATGATTTCTTAGCAAACCCTTACTCTCTTGGCTATATTTTCTCCACATCAAAACATCAAAGTGACTTCTCTTTGAAGTATTTCTAAAATTGCTAAAAAAAAAAAAAGGCTTTGATACATAACTGAATGCTAAGTCCATTCATCTTAATTTCTAATTTAACTATAAAGGTGCGATGCAAGGCCTTTTAATGGTAGCTGAATACAAACCAACAGTCATTTCTCCAGCACTTACCATGGGTAAGGCACTGAATTCAGTGCTGAAGATACAAACACAAAAATGAAAAAAAAAACAAAAACCTGGTTTTCCAAGAGTCCCTGGTCTTCAAATATTTATCCTTCACTTAATCTTTTTGAGCCTCTGTTTCCTCATCTGTTAAGAAGAGGGGGTAGGCCATAATGGTCCCTAAGGTCCCTTCTAGCTTTACATGCATAGTCCCATGATTCAAAATAAATACAAAGAATATACAAAGCAAAAAATGATTCTGAAAATGTCACTTTGACATTAGAAATAATAATGAGACTGATTCTCCCTGACAGTAAAATAAATTCTTAGGACTAAATTAGGGCAGCCAGTTGGCACAGTGGATAGAGCACTGGGCTTGGAATCAGGAAGACTCATCGTCATAAATTTAAATCCAGCCTCAGACACTTACAAGCTTTGTGACTTTGGGCAAGTCACTTGACTCTGTTTGCCTCAGTTCTTCATCTGTAAAATGAGCTAGAGAAGGAAATGGCAAACCACTCCAGTATCTTTGCCAAGAAAACCCCAAAACACAGTCACTAAGAGTTGGACACAACTGAAACGACTGAATGATAAAGGGCCCTGTGGAGAGGTCGGTACTATTTCTTTAAAACCCCTTGGCTAACATTAACTGCAACATACATGAGAGAATCCTTGAAATGATCCATTTGACACTCACACCATTCAAGGAAGCAACTAATGTGATTCCCATAGAACTGAACACACACAAACTGTCTTTCCCATAAAAGCAACATTTGCCACCATCTCTTTAAGAAGAACATGACGTTTCACAGTAGACTCAAGGATGGAAAATGGCAGACAAAACAAAGGGAATGCTGGAAGCCTGGATGCTACAAACCCTGGGATTGGCCCTAGAAAGGAAACATGAGCAAGGGAAGCCTCTCCTTCATTCTTTATAGTGAAACCATCTTGTATCACACTAATTAGGAATCTGTGGTTATACAGTCATGGTCTATATAATCACAAAAGCTTACTTTTCCTTATCAAAATCTCTCCTCCCAAAAAAGTGTATATTAATAATTTTAAAAAATATTTCAGAAGGTGTAGTTGTCTGGTACCCTACAGTACTTTAGAAACATTTATATACAATCTAGATGCCGAATATAATTCATTCTGATCTAGTCATTAGATCTAGGATACTAAAGGAGTAATTTGTTAGTTCAGTTTGGGCAACTGGATATATTTCAAGAGTGAGTCTGTTTAAAGACAAAAACAAAAACAAAACTTTAGAATTCAGACCACCTTTCCCTCAGAGATTTTTAACCTTTTTTGTATCACAGATGCCTTAGACAGTCTGTTGAAACCTATGGAACAGAATAGTGCTCTTAAATGCACAAAATAAAATATATAATATTACCAGGGATTTTCAATTATATTGAAATATTCATAACAATCATACCAATGCACAGTTATAAAAATATTTAAAAACAAACAAACAAATTCATGGATATTAAGAAATCTTGTAGCTGGTGTAAATGGAAGATTTAGTAAATGAATTTTTTTTTCTTTTTTTAGGCAATTGGGGTTAAGTGACTTCCCCAGGGTCATACAGCTAGTAAGTGCCAAGTGTTTGGTGTGAGGTTGGATTTGAATTCAAGTCCTCCTGACTTCAGGGTCGGTGCTTACGTCATCTAGCTGTCCCAAGTAAATGAAATTTTTGATTATTGTGAGGCATAATGGATTCCCAAAATAATTAAAGGCTTACTAAAATAATCCAGATTATATATTTTTCAAGCTCAATGACTATGCCAATTCTTTTGATGGATTGAATATTACTTGAAGTAAGGAAAGGCCCATTAGTTACAGGCTGAATTTTAAAAAGAAACAAGATTAAACAGAGTCATAATACTTGTCCTAGTAGAAACTATACTGTTGGCCTATACAGAAATGTTTTAGTTTGTTACAGAAAATATCTGAGGGAGTACGACTGATGTTGGATTAGTTTAGTTGGTTTTAGCGTGGGATTGGGAGGTTGGAATTTTCCTGCAAACATAATGTAGTTATATTTCACTTCTTATGATTTTATTTTTTAAGAGCATACTGCTGTCTCAAGATGACAAATTTCTCCTACAAAAAGCATTTTTGATTTGGTCAGGGGAAACATACAGGGAAACATTTAAAGCTGATGTAATAAGGGAAAGATCTACTCTTCTGGTCGCAATCTGATTCAGTAAATGGTCACGTTTCCTCCCATATGTGAACATAATTGAAATCCTATGTGTTCCTTTTTTTTCTCTTTCAAAAAATGCCTCAAGTCACGAATATAATCTTTGTTTTCCAAGTCAACATTCGCATTAATATTCAAATTTGTCAACAAGAACAATTCTTCAAGCCTATGTTTATTTATGATTTCTGCTAATTGGCTAGGGGGTCTTCTTTCCCTCTAAATTGCCAATATAGATCATTAATTTCAAAAAATGCTCAAAAGTTTTAAAAAAAATCATTCTCTAGGGAAATGATTATGAATTCAAATGATAATGTCATTATTCTGTGTTAATTACAAATACATAGTCTCTATATGAAAATTCTTTTAAACTTTTAAATCGTACCAATTATGGGGAAAAAAAAATGACTCCCTGTCCGTCAAAATAGTCAGTCACTATGAAATTATTATGTAATCATTTGACTAATGAAATTCAAGTTATTATATTTTTAAAGGTGTTAACATATCCCAAGTTTGAAAATTTATTTTTTTCAGATCCTTGTTATAAATGAATTCCATTCACCAAAAGCCCATGTAGCATTTTCAGTGGAAATGAACTTTTCATTCCCAGTAGACCACTAATTCCCTCAGCTAATGCTTTCAGTATTTGTAAAGTAACCATAAAGAGAGATTTCTCTTTAAAAATGAACTTGAAGAAAACAGTGTTTTACATTAGTGTGGTAACATGCCATATTCATCAACTAGATTAAATCTTTGCTCCTCTAAATCACGCAAGGGGAAACTGTGACGAACGGGTTCTGTACAGTTTCTTTGGAATCAGATGATGCTTATTGCCAATGAAATGTGTTGAGCTTAACCTTGGTCAAGTCATCAGTTTGAGACTCCTAAGCCAGCGAAAATATTGTCAAAGTTGGTCTGTGTTGGGGCTGTTCTTCAGGGCCGAGCCTAGAAAGTTCTCTCCCTCCATCATATCTTCAGGTAAGTAAAGAGAAAAATCAATCTTCAAAGGACAAAAATTAGAATTACTACTAAGTCAACCCCTGACCCTCCTAAACAATGTCTGTTTGAATTGCAGCTTCTGACATCTTGACCCCATAAATAAGGGGTACTAACAATAAAAAAAAAAAAGAATCCATACAAATAGGGTGGTGGAGGTGATGATGGGGTCTCTTTTTACCAAATAACTAGAAAAGCTTTTCATTCAGTTCTTTTTCCCTTGCTTAATCCAGCTGCATAATTTAGTGCATATTTGCACAAGTATATATAGAATGAGAAATGCAGCATAGTTTAGAGTAAAGTAGACCAGACTTGGAGTCAGGAAGATTTGGCTTCACATCTTGACCCTGACATATACAAGCTGAGTGAACATAGGAAATTTATTTAACCTCTCAGTGTCCCCTGGCACGGAGTCTAATAAGACCATCAGTCACAGATAAGTTGCTAATATGCACTGGTGGAGAGATGAAATTGCACACTGAGACCAAAATAAGAAAAAAAAATGTGAAGGTCTGTTCAACCATAAAAGCTAAGACAGCAAGCAAATATTTGAGCCCTCCATCAATTTTCACTATGCCTGCAGGAATGTTTTGGTATTCTAATAGACCAATTTTAGGAGGTGGAACTAATGAATCTAGGCCTAAAAAAAGCAAGGGTCTGAATTGAAATACTTCTAAAATCACTTATAATATATATATATACACACACACACATATATGTGTGTGTGTGTGTGTGCATTCATGTATACATACACATATGCATAGATGCCTCTAGAAGTAATTCTGTCAATCTTTCTTGCATCAAGTAGGAAACCCGATGAAACAGTGCTGTGCTTATCTCAAAAAATGTCCAGGAAGGAGATTAAAAAATCTGTCTTAAATTAGTCATTCCAGTGATGATCAAAGCTTTAAATTAAGGTTTGTAGATTTTTGCTTTTGAGCTAACTCAATTCTCTTCTGCTGACATTTTAGCCCATTTCATCTTGTTCTGTTATTTATTCCTAAAATGAAGCTTAATTAGAATTTTATAATGCTGCCTCCACCCCACCCAACAGTGAGGTCTACTCAATTCCCATACATCCTTTAGAGGCTAACTTAAAGGCTACTATATTCAAGAATCTTTCCTTGACCCTCCCAATTAGTCATGACTTTTGTCTACTCAGATCTCATCTAGCACTTTGCTTGCTGGGTAGGGTAGTGGATAAAGTGTGGGACTTGGTGTTAGGAAGATCTGAGTTTGAATCTTGGCTCAGACACTAGCTGTGTGCCACTGGGCAAATCACTTGAACTCTGCCTCAGTTCCTCATCTGGAAAATGAGAATAATAACTGCATCTATCTCATAGAGATGTGAGGATCAAATAACATAACATGGAAAATGATCTACAAATCTTCAAGTACTATATAAAGGCTATATATCTATTATTATTATCTTCTTTAAATTATACTTTGTATTTTTTATGTTTGCATCTTATATCCTTTACTAGTCTGTAAGCTCATGGCCCTCTTTGTCCCTTCCTTTCTTCTGCTTTCCAATGCAAAAGTTTCGCTGTATACACTTTTTGTCTTCCTCAGTGTACTGCACTTTGTGGACTACCCTTCGCACCACAGACATCTAATAAATATTTGCTGAATCGAGGGATAAAATTGTAAATATTTGGAAAACTTCTTACAGCCCACTGATAAAAATAAAATACGAATAAAGACAAAACATTTGTTAAATAGAGGGATAAAATTGTAAATATTTGTAAAACTTCTTACAACCCACTGACAAAAATAAAATATGCATAAAGACCAAACTACATTGTAAAGTCTGCTTTCTTCACAGGATCATAGATTAGAGGCCCTCTAGTTCAGCCCTTCCATTTTATATATGAGGGCACTGATGCCTAGGAAGGTAACAGGTAGTAAGCATCAGAGCCAGAATTTGAACCCAGGACCTCTGATTCCAAAGAGTCAATGGTTTTTTACCGCTGTAACATGCTTCCTCCCTTTCCTCCTTGCCATATCATTTTAGCACACTGAAACTGAGTTGTTTGACTGAAATTGCTTCTCAGGGATCCTTTATGCTTCATTTATTACTAATCAGAGAAGTCTCAAGTTGATTTAGCTTTCTTTCTATTTGGTTGTGTTTTCTCTTCCTTGGCTGTAACTCAATTTCCTGTCTATTTAGCTTAGCAGGAGGTTGTGTGTCATGCTTGATACTTGAAAACATATACTCTCTTAGGTTCCTTTAAGCAGGTGTCTGAGGCAGGGAGAGGTTTTTGTAATCTTCCACTTGGAAACAAGAATACGGTTCAGAGAGAGGAGCTAGATTAAATTGACCCTCATTTATTTATTGAATACCTACTATGGGCCAGTCACCAGGTGTGATGGCAGAATCCTGCTCATGGGGAAGGAAGTAGTGAAATGAAAAGAGTGCTGCATTTGAAGTCAGTAAGATCTGGGTTCAAATCCCATTTCAGATATTCATCAGCTGCATGACCCTGGGCAAGTCACTTTCACCTCTTGGAGCTTCAGTTTCTTTAATATGAGGGAGTTAGATGTGATGAGCTCTAAGGTCACTTCTATTTCTAAGTCTATTGTCCTATCACCTCCCTCCCGGTAATCATTCCTTTTTTTAGGTTAGGGGAGCCATTAAGCACTACTTCAAAGCTCCACCATATTGATGAAATGGGGTGAGGGGATAAAATAGGTGATTCAGGGAGGAAAGAAGAATCTTCCTTTTCTATATTTCCCATAACCCGTTTTCTCCCTTACTTCTCCTGCCCAACCTCCATACACACTCACTCACATGAAAGGATAAGAGGCAGATATTGTCTAGTGTATCTTAACATTTGGGAAAGTCTAAGAATGACTTTGCCTTTTTTTGTTAACAGTAGAAAAGATTATAATTTTTTTCTTTAATGAAAAACAGTAATATTATATGCACTGATGTAGGGAAAAAACTCAAAATAATCGCAATGCTTACACACACTCAGTCATAAGTTTAAATCTGCATATTCATTTACTTTGAAATCACATATTTTGAAAAAGCCACTTAATTTTGGATAACATTAGCAAATCTGCATCCACCACTGAGCTGTTGACATTCTAAATGGGACAACTTACTCACCCACAAAAGCTGTCAAGTCATACCCTTGACTCATTTTGCCAAGAGTCCAAGGTATCAAGCATACCTTATGCTTTCAATAACTCTGCTGGCTCCTATACTTGGAACACTTCGAATTTTTTTTTTTTGGCAGACATATTCAACTTACTGTTTGTTCATTATGAGCCTAACAAGACAACCTCAATAATCTCGTGAATCTTTGAAAGTGACCTTGCAGCAAGAGTTGCTTGCCAGATTTTGACTGGTAGGACATAGGCTCCTTGCATCAGAGACCTAATGCCAGTAGGGACCACGAAGGTCACCTTGTCCAGCCTTCTCCCATTTTTACAAATAACAAAAGATTGCAGACACTTTTACATACCTGCCATTTAAACTCAGATCTGCCACTTTTCCATTTGTAAGTGTGCAGTTATTCCTTCCATATCATGAGGGGGTTAGGGGTATGGTGCCCCTGTGATCTGGAAAATCCATGTAAAATCCATAGGGGTAGACCCTTCACCTTCATTTTCCTTTAGGAAATCATATAAGCACTTGGCCTTTTCTCATATGATGCCAGAGTCTGCTGGAATGCCTTTTAAAAAAGTAATAATCCTGCATTTCTGGGTTTCTAAACGTTTTCTGTGTTATCTGCTGGCCTTCATGTGTCATCTGTGGCTTCCACAACACTCTCCAAAATTACCATTTAATTTCTTTTTTTTCTTTTTAAAAAAATTAGTATTTATTTTTCCCCAATTACAAATAAAAACAATTTTCAACATTTGTTTTTAAAATTGAGTTCCAAATTCTCTCCCTCTCTCCCCAACCCCCTCATTGAGAAGGCAAGCAATTTGATACAGATTATACATGTGTAATCATGCAAAATGTATTTCCATATTAGTCATGTTATAAAAGAAAACAAAGACCATTCCCACTGAATTTCTTATTCCAACCCACGATACATCAAAACCACAATGGGGAAAGTTGCAATGTGGAAGGCATAACTGTAATATGCTGTCCTATAGTTCTTAGAGTTGAATGTTTATAAGCAACATTTTAAGTGAGCAAAACATTATCTTCAACCTAGTTGTCTGACCAAAAGTTTTCCGACAAAACTAAGAAGCATCTTAAATGAATATTTCCTTTATAGAATTTGTTCACTTAAAATTTCCACATAATTTGCAAAATCACTGCAAGACCTGAATTCTAAAGAGTAATTCTAACGCTGCAATGAATCTGTGGGCAAAGGGACACGAATGTCTCCTCCAAAGATGTAGACCTCAACACTCCGCCCGCCCCCAGCTCCCCACCATGCCTGCCCAATCTATTCCACTCTTTTCCATGTTTTCCCAAAAACTTGCTACTGGGGGTCCATCTCATGCATTGAAGGACTTTGCCCACTTTCTCTAGACACTGAGATGAGGTCACTGGGGAATGCAGGCTCTCCAGTGGTTCTCTCTTGGTTTTGCCAAGTTAACTAGCCCATCTCTTTTTTCAATTACACATATCTTTGATAACATCTTCTACTGATATTCTATGTCATTCTAAAGATTAAAACAATGTTTTAATATGCTGTTTTGTGTTTTATGTATCATCAGGTAAAGTGTATAAATAAATTAAATGTTAAATTTAATCATTTTCTAGTGCAGATCTACTACAAAATGGGTTTCAATAGACTTATGAACATTATTTTTAATTTAGAAAAAGAGGATTGAGTTAGTCCAAACATTCTGGAAAGGAATGTGGAATTATGTTAAGAAAGTGTCCAAAATTTCCATAATACATTTTGACTCAGAATCCCCACTTCTAGGCAAGTGCTACTATTAGATTCAGAGGAAGCCAAAAGTAGAAAGAAAGGTCCTATAGACACCAACACATTTACAGTAGCATTTGTCTCAGTATCACAGAAATGGAAACAAAGTAGGTGTCCATTAATTGGTAAATGGCCAAAAGAAAATTGTGATACATGATTGTAATGGAACACTAATGCTCCATAAAACACACTAACTATGGAAAAATCAGAGAAACGTTGGAAGATATGAACTGATAAAAAGTCAAATAACCTAAAGGAAGAAAATAATATGCACAATTGTGATAACAATAAAAATGGGAATAAACAATAATAATAAATAGCATTTATATAGTGCTTTTAAAGTTTGTAATTTATCCTTACTACAACTCTGAGAGGTAGGTGCAATTATTCTCCTCATTTTACAGATGAAGAAACTGAGGCAGACAGAAGTTAAGTGCTCAGAGTCAAAGAGTCTGAGACCAGATTTGAACTCAAGTGTTCCTGACTCCAGGTTCAGTGCTCTATCTACTGCACAACCCTATAAAACTGAAAACTGTGTAGTGTTATGGCCAAGCTTGGCTTCATAGAAGAGATGAGATAATTCACCTCCCTTCTTTTCAGTAGAAGTGGGGAACGATGGGTGTGGCAAATGGCATATACTGTCATATTTAGTTGATGTGTTAATTTTACTGGACTTTTTAATATTTCTTTTCTTCTTTTTTTATATTTGGTTATTATAAGGATTGCTTCCCAGAGAAGAGGAAGGGAGAGGTATAACAGATTTAGAAATAAATGTAAGTAAAAACAAAAGATATCAATTATTAAACAAAACAGATCAAAACAGAACAAAATAGATGTTCTCCACCGAAATACTTAGCTTTAGAGAACACCAAGATCTCTAAAATACCCAGAGCTAGCACTGGCACAGGACAAATGGTAAATTCTCCCAGAAAGCCTAATCCAGTGGGGCGGGGGCAGGGGGGAGGAATTGAGGCAGAGTTCAAGTGACTTGTCTGGTGGCACATAGCTAGTGTCTGAGACAAAATTCAAACTCAGGTCCTCCTAACACCAAGCAAGTCCCACACTTTATCCACTACCCTACCCAGTAAGTGAACTTACTCCCTCAGACTGCTACTCCCATTTATGTCCCTCTTCCTTTGACCCATCTCCTCCTTCACCCCCCCCTTCACCTCAGTAGAGGTAAAGAGGTTGCCATGGTGATAGAACACAAGGATGTTCATGCCAGGAGATGGGACACTCATCCCCTGGAGTCTGTTCTACTTTCCTGCCATGACCATATTTGTGGTCTACCATCATGCCAACTCCCTAACCTCTACTCAATTGTTTTCACCCCAGGTGAAAGAATTCCTCAGGATAGCTCTAATAATACCATGAAATTTCACAAATGGGCTCTCTGGAAAACCAGTAGAGGATTCTTAAGTGTGAAGTCATTCATGGAAAATGGACTTATGTCATCAATGACATCTCTGAATAAAAGGGAAAAAAACCCCTCCCTAACTTAAAAGTCACCCTCCTTAAACTCTGGCACCATCTATAGAACACACACTTTTAAAAAACAGGCAGGGTCTATGGGGCTACAAGCACCATAAATGGTAAATGCTATCAGTTGAGTGAGATATATAAGTAATTTCGACAATTTAGGCCAAAACGGAAATATGCAATTATTTTTCTTTCTTAATTAAAAAAAATTGGGGGCAGCAATTTTTGGTTAAAAATCTCTGCTTAGATTCATGTAGAAACAGCCACAAATATGTAAATAGCCATCATAGATAGAGACAGATGGTATGCCACACTTTACAAGCTTGACAGCTTGAACTTACATCTGGCTACGGAAAGTCAGGCTTATGCTTGGGAAGGGTTAGGGATAATTATGAAATAAATAAGATTTGGTCAGTGAGTCCCCAGGTCTTCTATTAATTAAAAAGGAACAAAATTTCTTCTTGCCAGTTGGTGAAAAGATATGAAAGAAAGCAGAATGTCCATTTTATCTGAAGGACTTCTGGGAAGCAAAGTAGTAGCGGTGGCCTGGCGTTCTCCCTGCAGAGGAGAGCTAAATGCGCAGCCAAAATAGCTCCATGCCCACTGTGCTGCAGCCCCACTTAGCTGAGGTCAAAACAGGCTTAGATTTCTTTTCTCTTAATCTCCCATCAGTGGAATTCTCCACCTGACATATCAATAAGAGCTGCATAAAAGTCTCTGTACATATGTGTGTACGTGTGCATATATGAAAATTCAAAAATTATTCTGCATTATTTAATATGAACAGAAGCTAAAATCATTTGATTATCTGATAATAGTGAGCTAATTGAAGGCAAGGGCTATGTAATGTTTATTTTATTTTATTATTATATCCTCAGGGATTAGCACAAAGCCTTGTGCATAATGCACACTTAATAACTAACTTGATGTAACCATTTAGCTAAATTTTGATATACAGTATAAAAATGTTCATTTCTTTTTTTTATTTTTTGGAGATGATGATGATGATGGTAGCTTTAAGGTATATGAAGTGCTTCATACATTATCTTATTTTATTCTCACAATTACTCTAGGAGAGAGGTACTATTATTATCTTCATTTCACAGATGAGAAAACTGAGACAGAGATTAAGTGAGTTGCCTAAGGTCACACAGCTAGTAATTTTTCTGAAGTGGGATTTGAATTCAGAACTTCCTGATTTCTGGTTCAGGGCTGTATCCACTTCACCCCTTAGCTGCTTCTTAATAATGTTTCCTCATGTATATAAAAAGAAGAATCATCAATGAATGATATGCCCAGATTTGAATAGGGAGAGGAAAGCATGGCTGGATTGCTCTTGAGAAATTGTATCATTGTTCTGATCACTCTAATTTCCTTCCTGAAACAAAGGTCCAGCTGTCTCACACCAATTTCTTCTGGGAATTCTGTATGACTGTGATTCATGGGAGATTACTGTGTCTGAGCAACTGAAATTGATGATAAAACCAAGGAGCAATGGTTACACACTTGGGGCATGAGCCTGATATAACACGTTATAAATGAAGAACTACCCAGGAGAAATAAAGGATAGGAAGGATTGGTATTAGACCTGTAATTTCATTGATATCAGTATCTCCCAGATGAGAAAACTGCTTCTATCCATGCAGGTTCGTGCCTTATCTGTAATTTATGGTCTTAGAGAGCTACGCAGAACACGGAGAAGTTGAGTGATTCACCCATAGTTACAAGAAGCTGAATCTGAACCCAAGTCTTTTTGACTCTGAGGCTAACTCACTACTACTACGACATGCTGTTTCTTATGTAAGGGAAATATATGGCCAGAAAAAAAGATGAGCCAGTTAAGTTCCATGGACAAAGGAAAGCCATACCCAGGTGTTCCATTTGTATTCAAGTAATGTCAAGAGACCATAAGGAACGTTCCTTAGCACATTGGGTGGATCTTCTATGGTAGATTTACAGGAAGAAACAGATGAAATTCACATAAGATGGGAAGGGATGGTTGGGCTGCAATCTGCATTGCTGAAGGGAATGTCTCATCGATGAGACCACAAATGCATGTGAATATTGGAGTGATTTTCCATTCATGATTTTATCCATGACCATACTGCTTCTTATCCTTTTGTTCTCAATCCTTTGACAATTTCACTGGTCAGCAAAAAATATGAAAAAGGAATATAAAAATTGCAGGAACACAAATCACTCAGGTATTCTTTGATGAAATTTATAATTTGGTGGAAAGGAATCACTATTAATTAAAGGGTAAAAATGAGACTGCAGATTACCTGTAAATTTCAAGCATCTAAATTTGATTGTCACAGGTAGACCAGAATTGTTTGTATCAACGTTCCATTCACATCCATGCCCTACCTACCATCTGTCACTCTTCACAGACTCTGTCCTTTAGTTTACTTTTCCTTTAATGCATAGATGATTCATAGGGGAATATGCTATGAACATGAGTTCTAAGATCAATAGGCTAATGGACTATATACCTCTTAAATCTGATGGATCAACTTCCATTCTTGCTGGACAGAAAACACCTTATCGAGAATATTAATAAGAATGATTTTAACTTGGCTCACTTTCCTATATTGATGTCTTCCTTTATCATTTAGAAATGAAAGAACACTCATTAGATAGATTTCTTTAAAAGGAGGCAGATGGAGCTGAGTTACAGGAAGATAGAGAAGCACCCTGTGCATTATTTTTATTTATTTATTTATTTATTTATTTATTTTTGGTGAGGCAATAGGGGTTAAGTGGCTTGCCCAGGGTCACACAGCAAGTGTCAAGTGTCTGAGGTCGCATTTGAACTCAGGTTCTCCTGACTCCAAGGCCAGAGCACTATCCACAGCACCATGTAGCTGTCCCTTGCACATTATTTTCTAAACATGCTCTTCGATTTACTACCTCTAAGCTTTTGCTCATGCTGTTCCTTCCTCCTAGATAGCCTTCCTCCATTCAAATTCCTATTCATCTTTCAGTAGTCAATTTAAATGTCATCTGCTCCCAGAAGCCTTCCCTTATCTCCCCAACCAGTGATGATTCTTCCCTTTTCTGAAACCTCATAATGCAATACTTTGTTTTTACCCCTTTTATGACTCAAAGGTAATAAAATAATAACAATTTTAATTAATAATAATCTGTGTTTTACTCTAGTTACTACACTTATCTTACCCTCTCTACTAAAGTATCAAGTTTCTTAGAGGACAGGAACTATATCCTATTTACCTTTATATCCCTGAAGTACTTAGAATAATGTCTTGCATTCAGTAGGTGCATAATACATATCTGTTGAACTATATTGGATGCTAAGTTCTATCTATTTCTCCTTTCTTATTCCCCTGTTGTGTGAGATATGCAAATATATGACATTAATTTTATCTTCTATTACATAATTAAGGTACTTCAATTTTGATGCTGCTATATTCTAAACCACAGCATCATATTTTAATATACAGGCAGAGGAGAGCAAAAATTTATAGCAGGGCAACATAGCCTAAAATATGAGAAGACATTCACCTTGTTCAAAATTAAGGGAAGGAGGAGTAAGAATTTGGTTTTAGATATATTTCATTTGCTCATTCAACTAGTACAATTGTTTATCATGGCCTAATTCTTTAAAACTCTTAATAATATTGATTTGTACCCGTCAGCAAAAATGCTGAATAATTTGCTTACACATTTTGAAAAAAAGGAAACCAGAGAACGATTTCCTTTTCAAGGCCAACATAAATCAGGGTTTTATTTGCTGTACTCCCAGTACCCTCTTGCTGGCTGGCTTTCAAGCCTTCTGACACCCGGTTGCCAGGTAACTGTGGAAATTCTGCTGAATATAGATATTAACAGGTTTAGTTTTGATTTTCAAAATAACATGTGAATGACCACAAAAATGACAGAGACATGAAAATGTTAGGAAGAAAAACTTATCTTCTTTGTCTCAAAGTTAAAAAACAAAAGAACAAGCAGAATCTAGTCATTATGTTACAAACTCCACATCTGCAGATATGGTAGAGGTTATGTTCATTTCTTCTTAAGGCAATGCTCTTGTCTTCTGCCACTAAGTGCTGTCATTAGAAGAACTATATTTTACTTTGTGACTCCTTCCTATAATTCAATCAGTCAAACAGTAAGGATTTAGCAAGTGCCAGCCATGTGCTGGACACTGTGCGAGGTCCCTGGGATACAAGAAAAAAAATGAAATTTTCTCTACTCTCAAGGAGATTTTATCAATGTGCCTTTCTGCTGTTAATTATTTCCTATTTAACCTGCATATAGGATGCATGCATGCATGCATGAATATATGTCTGTATGTGTATATGTCTGTATGTGTATATATGTACACATACATATGTGTGTATAGATACACGTGTGTGTGTGTGTGTGTATGTTTGTTGTCTCTATTAGATTGTGAGCTCCTTGAGGACAAAAACTATCTTCTGCCTCTTTTTGTATGCCTAGTGCTTAGCACAGTGTCTGGCATATAGTAGGTGCTTAATATATGTTTATTGACTAATGCATGTAAGTATGTATAAATGTATATGAAATGTATACAAGATAAATATGGAGATAATCTGGAGGAGAAGGCACCAGCAGCTCAAAGGGGATCAGAAAAGGCTTTCTGTAAAATAGTGCTCTTTAGCAATTTTGAAGGAAAAAAGGGCTGCTTTTCAGTGAACAGAGGACTACCTACTCCTAACATTATTACCAAAATATCATCACCTCAAACTCAACCTAGCTACATTATCTTCTACATCATATGGAATATGGACAAAAATGCAGGCTTATCTTGACAAATGCCAACCCTTAAGGTACATGATCTGTTCAAGTCTGTATTCTCAATTCAATTCAATAAGCATTTATGAAGCCCTACTGTGCTTCTACATAGGAGTAGTCGTCAGGGCAGGGAAACTAGTTTTGGGGAGCCACAAGGATGGTGAGTTGATGAATAAGTCAGCCAAATGATATTCTCTTTCCAGAAGCAGTGGTCCCACTGACTTACGTACCTCAAAATGCAATATAAATGTTAGTTACTATTATTACTGGGGGAGTACAACAAATAGGTCAATATAATGTAAGGCAGGGTGAGAAAAGGACAAAGCAGGGTTCAGAGAATCTAGGTGTATTTAAGGAGGGAGAGCTAATTGCTGCAGGAATGGAGAATGCTTGGCATCGGAGGTGGTACTTAACAGAGCCTGGAAGGAAGATAAAGCTGCAGAAAGGAGATAAGGAAAGAGGACTTTTCAGGAATGGGGGAGAGTGTGTGCAAAGGATGCCAGGTCACATTTAGAGAGCCATAAGTAGTTATAGGCAAGGGCTGGAACATCTCTTGTAAAGTCAAGTAAAGTGAAATAAGGATAGAGGGAGGGTGTAAGCATCCTACTAAGCTGGTACACTGTGCCAGGCACAAGGTTTCCAAAGATGACACATGCCATGATTCCCATCTTAAGCTCCTGAGGCTTTACTAGAGATGAGACAAGTATCATATTAAAACTCATACTACACAGGATGTCCCAAAAGACTTAATGCAGTCTTAAGCCTGAATAGCTTAACAGCTTAAAACAGCACTGGTTGTTGAGATGACCTGTACTTAAGTCCACAGGACAAGTTTATAAAGGATGGTATGAGGGATACAAGAACAGAGGGACCACCTAGAAATGGGTAGATTAGTTTCACTGTACCTGAATTTGGCCCTCAGGGAAGGGAAGAATTTCATTAGATAGAAGTGTGTGGGAGGGGGGTGGGGAGGAGGTAAATGGGTTGGGAGGATAGGAGATGGAATGAATGGAGAAGAGAGAGACCATTCTGGTCAAGGTAGGCTACTTCAAGATTGTGGAACATTAGACTAAAGAGCTTTGACTATTCCCTATCATCCATGCATTTACATGAAGAAATAGATGTATTCTTATATTGCAGGTAATTTTAGGTAAGATCTCTTCACATGTGAATTACAGACAACTGTAGAGGCCTTGCTTTTCTGTAGATTAAAAAAAATAAAGACTAGACAAAAATCAATTCTTTGGCCAACTCTTTAGATGGAAAGGAACATGACATTCAATTTCCTATCACAACCTGGACCCAGATAGCTTTTTAGTAAAAAGTATTCTGGATTTGAAGTCAGAGGATCTGGGTTTCAAATTTTAGCTCTCTTGCTTACTATTGTAACTTAACTGAAAGATTCGGGCCAAAAAAAAATGGTAGCCAATCACTTTATAATAAAATCTCAATGACCACACATAAAAACACACAGATACAAAAGCTGAAGTACTCCCTATTATAAATATTTACGTTTTACTGTGTACTTCAAAACTTCAGAATGGGTGAATTTAGCTCCTGGAGAGTTTTTTACAGCTTTGGGATGCTAATTGGGATCATTTATTGTTTGCATTTCCAAGTTTCCATTCCTAGAGAATAGGTCAGCCTGGCAGGAAGCCAGGACCTGCAATCTTAAAGGATATGAACAACTTATGAGGAAGGCATTGATTGGATCAGGGGTGGGCTACTTGTGGCCTCGAGGCCCCTGGCTGGATCAAACCTAGTCTGGAAAGAGGATTTTATAAGACTTACTGAGAGCAAAACAAACAAATAAACAAAAAACAAAAATGAAAACATGGGAGTTCTAAATACGAGGTTTTGTAATTATGTTCTCAATGGTGTCATGCTATTTTTTTTTTTTTTTGGCTTCTAGTAGCTCCTATCAGAAATTAAGAATTGCAATTCAAAGCACATCATTTCATTTGGTGATTCTTTCCTATAATTTAATCAACCAACAATCAGCATTTATCAAGTGCCAACTATGGCCATGGTGCCAGAGGCCTAAACTCAAGAGATTATATTCTATCAAGGAAGACAACATGCATATAAATAAGTACGCACAAAAAATAGGTGGAATTTACAGGTGGGGGCACTAGTGGCTGGGAGTGGGAGAGGCAGGAGGTAGGAAAGGATTTATGTAGAAAGTAGTGCCTGAACAATTTTGAAGGAAAAAAGGAAATGATATTAAGTCTAGCGGTGGGGGGCGGGGGGGGGGGGGGGAGTTCATCCCAAGCATTAGAAACAACCTACTGCTAACATTACCTAGGGGCAGCAAGGTAAAGCAGTGGATAGAGCACTGGCTTTGGAATCAGGAAGACTCATTGTCCTAAGTTTAAATCAAGCTTTAGACACTTAATAGCTATGTGACCCTGGGCAAGTCACTCAGTGCTGCTCACCTCAGTTTTCCTCATCTGTAAAATGAGCTGGAAAAGGAAATAACAAACCACTCCAGTATCTTTGCCAAGGAAATCCCAAATGGGATCATGATGAGTTGTATGTGACTGAAAAATGACTAAACAACATTACCTAACTATCATCACCTCAAACTCAACCTTGCTACAGTAATCCTCTATGTGCATGGAACACAGACAAGAAACCTATGTTGATTCTGAAAGATATTAACTCTTAAAAGTCATGATCTGTTCTCAGGTACAATTTAAATGGGAATGAATGGATATACACAGATCTAAGATATACTATTATTTTCAACTTACACTATGGGAGGCTGTGCCTCCCATACATGCTTGATCACTCTACTCTATGTCCTTTCTGCTATCTATAGCTTTTGGTAGGAGAGAAGGTACATGTGAGGGTGGGAAGGGGTGGGAGATGGACTAGTGCCATCTTTGGCTGGCTTCCCCCGGTGATTTCCTAGGATTTCTTTAAATACAGCACTATTCTATAAAGGTCTAGATATGGAGTTTTAGGATTTAAATCTTATTCTAAGCTCCTAAGGTGATGTACAAATAGATGACTAAAAGGATAGCTGTCCCTTCTATGCTTAACAAGCACAGTACTTAAAATACTTTTAGAAACTATTAACAAGGTTAATACAATGATTCTCACAACATCCTAATGAAATAAGCAGAAAATCCAATATTGCCATTATATATATGTGTGTATATATATGTATATATGTAAGTATACACACACATACATATATATACATATATATCATATATACATATATATCACATATATATACATATATATCATATATATGTGTGTGTATATATATGGAAATTGCCACAGAGAGCTTAAAATGCTTCTACCACATGACATGTCAATAAGAAGTCAGGAACAAAACCTAATCTCAGGCCAAGACCCTATCCACAATCTTTATGATATGACCACTGTGGGGTGAGCCTGATGTATCAGGGTTTAACAGGGAACCCCCTTCAGATAGCCAAGTCAAAGTAACATGGCCTGGCAGATATTATAAAGGAGTGCAGTTGGTACTTTGGTTCAGCCCAAAGATGCTGAATCTGCCTGGTTAACATGGGGTGATTGGTTAGGCCAAGCGGAAGCTTTATACTGAACAATTTGAAGGGGTTAAGGCTAAAGTAGATCAAGTGGCAGGTGCATGTCAGACACAGAGACTCTTTATCAGAGAAGGAAAACCAGGCAGACAATTGGAGAAAATGTAGTTAACAGTACAGCTCAACATTGGAGAAGGTGAGAGGGTAGCAAATCAGAATGGCACAGATGAGATCAGAGCAAATAACAAGCATCACCTGCCTCCCTCCAGGTGTGCTCACCCGTGCCCGTGCCTGGATTGCACTTCTTCATCTCTGCCCTGCAGCCATTTGGAATACCACTGGCTTAGATAAATGAGACCTCCTGCAGAACTCAAGGTCATCAGCTGATCATGACTCTCTATTCAAAATCCCAATCATTTATAGAAGAAATCATAAACCCCTGATCCTGGCATTTAAGGATCCCTATCATCTAGTTCTGACCTAAAGGAAATTGTCATTGCTGGTCTGGAGACTTTAATCAAAGAGTTCTGGATTTGGAGTCAGAGAGACTAATTCAAATTCTAGACCTGTGTGACCTTGGATAAGTCACAATTTTCGTGGACTTCAGATTCTTTGTCTGTAAAATGATATTAGGTTAGCTGACCTATGAAGTCCTTTCAATCTCTAAATCTACCATCCTCTATTTCTAACTTTATCACTATTTGCCTTCCAGTATGCTACATTCCAGACAAACTGGACTACTCCCCATCCTTTATGCACATTATCCCCTCTCTTATCTAGGTATCTTTGCTCATCCCAGCCGCCTTGGCTGGAATGGGTTCAGGAGTCCCTTCCCATCTTTCAAAGCCCACCTCATGTGCCACGTCCTCCACAAAGCTTTCCCTAACTCCCATTCCTCCAAGAGAAAACAATCTCTCCCTTCTCAAATTTCTCATAGCACTTTGCCCGTCCCTCTCCTTTTGCCTTATTTCATCCTCTCTTGTATGACAGCTCACAGCATGGTAATTTTAGAACTGTAAGCAGGGCATCTAATTCAACTCTCTCATTTAAAGATGAAGAAGCTAAGATCCAGACACTTGAACAGAGATGTGAAATTATTTCTCTTTGGTCAGACAGTTCATCAGGAGCACAGCTGTGAATTTAATGTCATTAATATCATTCACACCAGATTCAGTGCTCTTTCTGAAATGAAACTGCGGTCATTTGCATTTAAGTCTTCATTAATTAGACTGTAAGGTTCTTGAAAGCAAAGGTGGCATTATACATATACATATATGTTACATATATGCACACACATAGACATACATGCAAATAAAGACACACACATATCTTTGAACTGTCTGCATGTTTCAGAGTACTCATATGTTACACGGGTGGCAGATAAATGAATGAGTGAATGAAGCTGGGCATTGGAAGGTGGGGGTCATGGAATATAATGGGGCTTTGCATGGGTCCTTTCCTTCCAGATACCACAGGGCAGACCCCTGGGTAATGAGGGCATTAGCTATGGAAGATCTTCACTCATTTAATGACATACATAGAGGTAGCTGGTTCCTTAGCGCAGTCTTATGGACAATACCTTTCCTTTGCCCCAAGTCAACCATAGCGTCCTGCACTTCAGGCTGCTTTGTATTCTTGTTTACTATTAGACAGGCACGGACTTGGGCACTAAACAACTTTAATTCACATAGTGCTTTAATATTCCCAGTGCCACTGGGTTGATGACCTTAATGATAGGGAAGAAATGCCAGAAGGGCTTATCCAGTTCCTTGGAAGATCAAGCAGAATGGTCAGGGGTGGACAAATGTACCCGCTACCTTCCCAGCTCAAGTACCACATTCTATATGAAGCCCTTTCTGATCCCTTCAACTCCTAGTGGCTTTCCCCTCAAACTACCCTGTGTTTAATGACTGTGTTTATTTGTATTTATTCATTTTAAATTCATTCTATATCTATTTATGCATGTAGCTCACCTCGTCCATTATAAAGTAAGATGCTCAAAAGGAGGGATTGTTTAACATTGAATTTGTATCTCCAGCACCTGGTGTAATGCCTTACGCACGGTAAGTGCTTAATAAACACTGGCTGATTTAATGATTGATGGGAGAGATTCTCTCTGGACCACATGAGTCAGCTTGCCTGTCGGATTACCAACTTAATGAACTTTAAAGAGAGAAGATTTCCAGTTAGAGAAGTAAATCCAAGTTGTGTGCAAAGTTTGAGAAAGGAAGGAAGGCACAGAACCAGGGATGAAATTTCATCTGGGGCCCAGATGTCTAGATACTTTTTTCACAAGGATACACTAAGTCACATATGATTATAGCTGAGTTACTTGAGGGTGTCACCACACAAGTCTAACAAAACATCTCACAACTCACAGAATTAGTGTATTTTCTGTAATTAGCCTGGTAAAGTTACCATCTGAATAACTTTCATTTTCATATCTTTTCTTTATCAATTAAGGAGGCAGAGCCTGAATTAAGAAATGAATGGCACTAGAGAGTAAATTTCTATATAGTAAATTTCTACTATAGGAATACAGTTGCACTTTGACTTTAATTATAACCAACTCCAACATACTTTATGCTGCAACTTGACCTTTCCCAAAAAACATCAGAATAACTGGCTCTGAAGTAAATGTGAAATAAATTCTTTTTTAAAAAGTAAATAATAGCCAGTGGTAGCCTGAGCTTACAAAATATGTTTCAAGTTTTGCCTTCCCCCAATAGGTATGTATTGCTTTGAGGAGAGTTAATTTTTTAGGAAGATTAATTAGGATGGAGAAGGTGTGGCCATGGATTTGGATGTTTTCCTGCCTGCTGTGTACTTGGGATAGAACAACACTGGGGGAAGAAGAGAAAGTACTTTCTGATGATTCAGAATTCCCTCTTGGAATCATCTGGCATGAAGTAGGATCAACGACAACAAAAAACAAACCATTGATTTGGCTAAGCTCCTTCCAATAACTTTTCATAGGTGAAAAGATCCGGTTTTATTAGAAAAAAGCTGTTTACAAAATTACACCACCTAAGAATTTTTCCTAAAGATTTTTAGATGCTTATAAACTAAAACTTCTTAATTTGAGGTCTGTGGACTTCTTAAAAAAAAAAGAATTTTTTTTATGATTATATCCCATTATAATTGATTTTATGTATTTTATTTTATTTAAAAATATGATTCTGAGGAAGGATTCGTAGGCTTCATAAGACCTCCAAAGAGGTCTTGTGACTGAATAATGGTTAAGAATTCCTGTTCTAAACTAAATTTGAGATGATTAGCATAATAAATTCAGTGTATTTTCCACTATCTTTGAGGCCCTTCTGGCTTTACATCTGTGACCCTCCAGCCTTCTGAATGTTTCAAATCTGATACATAAAATTGTGCGAAACAGGTATAGAAACATATTTATTAGCTATTCAATATTACTGCATTTGTTAATTACCTCTTTCATCTTACAGTGATGGTGGGAGGCAAAGTTATGGTATATTAAACAAAGATGTTAGAAGTATTTACTTAACCATACATGCTTTGTTCAACAGAACAAAGAACATTAAATAAATGCTAATTATGAGCAATAATAACATTTCTATCCTGATGAATTCATAGGTTTTATATAATCATAATAGTTAACATATAGTTACAACATAATAGAACTATATAATACTATAATTGTACTACATAATAATAATAATAATAATAATATATCTACTATGTGTCAGGCACTTTGCAATTATTATCTCATTTGATCATCAAAACAACCCTGGCAGGCAGGTGTTATTATTTTTCCTCATTTTACAGATGAGGAAATTGGGACAAACAGAAATTAAGTGACTTGCCCAGGGTCACACAGCTAGTAAGTGTCTGAAGCTGGATTTGAACTCAAGTCTTACTGACTCCAGGCCCAGTGCTTAATTCACTTCACCTCCTATATCAAAATGCTGCATATTTCTTTAAAATTACATAAGAAATGAGATAACACTAAAAATGGAAGAATTCTCACTCCACCCCTTACCCCCAACCCAGCAGTTGGCAATGTAGTAAATTGAAAGTGACCTGGATTTGGAACAAGAGGACCTGGGCTGAAATTCTATTCTGTAGCCAGTTGTTAACTGTGACCAATGTGACCTTGGGGAAGTCATTTTTACTCTGTGTGCCTTAATTGTCTTCTCTGGACTATGAGGGAGGTGAATTCACTCATCTCTAAGGTTTCTTTCTAGCTCTAAATCCTCTGATCTCTAGAATCTATTTCAAAGAGTTAAGGTCAAACAGTCTTTGATAACAACACTAAAACTTCATTTTAATAGGAAAGTCAAATGTACCCATAGGCATTTTTTATGATGGTGAATCTCCAATGACAAACCTTCCACTAATTTTGACTCTTAAAATCTAATTAACATAGATTTTGAGGACAGTCATGCTTAGGTTAGGGCTACACTGAATGATCGCAAAGACGTGGATGGCACATATTTATACAAATACAAATTTGTACAAAATTTTTTGATTTAAAACCTAATTAACATAGATATCAATTTTAACTTTAACAATAATAATGGTCATTTCATTATTTCTTAGTAAAGTATTTCTAGTAGGTGCAAAAACCACAGTCTACAATGATAAGAAGAAATACTGGTGCTGCTTCCAAAGACATTTCAGTAAAAAATGGCAAATAAATAGCAAGCAAGGAAATGGTATTTCTCACTGCCCAATACATATGTTGAATTTAATAGCAATGAGAATGTAAGGGGTTTTTTCTAATGATAAAATGCATATTTTTCATTTACTTATATTCTCATTAGAAAATAATTATTAATTGAAAATAATACTGCATTCAATAGTTTAGTAGTCAAAGAAAAATAAATCCATGATAATTTACAAACTAAATTCGATCTTCTTCCCTGGTTGCCAACTGCCAAAGTAATTAATCCTTAACAGATAGAACTAAATTTAAAATTACTTTATAATTGCACATAAGGTAATACTAGGAAAAATGATAGTGCTTTGAATATTTTGAAAAATATTTGTAGAAATTTCATTTCATTTGGAAATATCCTGAAATATAAATCCACTAAACCTAACAATCATCATTCTGACATTAAACATAATAAATGCATTAGATTAAATTTTCAGCTTCTAATGGCTAAAAGAACTGGTACTAGAAAAGGGAGTGTTAAAGAAGACAGCATAAGGGGAAGTGATTTCCCTCTTTCTTTTAGAGTCTTAAGCTTGATGAATCTAAGAAATAAAAATATTTAATATTTCAATAATTGCCAAATCATTTTCATCACCATGTACTGTCTCATTTGTTTTGTATTTTGTACAAACGGGCACTCTCTGAATCTTTGCAGTCATCCACTTCACCCTTGACCCAAAGCATGTCTGTCCTCAAATATCCCTGACAAGTGATCATTCAGTCTCTTCTGGCCTATCTCGAGTGATAAGGAACTCACTACGTCACGAGGCAGTCCATTCTATTTTCAGACGATGATAAATATTAGGAAGTTCTTTATACTGATGCAAAAATTTGCATCCCTGTATCCCTGGAAAACACTGGTTCTACCCTCTAGAGACAAGCAAAATACATGTATTTCCTTTTCCCTGATCATTTTTTCAAATATATGAATATGGTAATCATTCATTTCCCTCCCCCTCTTGGTAGTATGGAATGATTTTTAATTAAATTAACACTTATGATCAGATCAGGTATAACACACATGTGCCTGGACTGTTATACTTTCATTATAAATGGTATTCAATATGAAGAGACAACTTAGATATATATAGTTAAGATATGCCTATTTCTATTTTGAGGTATCTAAGAAGAAATAATTAATGAAGAGGCAATCATTCCCAAATGACATTCCACTCACTTCTGGTCTGAAAATTCCACTTAGCAGCAATCTGTACTACAATTACTGAATACAAGTGTCGATAATCTAGTTCTAGCCCTTAAGGTAAGTTGTTTTTTAGTCATTTAAAAGCAAAAATCGGATGCCCTTGACTTAAGATTCAATATTAATGCATATTCCCTCCTATGTGCAGTGAAAGTGTGATAAAAATAAATGATCCTGAAGCAAATCCTTTGAAAAACTTTCTTCTTCTATTTTACAGTCTATTGATCCCAAAGGAATAATTTCCCCCATAGTTTCTGCTACCAATAACTGTTGATAATTGCCACATTGTTAAACAGTATTTCCCAAAACAAATACAGCAGAGAGCTGTTACAAACTGCTTTCTGTTACAGGACATCCTAACTCAGAATGTTTTTCAGGTTTTAAAGTAACTCTTTTTCACTGAATAATGTCACCCCAGGAGATAAAAATAACCTGGCCCGTACTTACCCAGGACACATTTTTACCCTTGGGTGTCTTTAGCATGGCAACATGCAGTGCTGAGATGACCAACAGTTCCACCAGCATGGAAAATCAGATGGAGGTAGATTCCACACACCTTTGTTACCCAAATGTAAAAAGTTTCCTGATTTGCCTGATGCCAGCATGCTGAGCATCAAGAAAGGCAGCGCTCTGAAATTCCATGGTTCATTTTAGCAATAACCAGACCCAGTAATCTGACCGGAGTCACATCACCGATGAAGACAACAAGCCAAGTTCCTTAGTGGTGGCAATGAACGTCTACACTCTGCGCATCCGGCAAACCCAGAATCAACTCTTCTCTCAGAAAACAGACAAGTGAAATCCGCATGAAAACATCGAAAATCACTGAAGTGTTCATCTCTCAGCTGTGAAATCGCAATTCTCCATCACCCACCAAAGCTTTAGTGAAAGGTGAGGGCTTACGATAATATTGAGAGATGGGCAGAGCAACTAGCAAGGGGAAGGCCTTCAAGTCTAGCTGCTGGTGACATCTATTTTAAGAGGCAAGGGACTCCAGGACGGCTCCAGAAGGAGAAAAAAAGGGAAGATCTCAGTTTCAATAAATTATACATCCGCCCAGGTACAATGTGCACCTGTTGCTACCTTCTGCGCAGGCTCCTGGTGTGGGTGCTCCTGTGTCTGCTGTTTCAGAGGCTCCAAGTGCACCTGGTGTTGATGCAAGTCCTCAGTGGAAGGCTGGTAACCTAACAACCAAATACCGTTTGCTCAGAAGATAGGAGAAAGAAACGCCCCAGGAGGGAGAGCAGAGGCAGGAAATCAGTGTGCCCGCTCATTTTCCTTTGTTTCTGTGCCCTTCTGTCCCTTTACTTTTAGCTCCTGTCAATCTAGATTAACAAAGTAGATCCAGGCTAAATTTTGCTACTATCAGTAGTGATTAGAGTGAGTTGATTGAAATCGGATTATACAGGGAGTCTATGCCTAATACTCAGCAGGCAAGACAGGGCTATTTGAAAACCACTTCTACTTCACCTTATAACACTGAAACATTCTGAAAGGGTCAACCTGGGGGGGATGTTCTAGACCGCAGCGCACCAGCACGGAGATTTCTGAAAGAGAAGGGAATCCTAGGATCAGAGACTTCATAGAAGTGGAAGGCATCAAGGGGCCATCTTCTCTAAAGCTTTCCTTTTACTGATGAGGAGATTGGGTCTCCAAGAAGCTAAGTGACTTGACAAAAGTCACAAATGAGGTACTTCCCTATCCCTGACGACGAATTAACAGCAGTTCCAAACTGTCAGATTTCTTTAAAAAAAATGTGCCAGGGTTTAAGAATAAATCCAAAGATGCTGCAAATACCAATTATTTATAATCATCATACAAGGAAAAAATGCAATATTTTCCAAACATAAGATGTAGAATACCACTTTGAAAAACAAGAATGAACCAGCTGACTATTTCCATCTCTTTGGTTAAACTTGGGCTATTAAACATACTTACTATGGCTAAACAACAACATTATTTTAAACCTCCATTTGAAGTGATTTCCTCCTTAAGAATGAAAGGAAACTTACAAGGTAATTGTCTGATATATTTATTAAAATTGAAATTGTTTACATAGAGACTAACCATTAAAAAAAGAGGTTTAAATCTTTTCAATTTATCAGAAGATAAACGGTCTTTTTCTTCATTCTTTCTCTTACAAAATTTAGATGTTCAGTTATGATTATTTAGTTGACTTGTCCTCAAATACTGCAAGTCAAGTAATCTGCAAACTTACTTTTGAAACCTTAATTTCTTTTTTTATTTTTTATTTTTTAATTTATTTAATTTATTTTTATTTCTTTAAAAATAAAAGTGAATTCCTTATAGTTTTTGCCTCACACATTGGGTAGAAGAGTAGGTTTCAGAATTTGTAAAAACTTTGTCCTAAATTTTTCTTCCTTGACTCTTTCCCCAGAAAACTCTGAGATTCTTCTGACCAAAACTGAGCTATAGGAATAGTGCAGGATGTAGGAAAATAGTGCAGGATGTAGGAATAGTGCAATGTAGGAAAAGTGTAAAGCCTAAATCAAAAGGTCTGTCTATTCTCCAGCTGCTTCTTCCAGGATAAAGAAAGAGGCAGAAGTATTTGATCAAAAGTTCCATCAATAAAATACACATATCATAACCTAATTTATATTACAGTATTATCTATGCATGTCTCATCTCCTGCATTAGAGTACAAGCTCACTGTGAGAAAGGAGCTGTGGCTTATTTCACTTTTGCAACCCTTGCTGGCATTTAGTCCTGAGTCTTGAATACAGTATCTGTTTTGTTTTTTTTTAATTCAATCACACTTTATTTATAGTTCTGAATTCTTTACCTTCCTGTTCCCTTCCTTCCCCATTGAGAAAGCAAGAAAAACAAAGTCCATTTCAGATATGTATGGTCATGCAAAACAAATTCCCTCATTAGGAAGGAAGAGGAGGAGGAGGAGGAGAGGAAAAGAGGAAAGATGAAAGAAAGAATGAATAAAAGAAACTAAAGGAAATAAGCTTCATTCTGACTCTGAATCCATTAGCTTTCAATCTGGAGATGGATAGTATTTTTTCATCACGAGAGCTTTGGGACTGTGATTGGTCATTCCGTTGATCAGAGTTGCTAAGTCTTTCAAAGTTGATTACCCAATGTTGTTGTTGTGTAAATTATTCTCCTGAGTCTGCTCACTTCACATATAGTTTCTATTGAATATATTGCATGTTCCCTTCCAAAGAAAGAAAAGAAAAGAAAAGAAAAGAAAATCACTTTCTACTTTTTCTGTGCACGCATTCTTTCCCCCAGTGCAATACCAGCTCCTCGAGAGCAGAGAATGTTTCATTTTTGTCTTTCTATAGCACCCTGCTTGTTATACAGTAGGCTGTTAATACGTGCTCGGTGGATTTAATTCTATTGGAAGCATCAGTGATTTGAACTATTTTTCACCTACTAATCTGTACTTCTCAGAAAGAGGACCCACGTTGAGTACTCTGTAATGGTTGAGAAGCAAATCTGAACCATATTAAGTTAAGGGTGGTAATAACCCACAGGGAATAGCTCATTAGGAATCCCAGAACATAGTACTGGGAAAAGTGAATAGAAAATGGGAGCCCAGAGAATTATTAGAAGACTTTGTGTTAGTATGTTGTTCTTGAATCATTTTTCAATCGTGTCCAACTCTTTGTAACTCAATTTGGGGTCTTCTTGGCAAAGATACTGGAAAGGTTTGCCTTTTCCTTCTCCAGCTCATTTTACAGATGAGGAAACCGAGGCAAACAGGCTTAAGTGACTTGCTCAGGGTCACACTGCTAGTGTGTGAGGTCAAATTCGAATCCTGAATGATGAGTCTTCCTGACTTCAGGCCCAACACTCTATGCACTATGGCACCACCTAGCTGCCCCTTGTGTCAGTACACAGTCCTCTAAAGATGTTCAAGCAGAGTTCGACATCGTAAAAAAGAGAAAAAAGGATCAATCGGTTACAGTTAAAGAAGATGCTAGTACACAGTATTAGCCAGTGGATTCAATTCAAGCCAACATATGTTACATGCCTATGGTGTGTGCCACGCTGGGGGATTGAGATACAAAGACAAAAATGTAATGTTGTCAGCCCTAAAGGAGCTTACAGTCTCCTGGGGGCAATACAGTACCTGGGCCTTGGTTTCATCATCTGTAAAATGGGAGGATTGGACTATCTGGCCTTTGAGGCACTCTGATTCTGTGATTCTGAGACTATGTACCCAGAAAATAGAAAATGAAGATCTTGGCTGGGCGTTGCTCAATTTCAATTCAACAAATTTAAACCAACCAACATTCATTCCCCTGGTCCTGTTCGTCCTGTGTCCTCTTTTTAGATCATAAGATCCTCAAGCCACAGACCTTTGTCTATTGTTTTCTTTGAGTCTCTCCACAGGGGGCATACAACTCCTGTACATTATGACTGTTCAATTAATGCTGATAATTGGCTAATCGTAACCTGATTCATACTTTTAAATAAATTTAAATAATTATAACATGATTAATAATTTTAAATAATAAACTCGAATATTACTTATTCAGGTAACATTGTCTGTGATATCATGCTGTCGAAAGTTTGAAGGGCTTTTGAATCTGATGTTTTCACTTTTTTTTTTCTCATTTGGTCAAAATTTGTGGTTTTATCAACACAGAAAGTTCTCCAGTCAAGAAACTCTCTCTCTACCTAAGGAGATCAACAACTATTTTGCAACTTAGCAATACAGAGACTTCCTTACCCGTGGCCCTTTGAGGTTAAGTAGCTTGGCTTACAAGGGTTACATAAGGCAAGGGTCACAGGACTTAAGCCTAAAGTTCTCTTGACTCTAGAGCTGGTTTTCTATCTAATATTCCTTGATGTTTTCTTAGTATTTTGATAGAACTATGTAAAATTATTTTATTCAGTCATCTTCAGTTGTGTTTGACTGTTTGTGACCCCATTTGGGGTTTTTCTGACAAAGACACTGGAGTAGTTTGCCATTTCCTTCTCTAGTTCATTTTTGTAGATGGGAAACTGAGGCAAACAAAGTTAAAAATGACTTGTCCAGGGTCAAACAGCTAGTAAGTGTTTGAGGCCAGATTTGAACTCAGGAAGATGAGACTTCCTGACTCCAGACCCAGCACTGTATCCATTGTGCCATCTATAAATGGAAATAAATCTTCCCATTACTATATTGCCAAAATTCTATTAAAACGTCCAATGCAAGACTGGTTGTGTTAAAGGATTGGCATGAAGTAAGAACACTGATGGGATCAATTTGGTGTGGCAGAGAGGGAACTAAGTTTGGTGCTGGAAGTACTTGTGTGACTTTGATCCAATAATTTCTCCTTCCAGGCCTTCGGTTTCCTCATCTGTAAAATGGGGGCGTGAGAGTAGATCCCTTTGGAAGTCTTTCCTAGTCTGTGCTCTGCTAAGTGAGGGGGGTCAGGCCAGATCAGAGGTGTCAGACATGCAGCCCCACTCCCAAGCGTGGCCTCAACTAGATTAAAATGTAATTGGGAAATATTTTAAAAAATAAACATCATTACATTGTAAAACTAAGTCAATAAGCATCCCACAGGGATCAGGAGGATCTATGGATTAGCAACCTTATTTCTATTTGAGTTTCACAGCCCTGGACTAGATCACCTCTAAGATTACTCCTAGATCTCCATCTTGTGATCCCTATGGTAGGCTGTAGCATAGATTTAAAATTGATCTTAAACCATGACAGTTTCAACAGAATCCCTATCTATCCCCTCCATGTTTCATGCTCACTGTGGTCACAGTGCATCTGCTCCTAGGCAAACACCATTGCTGTACTGGGCGGCTATGATGGCCAGATCTTCTACTAAAGAGGCAGAATGTTTTTATAACCAATAAACACAATTTGAGGTTATTAAAGCACGGAGCCACCCACAGGGATGGAGCAAAAGTAACACACTGTTGAACTCCGAGGGCTCACTGTTGACCCTCTATGTAATTGCTGGACTCACCGTGGCAAATGGTTAGCAAGCAATAGTGGGCATTAGAAAGACCAAGTAGGATTGATTTTAGTTCTGCTTGTCATTACCCTGACCACTCAAATCATGGATTAGCTTATACACACAAAAATATCCTACAATAACAGGCTATAATAACCCTTTGAAGCACTGGAGGTGGCCATAAACAAATAAGGTAGGTCCAAGCATTCTCAGTTAGGACAGAAAAGGGAACATGTTTCTGAAATACTAGAATAAAGACAAGGAGAAATATGAAACTGTTAGGTATACTGTTAGGAGTTTTTTTAATGCATTTATTTTGGTCACTGATGTACAAGTGTTTTTGCTGAATTTATTCTATGTTTATGATCCTATAAAATCAGATTCTTCTCTTTTGGACTAACATTATATCATATGTGAGACATTTTATTAATGGATAAATTTTGCAGTCCAGTGAGGTCTATAATATCTACCTATAGCTGTTACCTACAGGTATTCTACATTGGATTGATTATCTAATTAAAGCATAATGAATCCATTTATTCTAGAAATATTTATTACAGAATAATAGAAAATGTATTAAGTGCCTACTGCAAATAGCAGGCTATACTTGGCCCTAGCAGACGTACAAAATTTAGATAAGCCATTGCTTCGTCCTTCACTGGGCTTACTGTCTAGAATCTAGAAGGGGCATGTGACACAAGCACATTACATGATGAATGCTTTGGAAAGATGTATACAAAAGTGAAGTGTGTGACTGTGAAGGAAGGTCATTATCAGTCCGAGTGATCGGGAAGGACTTCTTGGAGAAGTTTCTGAGTTCTAATTTGGCTGGAATATAGATGACAAAGAGGATTATAATAAGAAAGAATGTGGTTAAAAAAAAAGGGGTCACCAGATCATCGTTTCTTCACGTGGGGCCTATGAACTTTGGAAAAAAAGTTTTTTTGTTTTTTTTTTTTGATAAATGATTTTCCATATAACTGGCTTCCTTGTAATTCTCTGTATTTTATT
>NW_020945237.1:9753226-9794045 GCF_900497805.2 Vombatus ursinus | reverse complement strand
ATGATTTTCCATATAACTGGCTTCCTTGTAATTCTCTGTATTTTATTTTATGCCTTTAAAACATTGTTTGGAGAAGGTGTACATAGGCTTCTTTGTGTGGACCTTTGAATATCAGGAAAGGAATCTGAACCTTACTTGCAAATAATTATACATACAGTGTAAATGGAAGGCATTTTCAGAGAGAACATACTGGTGGAGTAAACGAAAGGCCTCCTACCGAAGGTGGGGTATGAGTTGAAGGTTGACGTAAGCCACATAATTTACCATTTCTGTATTCTTAATGTCTCTCTGACTTTTAAAGTTGAACCAAGAGGTTTTATTAAATTATGCTAGACTGATATATGCTATTCTGTTTGCCAGAATGACATTTTACACTGAATCACAGGATTTGAGCCTTCGAAGGGATTTCTGCTGCCAAATAGTCCAACCCAGTTTTTTCATCTGTAAAAATGGAGATAATGACACCCTTGAATTTGTCATAATTTTGATCTGCAGCCTTGGATAAAAAGCAGTAAAGACTATATTCATGCAGAGAGCATGGGACACCTGGCCCAGGCTCCATGAATGCCTATGTTATTGTTAATAATGATGATAATAATAAATAACAGCTTTTATATAGTGCTTTACACTTTACAAGTATTACATTAATGACTTTTTACATATACTGCAGAATGAGAGAAATGATTATTAAATAACCAATTGTTAATATTGTAGAGATCCAGGATTTTTTTCCTTCCTATATCCTCTTTTGGAAATTAGGTCAAATTAGGTCTCTGAAGGGCAGAGATGATAATGAGATGAAATCTTGGGCCAAGACTTACTTAACTGGGAAAGCTTAGATCTGATTAAAAAGTAAAGAGATTCTAGTCTATGTGAGTTCTAGGCCATTGTGTTCTATTCAGACAGGTGTGAGTGGGGGTGGACAGTCTTTGTCTAGATTGTCTTGGGGGTGTGGTATGGGTAGAGATAAGTCTCTTTGTCCAAGACTGAGTGATCAGTTATGTCCCTTAGCTTCTCATTAGAATAAGCCCACCTCTTATTATAATATTCATTCTCTCCTCAATTGTTAACCAATCAGAGTTGATTGTCTCCAGCTGGGAACACCCACTGTTCCAAGGGTATATAAGTGTCAAGAGATCTCCAGGAGGGGTCTTTGGTTTATGAGACAGTCAAATGACCATTCTTTTATTAATTATTCACTAGCCATAATTAATAAGATGACTACCCAGAAATTATGCATCTCAAACTTTTCATTCATCACAATAACATAAATAATTCACAGAACAGTGTCAGAGCATTGTACACAGCATTTTCCCCAGAAATCCCTTAGTATCTCAGCTCCAGTTTTCTCAATTGTAAAAATGAAGATAATTTCACTTTCCTTATCTTCCTTATAATTTTGATCATCAAATCAGGAAATTTAATTTAATTTAAGGGAAAGCATCCTGGAACCTCTACTATGCTGTATAAATTAATATATTATTATTATGGGCAGCTAGAAATGGCAAACTGCTCCAGTATCTTCGCCAAGAAAACCCGAAAATGACGTCATAAAGAGTTGGACACGACTGAAACTACTCAACAACCACAAATTATTATTATATACTGGCTGTCCCAAAAGTCATAGTGCAGCAAAGCTTTAATAGCTCAAAATTTTACTGAGATATACCTAAGATATAACTTTTTGTTATGTCTCATGAGAGGCAACACGGCTTAGTAGATAGAAAGCAGGCCTCAGAACCAGGATGACCCACATTTAAGTCTTGCCTCTGACATATTCCCTGGGAAGGTCATAATATCTCAGTCCTATTGATAAATCTCTGTGACTATCAATGGCAGAGAAGGTACCAATCTGAATTGGTAGATGGAGTTTTCTTATCTAGAAAGTTCCCTATGCCAGAGAAATAAATCACAGGTCTGGCCTCTAGTCCTATCCCTACTATGACCCATCTGAGAGCATCTGCCCATAATTACAGTTGACAATTGAATTGTACTTTATGACTAATAGAGCTTTCATGTATGTGACACACATCTTGGCCTTTTACAGAAGCACTGAAAGGTAGGAAATTTACCTAAGAGGCAAGAATTATTACCCAATTCTACAGATGTGGATACTGAAATTGGAGAGGTCAAAGGAATTGGCCAAGTTGGCACAGAGGCTCAGTGGCTAAGCTGTGAGTCAAAGTCATGTTTCCTGACTTCAAGGTCAATAATGTCCTTTCATTTACATTTCAGTGACCTGTGCCCAAATTTAGATGGCTTAGGGCCACCTGCAAACAAGACTGTGAAAGAGGACAATGATTACAAATGACTGAGGAATGCAAAATGACAAACAGGAGAAAAATAAAAGCAAGAAGGGAATCCAAAAAGTAATTGGAAATCATTAAGCACTCTCAGGTCCTTCCTGTGAAAATGTCAACAGTAGCAGAATGAGTCTGTACTTTGTCAGAGATTTCTTTTGCCTGTAGTTACTGTTGTTGTTTTTCAGTTGTGTCCTACTCTTCGTGACCCCATTTGGGGTTTTCTTGGCAAAGATACTGGAGGGGTTTGCCATTTTCTTCCCCAGCTCATTTTACAGATGAAGAAACTGAGGCAAACAGGGTTACATGACTCATTCAGGGTCACATAGCTAGTAAGCATCTGAGGCCACATTTGAATTCAGGAAGATGAGTCTCCCTGATTCCAAACCCAATGTTCTAACCACTGTACCACTTAGCTGCTTCTTTTGCTTAGTTCAAGTCACAGGATCATAAATGTAGAGTTAGGAAGGGACCTAAAAGTTATCTAACCCATTCTCCTTTACTATTAATTTTGAATAGCTCTAAATAGTCTTCTTCATTTGGAAAGGACCAGTGTGACCTTTTTGCGAATGGGGCCCAAATTTCTAAAACAAGCCAATAGGAACCATAGGAAGTCAGGGTTGGGAAGCACCTCTGAGGTCCTGTAGTCTAACTTACATGTGAATAACAATCTCTTCTCCAACATACCAAACAAGTGAGTGTCCGGCTTTTCTTTGATGACCTCCAAGTAGACGGAACCTACTTTAATATGCCCTAAGGCAGTATATTTCATTTGGGAATAGTTTTCAATTTTACGAAGTTTTTCTCCTCCCCAAAGCCTAAACCTATCTCTTTTCAACCACCACTCATCGCTTGCTCCTCGATGACAAGGGGATATGTTTATTCTCTCTTCCATCTACCTCATCATCCTTCAGATACTTAAAGGCAGCTATCACTAAACATCTCTATCGCCTTTAAGCTGTGCTCAATTAACATGATCCCTGGGCCCTTTGCCATTCTGGTTTTGCTGTCCTCTGAACATTCTCCAACTTTTCAATATCTTTCCTAACACATGGCAGCAACACACTGATTTGATTCAATTCAATCCAGTGAACATTTATCAAGTGCATACTACGTGCAAGGCAGTGTGCCAGGCTCTGGAGACAAGATGATAAAACCAGACACAGTTTGTTTTCACAGAGCTTACACATGGAGGCAAATTAAGACAAATGAGAACATAATTCCACAGGTGCGATTCAAATAGAGTATCATGAGAAAACAAGAGGTAGAGACGATTTCTAACTGAGGGGGAATCACAGAAAGCTTAATAGACAATAAGGTACATAGCATAGAGCACTGTTTGTTGTTTTTTATTAGTCAGAGGTCTTGAGTTTGAATCCTTGATTCTTATTCTAGATTGTAAGCTCCTTGAGGGCAGGGACGTTTTTTAAATTTATCTTTTTATCTCCCTCAAGTTCTCTGATGTTTAACTAGTACTAATCATTTCATCTCCTAAGCCTCAGCTTCCTCATGAGTAAAATTAGTGGGTTGGAATCTGTGGTCTCCAAGGTCCCTCCTAGCTCTTCAGCGGTGGTCCTACGGCTCAGAGAGATGGGGGTATATGACCAGGGGCACTAAGGAAGGAAGGGAAAGATTTCAACATGTGAAATGTATAGAGGCCATTCTAAGTGTGGGGTCCAGTAAAAGGCAAGGATGCCTAGCTAGAAGAAGGTGGGTACAAAATTAGAAAAAATGAGAAATCCCATTTTCAAATCATAATTATCCTTTATATAGAGATTCTTCTTTTTTTGTTTGCTTGTTTTTTGTTGCTTTTTTTTTTTTTTTTTTTTTTTGGTGAGGCACTTGGGGTTAAGTGACTTGCCCAGGGTCACACAGCTAATAAGTGTTACGTGTCTGAGGCCAGATTTGAACTCAGGTCCTCCTGACTCCAGGGCCAGTGTTCTATCCACTGCACCACCTAGCTGCCCCCTTTATATAGAATTTTAAGGGTTACAAAGCACTTGAGACACACAATCTCGTTTGATCCCCACAACACAGTGAGGTAGGGGCTGTTATTATACCATTTTATGTATAAGGAAGTGGAGGCTCAGAGAGATAAAGGGATTTGCCCAGGGTTACACAGTTAAGTGTTTGAGGAAGGATTTGAATTCAGATCTTCCTGACTCTAAGACCAATTAGTCTCTCCACTGTGCCACCTATCTGTCACTTGATGAGAATCTGCCTGGGTGAAGAAAGAATATAAGATGAGAAAGACAGGTAGAAAGTAAATAAGCTGTGGGGAGCCATGCTATAGAGCATGAGGAAAACAGGTGGCACACTGGATAGAGTGCTGGGCCTGGAATCAGGAAGATCTGAGTTCAAATCTGGCCTCAGACACTTAGTAGCTGTGTGACCCTGGGCAAGTCACTTAACCTCTGTTTGCCTCAGTTTCCTCAATGGTAAAATGGGGATTTATAACACCTAACCCTAAATGCTTATTCCCTCCCTTTCCTTTATTCATCTATCAAATATTCTTTCAACAAATCTAAATTGTTCACAGCTATACTGCAGCAGTAAATCCCCTTTAGTGTAAAGAATGAATCCGCTGAAATGATCCTGTTATTTGAGTCATTACTGCATGTTTCCACTGGGATAACCATATTTTACATAATTATAACTTTGAATAGTGCAAATTTGAATACATATGACTACTTCATTTATCACACTAATAGGAATCTAGTAGTATAAGCAAATTATATTGCTAGAACTTGAGGAAGATAAAAGGATAAATTATTAAAAAAAAACTGTCCCTGCCCTCAAGGAGCTTACAGTCTAGTAGATCAACAAATCTTCTTTCTTGGATTGTAAATTCTCATGGACAAAGTTCATGCAAAAGTTGATAGGAGTTACTATAATATACCAATGCCCAGAAAGATTAGTTGATAATAATAATGGTGACGTGAGGTACCAAATGTTCTTCAAAGTTACATCCAAATAGAAAATATCATGATAGCATAGCCTAAAGATGAGAAGGACACAGATAATATGGTTAAATGGTGGTGTTTTTTTTTTTTTTTCTAAGCAAGGGTCTAAGCCTACCATCTTGTCAATTTTAATAATGGTCACAAAGCCACTCTTTCAGCTCCCATTGGTGATGGAGAAGTGAGGGCTCATGTTGCAAGGTTGGTTGAAATTCTTCCAGGAAAAAAAGAACCATTTGTCTTCAACAGTTTTGGACTGGCTTTCAAGAAGATAGCCAAATCAATTCAGATCTGATTAATCCAGTCAAACAAGTAAATTAAAATGTCTTTGAAGAAATGAAAAAACCTATTTGAAAGGATATATAGCTGAGGCTGATGAAAAGTTCAATGTCTTTAATTTCACACACCTCTTAGCATAGGGAAAACCAGTATATTTGCAGGGAGAGCTGCAATAAAAAAAGGGGCAAGGATAATTAGGGCTCTAGGACCTTTTATAGACATAGCAACTCCTCACCTGATTTACAAACGAGTAAAACTTTAGAAAAGAAAAGCAAAGAAAAAAAAGGATTACCATATTTATTTCTCTCATTTTAGGTTCTTCTAAATTTTCACTTCTACCTTTCTAGCCCAACGCCTAGTCATTTCTCCCTGAGATTACTGTAACTGCCTCCCACCTGGACTCCTGAAGATTACAACAATAATTTAGCTAGGATGCAATGAAGCCAGAGTATGGGTGATAGCATACATGAGATTTACAAGGTATAATTAATTAAAAGGACTTGGTGACTGATGGATGTGGGAAGATTTGAAAATTATTCAAGGGTCTTGAAAGTAGATGACAGTGATGGTAGGAAGTAACCAAAGCAGAATATGGAGAATGGGCTAGGAAGAAGAAGGGATTCCAGGGCCTCTAGAGCATGATGAGACTCAAGAGGAGGCTCAGATTTAGGCATGCAATAGGAGAGGCAAAAAGAGGAAACTGTGATCAGATAGGGGAATTCTATAATTCCAAAGCAGAGTCATTTCCAGTGATTGTTAAGCATAAAGTGTGACCGTTGACCATCTCATGGGCTGCTGAGGAAGAGAAGCAGAATTGAGCAGATTGATGAACATCAAGGCTGGGGTTTTAGATGGGTCCTCAATATCCTCCTCTGCTCTAGGACAACTTCCTTGATCACTCCAGCTGTGGAAGCAATCTTTTCTTCTTTTCAACTTCCGTGGTGTTTTTGTTTTATTGTTTGTACCTCAACCCATTCATGCTACATTTATTAAGCACTTACTATGTACAAAGAACTGTGCTGGTACTCAACAGCTGCCTTGGATTGTAGTTATTTATGTGTATGTCTTTTCTCCTAACGAGACTGTAAATGCAAATACAGACCATTTCTGTGTAGCATACTTTTCAAAATGCTATTAAATACTAAATAAATACTTTTGATTGGTGGATTGAATAAAGGCCTATGCTTTGCTTTCATAATCCAGCTTTAATATAATAATTTAATTATCATAATCTAATGTAATTATTAATTTTATTGTTTATTAAATTTTAATTAATTTATTTTATTATTATAATAATATTATACTATACCATATGATAATATACTATGCTATAATATAATAAAATATAAAATAATACAATATGATATAATCTGGCAGGTAAGGACTAGGAGAAAATGGTTAGAGAGTATAGTAGTTTGTGTATTGGTATAGAGACATAAAAGATACAAACACATCTTTAGAGAAGTGCACCCCAAAGGAGCAGGGTACATCTTCCAGGATACCTATTGGTTCAAAATGTGACGGCTTGTAATAAAAACATAAAGCTAGCTCTTATCCACCGTTCCTCCTTTCCACTCCATGGTATTCTAGGAACAATTGTGAAAATTGCCAAGAGCCATATTTAGCGTCTTAGGGAGAAGCTTCTTAAGAATTTGAATTGTCTAAAAATGAAATGGAGACAACAGGTTCCTCCCCACTGGAGGTCTTCAACGGAATGATGGGTAAGTACTTTGGGGGACGTTGTGGAGGGAACTGTTACTCAGGTATAGTTTATTTTTTTTAATTAACAAGCACTTTTTTCTCTCCCTCATATCTCCTCCCACTCTAAAAAGAGTTGTAACTCTTGTAACAAATACGTGTAGTCAAGGAAAACACATTTCCATATTGGTCAGGTAGAGTTTAAGTGCCCTCTGAGGTCCTTTTAACTTTGAGAATTTGTGATTATGATGAGATTTTCAAATTTCTTATCGTACTCTTTATATTTCTGCTAGGATAATATTTTGCAAGATTGATTCAACAAGAAAAATTGTATTCCCAGTACTGAAAGTATAGAAATTGAATACTCATAAGAAAAAAATTAATCACTAAATCAACAAGCATTTATCAAGTGCCCCTCTTAACTCTAAGACAATGTAGCAAAGGACTATGTTTTAAAGTATGAGAAAAACATGGGAGTGAGCTCTCCCATGACACAAGAAGTAACCCCAGTGTTCTGGGAAATCTCCACTTTCCCATTATTCCATGAAGTATTTTCTGTGCTTCCCCAAGGGTTTTGTTTGACTTTCAATGGACAGCTCTTCGATTTTTTCTGAATTTGAGTTTCCCATGAAAAGGATGTTGGGGGGCAACTAGGCGGTGCAGTAGATAGGGCACTGGCCCTGAAGTCAGGAGGACCTGAGTTCAAATCTGACCTCTAACCAAACACTTGACACTTCTAGCTGTGTGACCCTGGGCAAGTCACTTAATCCTAGTTGCCAAAAAAAAAAAAAAAGATAAAACTAATAATTAAAAAAAGAGGAAGTTGGAGGTTGCCATTGTCCGTGTCTATGCAGGTCTGAAGAAGCAGTTGGTTCAGGGCCTTGGGGTATAGGGACTCACCAAGGGGAATCCATCTGTGATGTATTAGTGCTCACAGTAGTGCTTGCTGCGTGTGTGAATAAACCCTAGCTGACTCATCCCTCTTCCCCCAGGGCAGCAGGTGGAACCAAGGCCCTGGCTCTTGCAACTGCTTGCCAGCATGAGCCTTCTGCCCTGGTTAGGATGGTTTCTTTGCTGTTCTCTGTGCATGTCATATTTATTCCTACTATTATACCCTGGCTCACAATGTTCCTTTCTCTAAAGTACCTTTTTCTCTATCTACCCAAATCCCACTTATTCATAAAAGGATCTCTTCAAATGAGATAACATATGTAAAGCACTTTATAAACCATAGAGCTTTATTTAAACGCTAGCTATTATTATAGGAATCATTCTTTCCTTGGCTATTCCAATGCAAATTAATCTCTTTTCTAAACTAGTATTATACTTATTACATAGCTGTACAATTTTTAATTGGTCAATAAGTATTTATTAAGCACCTATTATTTACCAGGCACCTGTTGTACCTGCTAGAGATACAAAGAAAGGCAAAAGACAGTCCCTACTCTCAAGGAACTCATAATGTAATAGGAGAGACGAAAAGTCCACACATATGTACAAACAAGCTATATACAGGATAAATAGGAAATAATTAACAGAGAAAAGACACTAGAATTAAGAGTGATTGGGAAAGGCTTCCTGTAGAAGGTGAGGTTTTAGCATATGATATTGTACCAATTTATTCTGCTTGTTTCATGTGTATAAATTATGTTCCCCCAACAGGACCATAAACTCTATGAAAAAGGGTTCCATATGCATTTCCCAGCTGACTGAGCACAATGCTGTGGCTTGGTGCTGGGCACAGAGGCACTTAAGAAATAAAATCTGATTCATTTTCTTCTTATAAGGAGTCAATTCGCATCCCTCCAATACTGGGAATATAGAATTCTTTTGCTGAATTAATATGGCATGATCATGTTTTGGAAGAAATTTGAAGAGTCCTATAGGAAATTTGAAAAGTCTCACAAAATCACTGAATCTCAGGTACAAGGAACCTTTTAGGTCATCTAATTCAAGTTATGCCTCAACAAAGAATCTCTTCTACAAATTCCCCCAAATGGTTCTCTATTCTTAGTTCAAAGGGCAGCTAGGTGGCCCAGGAAATAGAACTCTGGTCCTGGAGTCAGGAAGACTCCTCTTCCTGAGTTAAAATATGGCCTCAGACATTTATGAGCGGTGTGACCCTAGGTAAGTCACTTAACCCTATTTTGCCTCAATTTCCTCATCTGAAAAATGAGCTGGAGAAAGGAATGGCAAACTATTCCAATATCTTTGCCAAGCAACCCCCAAAGAGGTCACAAAGAGTCAGACATGACTGGAACGACTGAACATTCTTAAGTTTTAAGACCTAACATGAAGAGAAACCTATGATACTTCTTATACTTTTAGATAGCTTTGATTCGGGAAGGTTTTCCTTGCCTCAACGCTAAATTGACACCTATGCAACTTCACTTATCACTTTTGCTTTTGCACTTAGGGGCCAAACAGAACAAATCTAACCCTCTGTCCATGTGACAACCCTTCAGATAGTTGAAGACAGTTATCATATCTCCCCTTGGCCTTCTCTTCTCCAGAACAAATATCCCATGTTCCTTCAACTAATGGTGGAAGGCCTTGAGATTTGGACTTGCTAACATTGGTTGAAGGCCCAAATCTCAAGGCTTTCCACCATTCTGGGCTACCCTCTTCTGTTAGCTATCTAGTTTGTCAATGTCCATTCTAAAATGTGGTACCAAAAATAGAATACAATATTTCAGGCATGGTGTGACTAGGGAAGAGGATATACAGTGAGTGTGACTCCAATGTTCCTTGTCTTGAACATCATGCTTCTCTTACTGCAGTATATTTACAAATACCTTTCTTGGTTTCCATATACATTGCTGTCCATATGGAGCTTGCACTTTCAGACCAACTACTGTCCCCTAGCATACATTTATGAAGTTGATTTTTTAAAAATAGAAATTCAAGACTTTAAACTTGTCCCTTTGATTTTATCTCATTAAACCTGGTCCAATGTCTAGGCTGTTGATATCTTTTTGGAACCAGGCTCTGACATCCTGTGTTAGAGAACTGTCCTAGCTTTGTCCCATCCATATATTTGGTAACGGTAATACCTACATCCTTATCAAAATCACTGATAATAATGAGAAACAATACTAAGGGTAAGGACAGATTTAGGCACTTCCCTAAAGATCTTCATTGATGTTGACATTACGACATTAATGACTGCTTCTTGAGTCTGGTCATTTATCCAGACTCAAATCAACACAACTCTACCATCTTCTAGCCCACATGAGTAGACAGACTTTGCCCTGCCTTAAAAATACCTTTTTTGGTGTTTCCTAACAAATTTCCATTCATGTAAAAATCTATATTATTTGATTATGAGTTCAGTACCTATAAGAGAAAGAGAACTTTATGCTATTCCATGATCACAGTATAAACAAAAACACAGTAGTTACAAGGGGGTTAAGGCAAAAAAGCATGGTGGAAAAATGTCTCTAAGAATATGCTTTACATATGGTTGATTTGAGGCTTACTAGGTGGTAAAGTGGATTGAGTGCTGGACTTGTAATCAGGAGTTCAAATCCTGACTTAGACACTTACTAGTTAAGAGACCCTAGGCAATTGTTTAACTTTTTTCAGCCTCAGTTTCTTCATTTGTGGAAAATATTGATAGTAATAGCACCTACTCCACCAGAATGTTGAGAGGATCAGATGAAATAATATATGTAAAGAGTTTTGCAAACCTGAAAATATCCTATAAAATTAGTTCTTACTTACTAATATCATTTTTGGACAAAAATGATGATATATTATATTAAAAACTGAGCCACCTAGCACTTGGCAAACTGGAAGCTCTACACAATGATATCCCCCAACAGAATCATAGAAAAATCTAAAAGGACTATTACGGTTTGTCTGGTACAACCCTTTCATTTTACAGATGGAAAAACTGAGTCCCATTACTTAATTCTAGGTTCAGTGTCCTTTCCACTATATCTCACTTCCTTAACACAAATATTCAATCCAATAACTGGGTCAATTAACCAACAGCATTAAGACACTAAACATGTCTTAATTTTAAACAAAACATTAGATTAAAAAAAAAAACAAATGAAATTGAAAATCTCTGATAATGTGAGCTTACAGAGTAGTGCCAGAATCTCAGGTGTTCAATTTTTTGCTTTTTCTGTAATCACTCACTGTCTCATTCATTTGCTATTGAGAAAGGACAGCTCTGCTTAGCTTGGTGGCCTATGCCAGACTGAAAGATGAGCTGTCCATTTCCCAGCATGCAATGGCCTGACAGAATAATACAGCAAGAAAGGATGCTGAAATTCAGCTGCTTTCTTATTTCCAAACAGGTGTTTACAATGGGACTCAGTTATTTTTGTCTGACTTTAAATGATTCTTAAATGCCCAAACAACATATTAGAAAGCCAAAAATAAGCTTTTTATAAAGAATCTGTTACTGAAGATTATTCATACACTCTGGTCTATTAGCTAACAGAAGGAGAGGAGAAGTCTGACTAGCCTGTAACCATTCTTAACTTTATCTCTATCTGTGAATACTTTTACTGTCAATGAAAGACAGAAAACAGAGATAAGAAAACTCAGGAGTTCAACCCAACTCAAACACTAACTAGTCGAGTCACTGTGGGCAACTGCTAATTTCTTTCAGCCTCAGTTTCTTCATCTGAGGAAAATATAGATAAAAATTGTACCTCCTTCACCGTACTTCACCCGTTGGAGATCTTTTGCATATTTTACAAGAAGTTGGAAAAAAAAATTCATTTGGATCCTAAACAAAAAAAAAAACTTGCTTAAAAACCACAAAAAACAATGTGACCTTGGAAAAACATAGCTTTTGAATTAAGTTTAGTGTGTAAGTTCTCTTTGGAGCCACCTTAGACTAAACAACTGAATGAAAAGCTCCGCCCTTGTTACAGTTCCATACTGCCATGAGCTCCATCCATCTTATAAAATAAAGCTGAGAAACATCTGGTACTTTATACATCTCCCTTGAACATAGTCACTGAAATATTAGTTCAAGTACCCAGAGGCTCAAGGCAACAGCTGCTTGGACTGAATTAATTTCTACCTCCATATGAATTTTGATTCATTGAACTTTGCCATAAGTAGTTAATTCTATAGCTTTGAATTATGTCACAAGTCTATAAGCAATGCCAATTGCAAAATTCACTGCTGGCTGGCAGGCAGAAGTGACTTTTGCCTTGAAGGCTAACCACGTTATGACGAATTTGGTTAGCAATTTCAAAACTTAACTATCACTAAACTGATATAGTTGGACTTTCCAGGATGTGAGGATTTTTTTTTCACTGTTGACAATATTAGAAGTGAAAAGCATCAAAATTAAAACAAAAGCTCATTTTAACTTGACAGGATCACACAGATCTGAAGATCGATGGGTCCTTGGAGGTCACTGTTTAACTTCCTCCTTTTATAGATGAGGAAACTTGAGGCTGAGAGAATTTATATCACTTGTACAGGGTCACACAGCTACTATCAGAGGCAGGATTAGAACCCGTCTTCCTAACTCCAATTTCAGTGTTCTATCCACCATCACATTTTTATTTTTGAGATCTTATCCAAATGGATTCTGCTGCATTAAAAAAAAAAACATTTAAAGTCATTTAAAGTCAACCATTCCAATGGCTTAGATGGTCCTAAATGTTTCCCAATGCTTGTTCATGGCCAGCTGACTCATTTACAGAAAGGCTTGTCTCTGCAAGTGAGATAGCTTCCTCATAACGGCCAAAACATAGTCATTTGTAATACAAAATAAAAAAAATGTGTCTATTTGCATAAGAGCAGACTACCTTTAAATTAGATCAAATAACTTGTTCAATTACAGAAAAAAAAATCTCAATCCGGGGCTTAACAGAGAAGGAAGTTACTTAAAAATCAATTTTTGAGTTAAAATAATTGAGTGTTTGTTATTCACTAGATTAAATGGTAGGTACTCTTGGTTAGCGTGAAGATCCAACAGTTAATCAGCACAAAATAATGAGAAATGATATAGTTTACTGGAAAAAACTCATTGGTCAGAAGAATCTTGGATACATATTCCACCCATGACATTCAGTTAGCCATGTGTCCTCTCTAGATGTTGGTTTCCTTATCAGTAAAACGGAGATAATAATATTTACCATTACCTCTCCCTCCAAGATTTTCTTGTTTTATAAAATTTAAAACATCATATGATTGTCAGTTGTCATTATCATGAGTGCAGAATTTAATAGCACCCAAACCAGACTAAACCTAACCAAAACACCAAAGCCATTAGCATAGGAGAAATGAAAGAAAATTCTAACTTTTTGTAGCCCTTAAAAGTCATAGCAATAAGCGGGAAAACCCATTTCTGTGTACTTGAAGTGAGAACAGTGACTGCTTCTTAATGTTTGCAAAAATTAAAAAGCAGTCACTGTTCTCACTTTTCCAGGTTAGTCTAAGATTTAGAATCCAATGCAACATGCATTTTTTAAGTCCCTGTTTTGTACAAGGTGCTGAGGATGCAAAAGTGAAAGAATGAGTGATCCTTGATCTCTTAGAGCTTCTATTTTACTGAATAATGAGCACCACCAGAGAGGTCAATAGATTTACCGTCAGAAGACTTGAAGTCACAAAGAGTGGAGTGCAAGTTCCACTCTAGACACTAGTTTTGTGATCCTGGGTAAATCATTTAACCTCTCTGAGCCTTAGTTTCATCTCTGAAATGCAGCTAATAACAGCACTATCTCATGGGTTTGTGGTGAGGGACAAATGAGATCATATACATAGTGCTTTATAAATCATGAAACTCAATGTACAGTTGTGTCCCGATTAGTATGGATAAGGAATCCCTTAAAGTGGTCACATGTATTCAGATTTGCACTATTAGATATTATAATTGACCCAGTGGAAATATGCAGTACAAACTTGAATAATGAGACCACTTTGGCGAGAATTTATTACTCATGCTAATCAGACTCTAGCTGAAAATACGAGATCTAGTCCAAATCTTACCTGAGAATATCAGGTATTTATGGATCAGTTCACAATTTATATTGATTTAGGAGTATTAGCAAATGTATACATTTTTTAATTTTATGATTTATCTCTGTCCTTTGCATCAGATGACCAGAGAAGAGACAAAAGTTGTTTTATGAGATTTTATTCTATAATGATTTATTTTATAAGATTCAAAAATTAAAGATTGTTTTGAGAAATTTCAGTCCGTATCACTGATAAAAACTGGTGTTCAAACATTTGCACTCCAATTTGAAATTTGGTTGGTTGTGACCATAATTTAGGTCCCTAGTACAAAACAAATAAACACATTAATTTAGGTTTTACAAAAGCAAAGGGAGAAATGCTAACAAGCAAAGTCATGTGTTATAGTACATAATATATGAAAGTGAGAAGAGATGATTTCATATAGTGGCAAAATCGATCTTAATAAAAGTTGTGCTGTGTAGCAAGATAACTCTCTCCCCATAGTAGTTTCTCATTTCCTAGCAATTGGTATTAATTTACATCCATGTCTGTGGTGCTTCCTTTTTATTCAGGCTCATTATAGAGTAAACCTTTCATCTCGAAAAACCGATATATTAATAGGATCGGATTCAGAGAAATAATTCATAGGACTGAAGTATTTAAGTTGACACATTGGCAGCTGTTTTTGACCTACAGTGTACAGTACCAGAAATCTGGCAGTTAATTGAAACCTTTAAGGAGGATATCTAATTAGGAAAAAATAAAAGTCAGCATTATTGCCTCTTCCTTCAGATAGTACAGAATACAATTTTTCACACTGGGATTTCAGATGACTTTGAGACATGATAAAATATCAGATTACGTATACTATTTCAGTAAAAGCTCAAAAAAAGTTTAAGAGTGAACGTGGGATAAGTAATCAACACAACCAGAAAATTTTAAGAGAGGGAGGGCCCTTAATTTTTCATGATGCCATAAGGGAAAAGGAATTATGATGACTGGTTCAGTCTTGAGTTCTCTTTATTCTGAGTGAATGCTAATCATGACCCTTGAATGCTGTGCACACTCGAAAAATAGAGTTGTAAGAAGCTATGCAGGGAAAAGATGAGAATCAAAGAAATACATGAGTGCTCTCTGAACCTAGCTGAAGACAAGGCTCCAATATCTAAATCATGAATGCCTTTTTAGGTTTGGAGCAAATAATAGTAGCATTTTAAATAGTAATGAGCATATATCATAAACAGGGTCCATAGACAAGAATCCTGTGAAATCCATTCCTTTTTCCAGATGAAGGGACAGGGATTTTCTAAAATTTATTTCTTTAAAGCCATATTGCTCATTTTAAGAAGATCACTGAAATGAGATGACCTCTCACCTCCAAATGCTATGTGTTGTCTATATTATATGCTAAAACATGCCCACTTCCCCTTTAGGGTGATTGAGAGACCTGAAGAAATGGATACCACAAACACAGAATAACACCACTCCACCAGAGGTAACCATCAGTAGACTGCCTATCTCCCTGCTTTTTTGGTCCCTTGCACAATCATCCCCCAGGTTCTATGCTACTTTTGAGTCTTTATTAGAGATGAAACAGAGGGTGAATGAAGTTGTGAGTAGAGAGGGAGCATCGAATGCTTGAACCCAAAGGAAATGTAGGGCTCTCCAGTCTGACTTCTTTCCTTCTTTTGTAGATGAGGAACGGCTTAGGGAGGGAAAGGGCCTTGCCCAAATTTATAAAGTAGTTACAAAGCCAAGACTAGAACCTAGAGCTTTTGACTGCTGGTTCAGATCTCATCAAGCTCTGCTGGTTTACATCATACAACTGCTCTAAACCATATTTATTTCAAGTTAATCTGTAATAATTTAATATGCAAAATTGGGAATTTATTGGGCCATAAGTCAATAAGTATTAACAATGTGATTTTTAGGGGTCCAGATCTGTGATTTTACTTGGCATAGGGTATTTCCCAATGGGGAAAGTCCCTACCAATGTAGGGGAACTATTTGGCATTTTACAGTCTTAGAGGTTAAAGGGTCACACAGCTAATATCAAGTTAGGTGTTCTGGGCTGAATCTGGATATCTTTTTGCTGAAAAAAAAAATCTACTGGGATCGTGGACGGTATTATTCCCTAGTTTCCAGGAATAAGGAGGTGATACTCTTTATAGAATAAGGAGTACATTGTACTCTCCCTTGCCCACAGCACACCTGGAGCATTGTGCTGAATTTAGGGCTCTCCATTTCAGGAAGAACATGGATATAAGTTGGAGAGGAGTCAGAGTGGGGCAACCAACATGGTGAAAGGTCTTGTGTTTTTCACACAATGACCGGAAGAAACAATTGATAATGTTTAACCTGGAGAAAAGAAGACTTAAAAGTAGGGCACTGTGGGTATCTTCACTTGTTCAAAGAACTGTCATTGGGATGAGGGATTACACTTGTCCAGAGGGCTGAACCAGGAATGATGAGTAGAAGTTGTAAAGGCAAATTTAGTCTTGGTGTCAGGGAAAATTTTGAAACCATTGGAATGGCCTGCTTCAAGAGGACTTGAGTTCCTCCTAATTGGAGATCTTCAAGCAAAGGCTGACCACTTGTTGGGTATTTTGAATCAATCAAAAATTTAAAGTTCTTTAAAAATATTTTAATAGCTGTATTTCAACATAATTGGTTTCCTTTGTAATCTTATATATTTTATTTTATGCATTTAAAAACATCATTTTGTGGGGAGATGCCAGAGCTTCACCAGACTGCCAGAAGAGTCCATGATACACCAAAGGGATTCAAAACCCCTCCATTAGGGGAATATGAGGTCTAGAAATGGTGTTTATAGATGACAGAGAATGAATGAACATCATGTTCTGTATGTAACACTTCTGAAGTTTATTCCTCCAAGAAGGTTAGTTACAACCAAGGAGTCTAAAAGCATGATGGGACAATTGATCAATCAATAAACACTTATTAAGGATCTACTATGTGCCACAAATCATGCTATGTGCTGGAGAGACAAAGTAAAAAATGAAACAGCCTTTCCCCATGGGGAGCTTAAATTCTAGTGGGTGAGATGACACATAAGTATGTCCAAAATAAATACAAGGCAATTCATGAAAAGAGGGAGGGAAGGAGGAAGGAAGGAATAAAGGAAGTAAGGGAGAAAGGAAGGAAGGAAGGAAAGGTGGGAAGGAGGCAGAAAGGAAGAGAGGGAAGGAACAAAGGAAGGAAGAAAAGAAGGAAAGAAGGAAGGAATGAAGGGAGGGAGAGAAAGGGGAAAAGAAGGAAGGAAGGAAGGAAAGGAGAGAAGAAGGAAGGGAAAGAGGAAGGAAGAAAGGGAGGAAAGGAGGAAGGGAGATAGGGAGAGGGGAAGGGAGAAAGGGAGAAGGAAAGGGAGAGAGAGAGGGAAAGGTGGAAGGAGAGTGAAATGAAGGAAGAGAGAGAAGGAAAGGGTGAGAAGAGGGAGAGAAGGAGGGAGGAAAGGAAAGAGGAAGGAAGGAAAGAAAAAGGAAGGGAAGGAGGGAAAAAAGGAACAAAGAAGGAACAAAAAAAGGAAGGAAGGCAGGAAGAAAGGAAGGAAAGAAAAATTGATTTATTAAGCACCACTATATGTGAGGCACTATGCTAAGCACAATACAAATATTATCTTATTTGATCCTCACAACAACCCTGGGAGGTAGAATCTATCATTATCCCAATTATCTCTTTAAAATCATTTCATAGAGAGAATTAACAGCAGCCTAGACAAAAAGAAATTAAAAACTCAGTGTAGAAACCTATCAAATACAGGATGGTGTCCAGTCTGGGAGACACATTCACAACATGCCTGCCAATACCGGAGTTGAGGAAATGAAGGCAAAGAGAGGTTAAGTGACTTGTCCAGGATCACCCAGCTAGTTAAGCATCTGAAGCTAGATTTGAAGGCAAGTCCTTCTGACTTCAGGTCCAGTACTCTACCCACTGCACCCCGCAGTAGGTGGGGATCAGGAAAGGCTTCATATAGAAGCTAGTTCTTGAATTGGGTTGTGAGAAGCAAGACACTCCTATGACGCAAAAGTGAAGGAAAGAGAGCATTCCGGGCATGGGGGACAGTCAATGAAAAGTCATGGGAAGGGCAGCACTCTACGGGGTAACCCCAAATGTCAGTTCAATTTTCAGTTCTAATGCTTTAAAAAACCTTTTGGTTCACCCTGGGTAATGAGTTCTGAAAGGATCATTGGGGCCAGATTGTGAATGGTTGTAAAAGTCAAACAGAGGATGATCTGAAAAGCAATAACAGGGCATCATTAGAGTTTATTGGGGAGAAGAATTTATGGGGGGAAGGAATGACATTGGTCAAACTGGTGCTTGAGGAAAATTCCTTTAGCAGCTGTCTGGAGGATGAATTAGAATGGAGAGGGACCTGAAGGATGGAAACCCATGAGAAGACCACCCCAATAATTCAGGAAAGAGGAAGTGAAGGTTAGAACCGAGCTGGTGGCTGAGTAGCGATAAAGAGATGGTGCAAGAGGTGCTGCCAAGGTAGAAACTGAAATATTTGGTAACTGATTGGGAGAGTGCAGTGGAGGAGAGGAGCTGAATAAAATGCAAGTGGAATCATGGCTTATAAGAAGTTGGAAGTTTGCATGTGATTGCAATGGCATGGCATTCTTTTTTTTTTTTTTCCTTTTTTAACGCCGTTTTGTTTTTGTTCTGTTTTTTGGTAATTGGGGTTAAGTGACTTGCCCAGGGTCACACAGCTAGTAAGTGTCAAGTGTTTGGTCTGCGGCTTGATTTGAACTCAGGTCTTCCTGACTTCAGGGCTGGTGCTCTATCCACTGCGCCAGCTAGCTGCCCCCTTTTAATGCTGTTTTAACTCAAGATGAAAAATATCTAATATTGGAAAAAATATTTAGTGTCAGCAATCACTCTGTGGAAAGGCAGATCTAGTTCCCTGGTTATTTATGTAATTAGCAACAAAGGCAAAGTCATTTTAAATTTGTTTGTTTCATTTTGTATTCACCAGCCATCAGGAAAACATTGTGCAGTAGCTGAGAAGGGAACTGGATTTTATACTGAGCCCTGGCCCCAGTATTTGCCACCTGTGTGATTTTAGAAAAGTCATGTAATCTCTCTGAGCCTCAGTTTCTTCATCTGTGCAAAGGTAAGAATAATACATATACTACCTACCTCATGAGATTTCTCTGAGGAAATCACTGAAAAAACTTTAGCTGCTATATAAATGTAAGATTATCAAATAATTGGGGAAAATATCACTACCAAACCTTAAACAATAATTGTTGTTCAGTTGCGCTCTGACTCTTTTTGACCCCCCTGGACAATACTTTCTGTGAGGTTTTCTTGGCAAAGATAGTGAAGCAGTTCGCCATTTCCTTCTCCAGTGGATTAAGGCAGACAGAGGTTAAGTGACTTGCCCAGGGTCACATAGCTGGTGTCAGAGGTAAGATGATTTGAACTCAGGTCTTCCCAATTCCAGGCCCATGCTCTATCTACTGCACTATCTAGCTGCTTATTTAAACAATAATTTTGTTGCTGTTTGGTCATTTCAGTTGTGCCTGACTCTTCATGACCCCATTTGGGGTTTTCTTGGGAAAGATGCCGAAGTAGTTTGCCATTTCCTTCTTTAGCTCATTTTACAGACGAGGAAACTGAGGCAAACAAGGTTAAGTGACTTGCCCAGGGTCACTCAGCTAGTAAATGGCTGAGACCAGATTTGAAATCAGGAAGAGGAGTCTTCTTGACTCCAGACTAGTGACCCCAGAAACTGAGCCATCTAGCTCAGTTCATATGCCTGCACTATTTTCCAAGCTCCAATCACTAGTCAAAGTTTGTTTTCAAGGAGTATATCATCTTTTGATTCTACAAGTGTACCAGGTAGCAAGTAATTAATGTATATTAGTGAATCATCATTTAGCTTTTACATAGCTCTTTAAGGTTTGCAAAGTGCTTTCTGTATCATTTGATCCTCTGTGAAGTACATGCCAATACTAGTTCCATTTTACAGTTGAGGCTATTGAGGTTGAGTGAAGTTAAGTGACTTGTTCAGGCATACAGCTAAACGTCTGAGGCATTTTTCTAATGGTAAGTTGGCTTCACAGAATAGAACCATAAATTAAGCAGGGCAATCAAAGCTGTGCAAAAGGGTGCTGCCATTTTGAAGGCACTGGAAACGCTTGTATTCTAGCAGGTAGAAATGACTGCTTTTAGAAATTATTTAGCAGGAATAATTGGTTGAAATAGGAGGGCATCAGCTGCTATACTTTCTAGCTCCAGAGAACACACCCCAGTCCCATCTTACTCCCCACTTCAGTAACAGACAAGGTGTGCCATGGTCTCTGTGCTATAGGACCTTATGGTCTGGTCCATCTCTTCTCTATGACAAGGCATAGTCTCTCCAGGTCTGAGGTCTCCTCCTTTCCCTTCCCCCATCCTCATTTGAACTTGTGTTGTATTCAACCCACAATGAGCCCGATTTTCCCAATAACTAAAGTTCTCCTAGGGAATAAAGGAAGTACTTTCGTCAGACTTATTGAGTTTTTGAGACCAGGTAATAACAATAGAAACAACTCCTCACATCTGTAGATTGCTTTAAGGCCCACAAAGTACTTCCCCCATCATGACCCTGTGAAACAAACTGTACAAACCTTATCCCTACTGTATAACTGAGGAGAATGAGGCTCTGAGATTTTACTTGGGGCTGTCTGTAGTCACACAGGGAATAAGCCTCCCAGCAGCCACTGCCACTGATGCTGATGACCCAGGCTTGGCCACACCAGATTGCCCCTCCATCTTTTCCGTGCCCTGAATTCCAAGCTTCTGAAAGTGCCTTGCTTACTCTGAACATGAAGGTGAGCTTGCTTAGTGACTTTATTCCTGTTCTCTAGGTGATTAGGAGAGGTATCTTCAATGACTTACTAAATTAATTTTTCCTTGGGTGGGACGTGGTAAGATCCTCGTGATAAACATGAGAGGAAGAGATTGAAAAAAAAATCGGGAGCTCAGTTTGTTCTAACAGAAAAGAATAGACGGGGGTCTCAACGTAATACTGAGTGTCAGCAAAGAGACAAAAAGAGAATTCTGGCTCTATGGGAAGCTGATCTATTCAGCAGAAAGGTCAGCTGACAATCGAAGTTTGCTGGATTCATAATACAAGCCTACCCTGCCACCTGCTACCTGGATGTGGGGTGGGTGGGGGAGGAGGCCTGTTGTTCCAAGGGTTTTCTTCTCTCTGACCTCTACTTCCACCCTCTCTCCCTTCCTTCTCTACACAGAAAGGGCCTCCCCACCTGCTGGAAAGATTAAGGTCATCTGATTTGAATTTCTTCCACACCTCTCTTTGCTCTCCTTACCTAGCCCCTCCTCATCCCCTCCAACCTCAGAGACTGAGATAGTACCAAAGTTAACCCCTTCTCCCGGCTAGGAGGCAGAAACCTTCACTGGTTTCTCACTGCTTACCTCCACAACAAAGAAACAAATAATATACTTGTCTTAGCATTCAAGACCCTACACAATCTATCTACAATTTACCTTTCCACATGTATCTCCTACAACTGCCTCTTCTCCACACTCACAGAGTACTTGGCCTGGAGTCTGGTTCTTGGGTGAAGCCTTTTGATTGAGTACAAGTTTTACAGAACAAACTCTTTTATTAAGGGGATTTGTTCTGTGAAGTTTGGATTCGATCAAAGGGCTGCACTTGAGGACCTAGAAGGCCACATGTGGACTCGAGCCCACAGGTTCCCCACTCCTACTCCAGCCACTTACTAGCTGTGTAGCCCTGAGCAAGTTACTTAATGGCTATCTGCCTCAGTTTCCTCAGCTCTAAAAAAGGGATAAATAGCATGAGTTTGTTGTGGGATTTGATCGAGATAATATTTGTAAAGTACTTAGCACATATGTATCTAACACATAGTAGGTGCTTAATAAATGCTTGCTCCCTTCCTTACCCCCACTCACTTATGTCCTCGATCCCATTTCTATTCATCTTCTCTTTGAATTTGCTCCATCACTGTAACTTCAATCTCTCCTTTTCAGCTATCCTTCTTTATTCCTATATTTTACCAAAAAACTCTAACCATTTTGTTACCCAAAGGGCTCCTTCAAGTTATTAGTCTATATTTGCCCTCCCCCTCACTGCCAAACTTTTTATACTCTACTTCTCCACCCACCATGACTTGTCTCCCTGGCACATTCAATCAATTGTCAGTCAGGTCGTATCATTTCTGTCTAGGCACTTCATCCCTTCCTTTCTGTTCCCACTGTAGACATTCTAAATTCCGGCCCTCTTGGCCTCTTATTTGGATGGCTGCAATTGAAAAGCTGATCCTTTCGCCTCTTGCCTCTCCCTTTTCCAATCCATCTTTTGCATGGCTGCCAAAGTAATTTTCCTAATGCACCCCTCTGATTATTACTTCTCTATTCAGAAACCTTCATTGGTTTCTCACTGTTTACCTCTAAATAAATAGACAAATAACAGACTTGTTGTCGTGGCAAGACCCTAAATAGATAATCTATCTACAACTTACCTTTCCAGCCTCATCTCCTAAGGCTCCCTCTTCACATTGATTTTTTTTTGTCCCCCACCATTATTGTGCCTTCACCCATCTTCATGTCCTTGTTCGTTTCATTCTGAGGAGTGAATCCCATGCCCATCTCTGCCTACTGAAATGCCTCTGTTCCTTTAAAACCCAATTCCATTGCTCTCACCAGAATGGAAATGAACACCTTCTCCCCAAATTTCTCTGTAAGAGTGAGGACATGAGCCCAGGATTCTTGAGTTCCATATCCAGCACTCTTTCTGCACTGAATTGACTCATCTTTGTGTGCCTCAGTTGTCCCTATAAGGATATAATTATCTGTAGGAGGATTCCAAGTCACTTCTAAGTCTGGTAGGTCTAGTAACAACACAGAATATCTAAACCCTATGGGGGCAATGCAAATTGCATGGTCAAAATAATAATGTTAGTAAGACAGGATAATATGCAGCTAGGTAGCACAGTGAATAGCGTACTGGAGGAGTCAGGAAGACTTGAGTTTAAATGTGACCTTGGATACTCAGAAGCTATGTGACCCTGGGCAAGTCACTTAACCCCATTTACCTACAAAAAGAGAAGTAAAGGACGGAAGGAAGGAGAGAGGGAAAGAAGGAAGGAAGGAAGGAATGATATTGGTTCAATTGCTCTATTTAGAGAGGAAATTGACAACTATTCCCCAACTTCTAGACTTAGAGGGTTTGCTGGGGTACTAAGAGTTTAAATGCCTTGCCCAGGATCACCCAACCAGTCTGTGTCAGAGGCAGGACTAGAACCCAAGGCCTCCTGGTTCTAAGGCCTGCTCTCTATCCTGTACCCTACAATGTCTCTCAATATAGCAGGTACACTTTGAAAAAAAAAGAATTTTAAATAATACTTTGTAGAACATATTAACTTATGAAATCTGGTATTTCTGACAATAAATGTAAATGCAATTTTAGCAAATTTAATGGTAAAGCCTCTTTAAGATACATTCTCATTCTAAAGAGATGATAATGACTTAGGAGCTTTAAAAACTAAAGTATTCTTTAAAAAGAGACATCAAAGGGCACCTTAAAGATTTTTTAAATTAAAAGTAAGTATTTTAAAACTGCCAAAGATAAGTGCTATTAAATCACAGCCAACCCATGTTTTGGCAAGTCAGCACTGTCCTGCTTAAAATTGGGGCAGCTTGCCAAAAAAAAAAAAAAAAGTCTGACTCGGACCTGGAAAGACTGAAGGCTTAAGTCCCATATTTCAGCTCCTAAAGATAATCAGGTTGAGCTAGGTGATTGAGTGTGAATGGTATAAATTCATTTTACATCTTCCTGCCTTCTACCACATGGAATTCTACCCCTTTACAATTTCCTACATAATCAGAAGCCCCACAAAGTCATCTGACCTCAGGAAGTTGTTTTTCAGGCCAGAGAAAATAATGAAACAGATGGAATTGATTCCTCTCTGTTCAGAGACAGCACTGAAAATCTCATAGCAACACGTGGGAGCCGTGCAGGCGCTCTGACCAGGACAGCAGGCTGGTCAGCCTCCTATGACCCAGCACTGGCAACCAGAGCTCTCTCTTATCTAGCACTTTGGAAGTCAGAGTATAATCATATTCAATGTCTATTGATTAACTGTTACCTCCCACAGTGACACAGTAGATGGAGTGTTGGAGTTGGGAAGATCAGAATTCAAATCCTGTCTCTGATATTTACTTGCTAAGTAGTTTAACCTTTTTCAGCCTTAGTTCATCCAGGGGATAATACTAGCACCTACACCACAGAGTTGTTGTGAGGACTGAATGAGGTAACACGTGTGACTAGTCTTCCAAGGGATGCCTACCTCAAGATGGATGGATAGAAGGAAGGAGAGAAGAAAAGAAACATTTATGGTTATCTACTATGTGGCAATCACTGTGCTAAGCCCTTCTAACTTTATCCTTACATTATCTGCTATTATTATCTCCAATTTGACAGTTGAGGAAACTTCACTCTACCCTCCCTCCAGGCCACGTAGAGCTACTTCTAGTCTTATCCCACCCTCACTTCCCTTCCTGCTCGTATATAGGTAGTTGGGCTACCTTGGAACTTTGAAAAGAAAAAGAGATTTAAATAGTAGTACTATTTAGTAGTACTACCAACAGATAACTATGAAAAATAGGAAATTTGAACTTGAGGCCACTCATTTGCAGTAGCTAGAATGGTATGAAAAGAGTTGTGAGCAACTTGTGGGTTCTACTTGGGGAAGGGTAGGGAATAAGTATTTTATATAGTGTCAGCTGTATACCAGGTACTTGCTAAATGCCTTTAAAAATACTTCTCATTTGATCCTCACGATAACCCTTCAAGGTGAGTGCTATTGTTTATCATCATTTTATAGCTGAGGAGGCTGACGCAAAGAGAAGTTAAGTCACATTACCCACGTAAATGTCCAATGCTGAATTTGAACTCGAGTCTTCCTGATGTCAGGCGCTCTACTAATCCCTACCTCTAAATTCTAAAGTTTGGAAAAGAATGAGCGCGTGTAGGGACTCTGCCGCTCAAATGACAGACAGCTTAGAAAAAGGTGCTGAGTTTAAGGAAAGTCCAAATAATCTGACCAGGCTCATATAACAATCACTACCTGGGAGTGTGAGACTACCGTATGTACCGCCATCTTGGAAATTCCTCAAACAGGCAGCCAATAGCTAGAGCACTTTCCGGTTTGGGAAGCAGTCTACAAATATCATCTCATTTATTTCTCATAAGCACCTTGGGAGGTAGGTGATACAATTACCCCTAGTTTATAGATGAGGAAACTGAAACTCAGAGAGCTTACCCAAAGTCACACAGCTAAGTGTCTGAGGAGAGATTTGAACTCAAGTTGTTCTGAAAGGAAAGCCACAGGTGTAGACACACCCTGGCTTATTTTCCTCCAGAAGAATGAAAGCAATTCCAGCTTGGTTCTGAATTAACAACCAGGAAATAAAATTCAAATCCTTTAAATTAGATTACAAATCTATTTCTATTCTGTGAGGGATTAAGGTAATAGTAGATAGGTTGCATACTAGAGATCAGACACTCTTAAAACAGAATAAACTTTATGGCTAATGAACAACACTCATAAACTTTTCTTGGACAAGTATATATAAATATTTTAAAATTTCTCCACCCCAAAATGGGGTAGAGAAGGGGGAAGGAGGAAGTTTAAGATCTAATAGATTACTCTGCATCTTTTATTCATGAATCAAGAAATCAAGATGATAATATAGTCACCTATTCCTACTCATTTACAGACAGGTTCATGTTAGAAAAGAGACCAACCCCCTCCCCCCCAACTAGATAGAAGGAAAAAAAATTATAACGATCCCTCTGTTTATGAGTTAACTCTTGTATCAAAACAAGCCAAAGGGGACTTACATATTTATATGACCTCTTATTCAAAGAAAACACATAAAAACAGAAATGAAGCTATGAAGTCTTCATTTGAATGATCTTGGTTATTGCCTAGAATAACTTTCCCAAGCCCAGAGTAGTTTAATCAGTGAACATTTTATTCTCCTCATATTCCTGAATTCTTCTTCACCAATAATTTTGCTAAAATCAGTTTAAACTTTCCTTATCTTTTTAAAAGAACAGGGAATACTGTAAGGCCTGTGGTCCTTAAAAATCTTCCATCTCCTGCCTCACCGCCAGAGATATTCCATACAGGTCAACTGTTGCACTCAAGAAGAAAGTGATACTTTAGATGTCAGCAACAGAAATGTTTGAAATAAAGGCTTTACTTTTTATAGCTTTTAGTTGAGTTAAAGAAATGCAGAAAAAAAGATTTTAAATTTTGTTTTATCAGTATATTTTCCTTTCTCATCCTTCAACTTTATGTTTTTTAACCACATCAGCCTTTGACCTTATTTGTTCTGGGATTGTCACATTCAACAAATCAGTAATTTCATCCCAAATATTTCTGGTGCCACAGAAGCCCCTTCACTGTTTATTGACACCTTTTCCTTCTAGCTGTTTCTGTTTGTTTTTTGTGGGGTTTTTTTCTAGTCAGCTTGATGCAAACACAGAGCAATCTGCCACTGCAGCTCAGCCAGACCGCACAAACGCCCTGCTCCCTTTCACAACACTGCCCAGAATTTAAGTGGCTGGAGAAGACGAGGAGGCATATTAAAAAGAAAAAAAAAGTGTGCATTTCTCTATAGGCTACCCGCTGGTATGCTGCAAAACCACATTTCAATGAATGCCCAGCCACTCTAAACAGAGATGCTAAAGGATCCGTGTTACCCTTTCTTACTGAATTTCATACTCAGACAGCCATTTTGCAATACACAGCCGATCCATGAAATAAGGGGTTATTTCAATCTTCAATGGAAAAAGCCACAGGACGATTAAGCTGTTGTAAAATGCTGCTGTTAGCTGCACAGATGCATAATCTATCAAACAGCACCAAGTGCCTCTTGCCTAAATCTGTTCAAAATAAGAACTGGGATATTGGTTGTCTTGGTGATATTAAATTCTGACAACCTCTGACTGATTATTCGTGAGCTTAAATGATTTTTGCAGGCAATAATTCAAATGGGAAAACAGAGCTACCCTAGCTAGGTTTAAAAAAAATAATAAAATGAAACAGCAGAGCATCAACTGGTTTGAACAGATAAGGATCTCCAAGACAATAGATTTCCAGGGCAAGCTAAGTAGAAGTTATTCCATAGCTCATTATCTAAGTCACCCGGCCCTGACAGTAAAAGAAAACATTTAAGGATCATTTCAGAAGCTCATGTACCTGAGATGCCCTGAAAACTCACTGCACAGGTGATTGATTCTGCCCCGTCCTCAGTACAAGGATTAAAGCATCTGAAAGGGGCACTAGACAAATTCTCAGAATTCGCAGCTCCTAGTCACAATTCTAAAGCAATCAGAAACTTACATAGGAAACCCGTACTCGCCGCCGATGTCCCAACCCACAGCACTGCATGAAGAGGAGAGCAGAATGCAATCAGCATGGGGCTTCACCAACCTTCAGTATGCCTTGTCTTCTCATTTGAGCCACTGTCCATCTCTTCCCTCCATCCAGTCCCAGGTAAGAGGAATGAGCAAATCAACATTTAGCTTTTGGTTCCTAGGTACACATGTATATTTAAGACAGATTCTGTTGTCACGCCAAAACTTTTTGGGTTTTGCCCTCTTTATGCTCTGTGGGGAGGATCCAATATCTTCTTCTCCTTCAGAGAGCTGTCTACTTAGAGAATGTAGAAACAGTGTCATTTAGTCTCCTGTCACGACTATTGCTAATAGATAATCACAGCTGTCCAAATAATTGGAGCCCTTTGCCGACATGTTTACATTAACCATTCTTAGGAGATACTCAGCCGTCAGAAAGAGAACCTTTGCCTTATGGGGCACTCAAACAGCCTCATCTTTTCAAGGAAAGCCTGTCCCTGGTGCTGTCGATGTTCCTCCCTCAGCTAAAGCTTCTGCTGCTGTACCCCTAGCAGAGCCCTTCTCGTGATACACAGCCTAGCAAGAGCATCCTTGATTCAATGTTACCTCTGAACCACACGGTGGGCATAGCTGATCAGCTATTTATCCCTCCCCCACCAGTCTGAAAAAATTACGGAGTCTAGACTTTAATTCACTCTGGATTCCTGGGACTATAGAACCACCCTCCAAATTGTCAGATGCTTTGTCTTGTGCTACGTGTTTTCCATGAATTGTGGGCAGGCTTGCTTCAGCGGCCTCAGTACCTGACTCACTCCCCCGCTGCAGCTGCAGTTTTTGCTCACTGCCAATCATTCCATCTTGACTGAAAACAGATACAAATTCAAGCCTCACAAAGTAAATTATAGGAGAGTTCTGATTTAGTTACTTAGATAACCTAGTACCCATCTTTTAGATCTACTCATCTTCAGGATTCAGTGACATGGAGAAAGCCACAAACCAAGAATCAAAAACGATGTAAGTTATTGATTAATCTAGAAGATTCAGACATGAGTAGAATAGTTATATTTTAAAAAGCATTGTTTATTTCAGGCCCACTTCATAGTGAGTGTTGGTAGGGCCCTTGGGTACAGTCCTATAAGTTTCTGTAACATCGACTGTTCTCGTGAGCAAATGATTCATATAATATGTCACAGTATTGAGCTAGATTTTCCCAGGGCCTAAGTCAACTCCCTAGGAAGAGTAGGCACTTGGGGAGGCATGTTAACTATTTCAAGTCAATGCTGTAGGGGCCTGAATAAGTTAGTGCCACAGCTTAACATTTTAGGTACTAAGCATAATAATAATAATAATAATAATAATAATGAAATGAACTCCATTAACATTGCCCTATTTTTTCCTTAAAACCTATTAGACTTAATAATAGGATCACAAATTTAGATCTATAAGGGGTCTTATTCCAGCATTTGCATTTCACAGATGAGGAAACTGAGGCTCAGTCATTAAGGGCCTCTTCCAAGGTCACACAAGTAGTAAGAAGTACGGCCGGGATTGAACTCAAGTACTCTGACTTTGTGTTATTAGACAGCACAGGCTCTCAGAGGGCAGCAGAGTATAATGGCAAGAATGTAGGATGTAGTACTAAAGGACCAAGATTCAAATCCTAGCTTTGCGACCATAGTCACTTATTTTCTTTCAGCCTCAGTTTACTAATCTATAAAATGAATGGGTTGGATTAGATAACCTTTATAATTCACTCTAGCTCATGATGTTTTTCATTTTTCACTGAGCCAATCTTCTCATTTGACAACAATCTTTGAGAGTTGAAGTTATCTGTCCAACGAAAGCCAGATGGTACAGTGGAAAAAAACCATTAGTTTTGGAGTCAGAGGACATGAGGTCAAATCTTGCCTTTAACATTTAATACCTCTGTGGCCTTGGATACCTCACTATAAAATGAGGGGATTGGATTGGACGGTTTCAGACATCCCTTACAGCTCTAAATCTATGATACTACCAGTACTGGCGCTAGTGTGCATTGCTGACAGTACCACGCATATAGTTTCCCGCTAAAGTCCTCCTTCCCTTGTAGTTTAATAGGGACCGTGGGTTTGCGGAGGCTTTGCTACTGGAGCACAAGTTTGGCAGGTTCCAAAGATGGAAAGGTTTCAATGTCATTGGAGGCAATGGCAGACTGAGATGGTACCTGCCTTTCAAAGACCCATCTAACTAAACTTGATAAACTTTCTGGGTTGGCCATCAGGTAATGAGCCTTTTCTTAGCCATGACAACTCATAAAAACCTAGTGTTTCCTAGAGTTAATCTCTACATTGGTGGGAACAGCATTGACACCAATGAAATGATGAGTCTTAATGTACTGAAATTCCGATATATTAATACTTCTAAAAATAAAAATAATCAACAAGTACATAGCATGTACAGGAATGTTTACCCATGTAACATAACCTCCTATCAATGTGTATATGTACACACACAGAGATGTGTGTACACACAGATACACACATTCATATGTACATGTGTATATACACATATACATATGCTATCATGTGCCTGTGTACATAAATGTGTACACTGTGTATATAAACAATGCACATATATGTCTACATATATTTACTTCCACATACATACGCAAGTATGCACCTATACAATGTACATAAATATACAAATGCATACATATATGCACACCCACATCTATACTGTGAATACATATAATATATTATGTGATGTATGGAATATAATGTGTTTCTATATATGTGTATCTGTACATGCACACACATACATATATAAACACATTTATATGGCTAAACTTGTGATTTCATTGATATAACTCTCAATGATGAAAATCCCTCTAATCATGCAGATGGATACTTGACATGCAAATTGGTCTTAGTCATTTGGTGGAACTTAGACATTAAATGACTTGTCCAGGGTCATATATGTCCAGGGCTAGGTTTGGACGCAGGTTGACTCTGAGGTTGGCTTTCTACTCTATAAGTCATATTGCCTTACTCCATTGCTTATCCATGCAGTCTCTATTTCAAAAATCTAAAATTGTAATTCTAGAATATTTCAATTCAACAAATATTTTTTATCACATGCAAGACACTGCTCAGGCACTAGAGTCACTAAGAAATATGGAAGCTACAACATGAACATAGATGAGTAAGGATGAAGTAATTTGAAATGGGAGAGGGCATTGTGAACTAGAGGCTTCATGAGAGACTTTCCAGAGGAGATATACTGTGAGAACTACCGTTATGATGAGTTACTATGAAAACAGGAAAGCCTTAATAAGGGGCAGAATTGTGTTCTAGGTCTGATAGCCCTAAGAATGGAGTCTAGGTCAATGCCTTCCCTTCTCCCACTGAATTTGTAGATATATATATACACATATATATGTGTATATATGTATGTATACATACATACATGTATATACATATATATACATACACACATATATCTCACAAATTCATATATATATATATATATCTCCAAATCAACACACATTTATTGAGCACTTACTGTTTTGCAGGCATTGTATTAAACACGGGAGACACAAGAAAATCTTAAACAGTCCTTGCCCTCAAGGGCATCAGACAACATGCAGACAAGTATGTAAAGATATGATGTATACAGTATAAGTTGGAGATAATCTCAAATGGAAGGTACTAACATTACAGAAGGCTATGAAAGGCTTCTTGAAAAAGATGGGATTTTCCCTGAGATATGAAGAAAGTCAGGGAAGCCATGAGGAAGAGGTAAGGAGGTTGAGAATTCCAGGCATGAAAGACAGCCAGTAAAATGCCCAGAGTTGGGAGATGGAATATCTTGTTCAAAGAACAGCAAGGAGGCCAGTGTTACTGGATCCCAGAGTATATGGTGGCTGTTGGGGGAAAGGGGAAGTACAATGTATAAGAAGATTGGAAAAGCAGGTGGGCAGATTATAGTCAATCCTGGAGGTGACAGGGAATCGCTGGAGTTTGAATAAGGGAATGACATGGCCAGACCTGCACTTTAGGAAGATCGTTTTGATAGTCGAGTGGAAGATGGAATGGTATTGGGGAGAGACTCGAGGCATGGAATTCAGCAGCAGCTATTACAATAATTCAAGCATGGGGTAATGCGGGCCTGACACCAGCAGTGTCAGAGGAGAAAACAGGGATAGATAGATAGATAGGTATGATGTTATGAAAGTAAAATCAATAGGACTTGGCAACTGATTGGATATGTGGGGGGGGGGGAGAGTAGGGAGGTGAAGATGACGCTTAAGATTTGAGCCTTGGTAACTGGAAGGGTGGTGGTGTTCTATACGGTCAAAGAGAAGTTCAGAAGAAAAGATGGTTCAGGGAACAAGATAGGAAATTCAGATTTAGACATATTGAGTTTAAGATATCTATGGGACATCTGGTTCTAGATAACTGAAAAGTCATTTGGATTTGGGAGCATGGAGACAGAGAGCTAGGGCTGGAAAAGTTAATCAGAGAATCATCTGCATAGAGACAATAATTGAATCCATGGCAGCTAATGACATCACTAGGTGAAATAGTATAGAGGGAGAAGAGAAGAAAAGAGAAGAGAAGAGGGCTTGAATGAAAATTCAATAAAGCAAATTGAGAAGGAGCAACCAGACAGGTAGGAGAACCAGGAGAGAGTCTCAAGGGTAAGACTGGGTGACTGACTATCAAAGGCTTCAAAGAGATCAAGAAGTATGAGGGTTGAGAAAAGGTCATTAGATCTGACCACAGATTATTGGTAACTTTGGAGAGAGCAGTTTCATTGGGATGATGACTTCAGAAGCCAGATCGAAGGATTAAGAAGGGAGAGGAAAGGAAGTGGAGACATTGACTGCAGATAGCTTCCTTTAGCCACAAAAGGGAGGAGAGATATATGACAACAGCTACTGGACAGAGATGGATCACGTGAAGGTTTTTTGAGGATAGGGGTGTGTGTGTGTGTGTGTGTGTGTGTGTGGACAGCAGAAAAGCAACTAGGATATAGGAGGAAATCCAAGTTTACTGACAGTAGGGACTATAACACGGGCAATCTGTTGGAGAAGACAGGATAGAGTGGAATTACTTATGGGTCCGTGGTGGGATTTACCTTGGCAAGGAGAAGGGCTGCCTCTTCAGGTGAAACAAGCATGAAGGACAAAATACTAGGGGAAAGCATCTAAATGTTGGGAGATGAGGAGGGAGATGGGGGAATTCTCTATGAATGCCCTCAATTTTATCAGTATGAACCAAGGTTCTCAGCTGAGAGGGTGGGGAGAGGGGGAGACAGAGAAGGCTTAAAGAAGGATGTAGAAGTTTAGTAGGGCTACTGTGGTGAGCTGGGATCACAGCAAATCAATTAGGAAGGTATAAAAGGATTGTTTTCCCTCAGTAAGGATCCAGTTCCAATTATGTAAGGTAAATTTGTAATGGATATGTGGTTTAGTGATTTTCTCCAGCGTTGTGCTAATGACTGCCTATTCACATGCTCTACCAGTATCCATGCCATGTCAAGAAATCTAGAATACTGGGTACCTTAGGGCCTAGAGAGAAGCAGAGAAGGGAGTAGGAGAGAAGTGGAGAAATGGAAGGAGGATGCCAAGGATAAACTCCATATTAAAAATCTTGCCTTGGGTCTGGTTCCATAGTCTCCCTCCAGAATTACAAAACCCTCTGCTCCTAGGACCAAGACCTTGGGATGGTAGCAGTCAGACTAGCAGTCAAGTATAGGCCTTTATGGGTTAACCCAAAAACTAACACAAACTATATCGTTCCTGTAGGAAAATGTATTTCTTGTTCGAAACTCAAACTTACAAATAAATTTCTGGGACTTAAGCCATCCCGAAAACTGCAATAAGTTATAATGCAAGCAATGATTTTAAATTATTATGACTTGTAGAAAATTGGCTCCCCCAAACCCCTTTCTTTGTTAATGATTTCCTAAGAAATCAGACTTGGTGTCTAAATCACTATGGTATGGTCTACTTTAGTACCCTGGAAAAGATCAAAGGATTATTGGGGGAGAGGGGTTATTATTAGATAGTAAAAAGCATTCAGGAAGTAAAAAAAAATCATATTTATTAGAAAACTAGAAATTAATTAAGTTATCATCAGGTTTCAATTTCTGTATAAAGGAAAAAAATCAGTCTGTAAACTTATGATAGGGATTATATTCCTGGAAAATGAGATGCAAATCAGCATGATCTAAATCAAATCTGATTTTTGTAGAAAAAACTTTTTAATAAGAGACTATGACTCTAAGGACCTAACACTCAATTTTTTACAGACATAATCACAAATATTAATCAACTTCAATTGACATATACACAGTCTAAAGCTTATTGAAGTGTATCCTAACCAATTAAATAAACCAATATAGTGATCAATTACACAAATTTAATTTACTTTAATTTCATTTATTTGCCAGTTCCCTGGAAACGAGGTTAGGCAGGGCATGGGGAGGTATTGGGAAGCTGGGAGGAAAGGGCCTACCATGCATCCTCTAGAAGAGAAACCTGATTCAAATAGACAAATATAAATTAAATATCTACTGTTAATTCCCCTCAGTAGGCCTCATATTTCTGTAATTAACACACAACAGTACAATACCTCCCAAATGGCAGTGGACTAAAATTTACTAACAGGATAATGGAAATGGAATATATATATATATATATACATATATATATGTATACACACACACACACACACACATATACACATACACACACACACACATTATATATATATATTTGGTGAGGCAATTGGGGTTAAAGTGACTTGCTCAGAGTCACACAGCTAGTGAGTGTTATGTGTTTGAGACCAAATTTGAACTCAGGTCTTCCTACCTCCAGGGCTGGTGCTCTATGAAATGGAAAAATAATTGTATTATAAGCAAGAACAGAAAAATGTCATGAGGGTGAGATTCCCCCAAAGCTATAGCAGCTTGAAAGAAAGATCACATTTTTTTTTTAATTGAGGGGAAGAGAAGGAGATAAAATGTAGGAACAATTAGAGAGGCAGCCTGATGGAAAGTTGGAAGGAACCTTGGATGTCTTACAGATGCACCCCTCAGTGTAAGGATACAACACTCAATAACACTCAATAACAGAGAAGGCATTTGAAGCCAGATCCTTAGACCTCAAATTGAGACACTTGAAAAACATCTGAGTTAGAGATATGAATTCTGGGGTTTCAAAATAATCCCATAGCTACCAATGGCATCAGCCTGGGTTGTTGCCAACATCCTGGCTACCATCCTATAGGCAGCAGCAAAAGAATTAATTGGGTTAATTAGCTGACTGAGGTTTGATTGTTGATGGTGGGTGGAGGACACTGGAGATTGGAAACACGTAAAGAAGTTTCTCCAATGATCTGGACTGTTTTAACACCCCAGGTTCTAGCTCAGCACTGAATCTTTTTGGCTTTTATTGGCATTTATAGAGTACTTTTAAGGTCTGCAAAGCATTTTATAGTATCTCATTTATTTTCCTCATAACCACCCTGAAAGGGAGCTGCTATTATTATCATCCCCATTTTACAGATGAGTAAAGTGAGGCAGACATAGACGTTAAATGACTTGCCCAGAGTCACACTGCTAGTATGTGTCTGAGGTTGGATTTGAACTCAGATATTCTTGATTCCAGTTCCAGTGTTCTATCCATTGGGCTAGTCTAAATTTAGAAGTACATAAGAAAAGTCAATTGATTTTATCCACCAGTTAACAACATTTATGGGGCATATATTTATATGCAATGCATGTATTTAGTTGCGAAGGGGCTAAAGAGGTAAAATATAGCCCCTCCTTGAAGAGCTTCACAAAATACACTAGGTGGTTCAATGCATAGAGTACTGGGGTGAGGGAGATCTGAATTCAAATTCTGCCTCAGATACTTATTAACTATGCGACCCAGGACAAGTCACATAACCTCTGTGCCTCAGTTTTCTCATTTGTAAAATGGGGATAATGATAAATGCCTACCTCAGAAGGTTGTGGTGATGATTTACATATATAAAGCACTTCACAAATCTTAAAGTGCTATATACTTATTGTTGCATACACTTAGTAAAAATTGTTGAATTGATGAGTTTTAGTGGTATAAATCAAGGGGGCACCTTAGGAAAATATCCTATAGATCCCTGATTTCTAGGAACATTTGCTGCCACCAAGTACTTGCTCTAATACTTCAGAAATTCTCCCTTACTCCTTAATCTTCATCCATACTCAAAACTAGGAGAGAAATCATGTGTAACAAGACCCACCAATAAGAAGTAACTGGCCAATGAGAATTTTTTTAAAAAAAAGTCCAGCTGTTTATCAATGCTAAGTGGCATTAAAAATTAAAACCCTCTATTAGTACCTAATGGTACTTGGGAGGTAAAGTCAGAAAAATCACTTTGGGAAATCACAAATGCAAAAAGAATGTCATACTAGGTAGTATTTCTATCAGAATCTCAGACGTAGAGCTGGAAGGGACCCCAGTAACCATCTGGTCCAATGCCCTCATTTTTCAGATGAGAAATATGAAGAGTAATGAGATGAAGTGACTTGTCCAAAGTCAAGCAAGTCATCAGTGTCAGAAGCGGGATCTGAAGCCAGCTTCTTTGACTTGGGAGCTGATCCTTTTCCAATTGTAACCACGCAGCATTTTATCTGAACAAAGTCCTCTCACCTGCTTCAGTTAATGGGATGCTCCCCATAGCCCTAGGCCATAGAAAGGGAAAGCATGATTTATTACTGCCATTTTCAGATGGCACAACTGGACAATTTGTAAATAGGTTCTTTCAGGTTAATCTAATCTTTCTGTATAACAGAGCAAGGGCCCCAGTGAACTCAGAGGAATCAAATCTTCTCTTTGTACTTTGACAGGGCTTTATATAAAATTGCATATAACATACTGTTTCAGAAATTGAGAAAATATATTTTAGAATAAATCATTCAATGAATTGCATTCAGAGTCTTTCATGGTAAGGTTTTCTAAGCTCGCAGGAGGTATGTCATAGATACCACTACGGGTAGGGCACTGGACTCAACAGTAAGAAAGCCTGGATTCAAATCACACCTCAGACACTATCTGTATGATTCTGGGTAGGTCCCTATATCCCCTATGGGCCTCAGTTTCCTCATCTCTAAAATGAAGGGGCTAAAGTTGATGGCTTCTAAGATCTCTTCCAGTTCTTACTATATGATCCTATGTATGAGTTCAGACTGGCTTAATGAGAGGAGTCCTTGGACTTTTCAACTGCTTTAGAAGGTGGTCGTGTTTCCAATGGCATAGGGTGAGTGATGGTTATATGGTAGAATTATGGGGGCCAATTCACAGGTGCAGCAGCTGACTGATTAGAATGGGGCTGGAAAGAGGCTTGATCAGGTTGCTAATTTAAGCTGAAAATGAGCCAAGGAGTCAATATGGGACAGATCTCAGTATTCCTCATCGGATCAGGCAAGTTAAGCAAACTGGAGTCACAGATGTCCAGTCCTGCCTTGGCTGAATGGACAGAGTGAACTAGAGGAAAGGAGTGAAGCTGAGAGGATTAATGAGGCAGGGGCTTGCCGAAGGTCAGGCCAGAACTTCTCTCTGGAGCCTAGGCTGTGCCAGTGGAAGCTTCCTGAGAATCGCCCACCTTTTATTAGGCCTAGGAGGGGGCAGCCTACCCTTACAGCATCCTCAAAACCCAAGTGCCAGCCTGTACCCTTTCATCAGCTTTGGTCTATGAATCCTTTGAGTCAGTCAAGAGAGTGACTGCTACGTATGTACTTTGTGTTCTCTGCGGAGGCAAATAAAATGACTTTCTGTAAGTCTGTCATGCCTTTCCTGTCTAGTTTATCTCCCTGGAACAGGGTCAGAGGATTAAAAAGGGGGTGGTGGTTCAGGACCTTAATGGTATGTACCTTTCACTGAGCTTGTTGTTTTTAGCTTAAGAGAGAGAGAGAGAGAGACAATCTGGCATTTGCATTAATATCAGACATCTTTCACAGTCTGCTGGCACAATATTTTTTCTTAAATTTTAAAAGAAGTTTATCGATGCTTATTATGTTTATGTGACAGTCATTCTTGGATACATTGCTTCCTACCAATTCAAACCAACAAGTATTATCAAAGCCTACTACTTGTCAGGTCTTGTGCTGGAGATCAGGGATACAAAAACAGAAACAAAAATTATCCCTGACTTTAAGAGACTTATATTTCATGCTATCATCCTTTTCCCTTTCTCCTTTCCCTTCTACCTCCCACAAATGAACCCTCTCTCGTAAAAACAGTTAAGCAAAACCAACCCAACACAGGCATTATTCGATTGCCCTAAATTCAGGCAGGACCAGGTGAATTTGGTAGTAAAAAGCCTGGGCTATGGTAGCTATATTCAGAAACATATAGAATTGAGAGGTACAAGGAACATGGCAATATTGAAGATGGAGAATAATTTGTTCTATGTAATGATAGCTACAAATCACAATGGAGAACCATCTGGACAGTAGTCAGCAATGAGATGCTTTTTGTAAAAATGGAAAACTGACAGGGAAATGCACCAAGAGAATAAATCACAAAGAAAATTGATTATGGCCATTTTACTTAGTATACCTTGGACCCTTGTCTAGGTCCAGGCTCCTTAACTCAAGAGGGACATGGAGATTTTGGAAAGACTTCAGACAAGACAAAGATAATTAAATAGTTGAGCAATAACATGAGAAAGAAAAGCTCAATAAATTATTGGACCTGGAAAGGAGAATTACAAGCTTTAGTATAGCTATAGATGGTCCATAGGATATAGTCTTGTGGGAAAATAATAAGGAAAGTCAGGTTTCTACATAAGAAAGTTCCAGAGAGTAATATCCTAGAAAGGGTTAATATCTATGGAATTTGTGGTATCCCTGAAAACAATTTAGCCTCACTTAAGCTAGTTTAGGAGTGAGGCAACAGTAAAGCAAAGAAATACTAACCAACTAGCTTTCTTGTTAGTCTCATTCAATTCAATTAAAAATGTTTTTTTTTTTCTCAGAAAATGAGAGTCCGAGGCCACCTAGCACAACCCATATGTGAACAGGGATTCCTTCTACAACCTCCTTTCATCCAACTTTATGAGGAAATCAAGGCTCTTTTCACATTGAACTCCACATCTCTTTCACTCCAGAACTTAAAGTCCCCTATGTTTTCACCCGTTCTCTTCTTCTTTACCCCAGTTTTGAGGAAGAAGTGACTCTTTTCTTAGCTATAATTATCCCCTTCCACCAAATCTTTTCTTGTCTCATCTGGAAATGTGTTCTTTTGAGAATTCCCTGCCTCTTAATTCAACTTCAGTACTTCCCAATGGACTAGTGCCTTTCCAAACCTTAGAAACATGGCGAGATCTCCTCATTCTTAATTAAAAAAAAAAACTTTATGTGACCATATCATCCCTCAACATATTATCCTCCCTTTCTTGGACAAACTTCTAGAAAGAATCATTATGCTTACCACCTTTGCTTTCTTTCATTCCCCCTTGCAACATGGCTTCCAACTCCATAACTGGATTGAAACTGCTCTCTCAAAGGTTTTCCAAGGATCTCTTATTTGTTAAATCCTTTTCTCAGCTCTCCATCTTTCTCCTTGATCTACCCACAGCTTTTCCCAATGTTGACCACTCTCTTCCTGGGTATTCTCTTTCCCCCAGCTCCTGAGATGTTTTGCTCTCTAAATTCTCCTTCTCTCTGTCAGATCACTCCTTTTCAATCTCCTCTGTAGTTCATCATACATCTTCCACTCCTTTGGTGTAGCTTGTGAGCTCTTGGAAGGTCAGGACTGGCTTCTTGTCATTCTTTGTTCCCCAGCATTTAGCACCATACCTGGTATATAGTAAGAGCTTAACAAATACTTGCTGGTTGACTGACTATAGGAATCCTCCAAAAGTTCCCTTTTGGGCCCTCTTCTACTATTTTTTTCTGCTGTGTTCTTTACTGACCTCATCTGCTTCCATAGGTTCCATTACTTTCTCTGTGTAGATGATTTCTCAATCTACATATCCACTGTAACATTTCTTCTGAACATCAGTGCCATATTGTCACCTGCTGATTAGCTTCATGTAGACCACAGGATCTTAGATATAGAGCTGAAAGGGGTCTCAAAGGATATCTTGTCCAACCGTCTCATTTTTCAGATGACCAGACAAGCTAAGACACTTGCCCAAGCTCACATGGTATGTAAATGGAAGAACTGAGATTTGAACTTAGGTTTTGTGATTCCAAGTTTGGCACTCTTCACTCCACCAACCAAAGTCAACATATTCAAAAAATGGAGCTTATTACATTTCCCTCCTCTAAACTTCTCTATTTCTATTGAAGTGCTACCATTCCACCAGTTGCCCAGGTCTACAACATTAGACAGATCTTTAGCTCTTCACTCTCCCTTACCAACTCTACCCAGTCAGTTGCCAAGTTTTCCTGACTCAACCTCTATAGCATCTCTCACATCCATTCCCCCTCTCTACATCCACTTAGCCATTCCCCCAATTCAGTCCTTTCTTATCAGTAAAGACAAATGATTACTCTTTGAACTAGCATATCCCCACACACCTGCCCCATGCCAGCGAATCCTCAGTTTCCTGATCCTAAATATAAGAATAATATTTCTTTCTGAAATGTGAACCCAGAGTTGAGTGATGATTTTCCAAGTGATGAACTTGGATCCAGACTGCTCTGGTTGGATTCCACTATGCAAAGCAATATTGTAGAGCCTGTATATACAAAGATGAGAAGTGGCCCAGATCCTGCCTTTTCGATGTGTACAATATGAGGGGAAGAGTGAGGCAGAAGAGGGGAGAGAGAGAGAGAGACAGAGAGAGAGAGAGAAAAAATGAGAGAGAGAGAGAAAGAAAGAGAGAGAGGGAATGGAAGGAGAGAAGAAGGAAGGGAGAGAGAGAAAGGGGAAGAGAAGACAAATAGGCATTATAGTATATGCCTAGGAAAGGTCACCTGAGTGGTATGGGAATCAAAGAACATTTCCAGGAGGAGGTAGCCCCTGAGTTTAGTCTTTAAAGAAGAAAAAGACTGGGGCAGCTAGGCGGTGCAGTGGACAGAGCACCAGCCCTGAAGTCAGGAGGACTTGAGTTCAAATTCGGTCTCAGACCAGATACTTAACACTTTACCAGCTGTGTGACCCTGGGCAAGTCACTTAATCCCAAATGCATTGTAAAGAAGAAGAAGAAGAAGAAGAAGAAGAAGAAGAAGAAGAAGAAGAA
>NW_020945237.1:9711781-9753216 GCF_900497805.2 Vombatus ursinus | reverse complement strand
AAGAAGAAGAAGAAGAAGAAGAAGAAGAAGAAGAAGAAGAAGAAGAAGAAGAAGAAGAAGAAGAAGAAGAAGAAGAAGAAGAAGAAGAAGAAGAAGAAGAAGAAGAAGAAGAAGAAGAAGAGGAAGAAGAAGAAGAAAAGGATCTCAACAAAGAGACATGAAGGGAACATTATTCCAGATATTGGGGATGATGTGCCCAAATGCATGAAGGTAGGTAGGAGACAGAATAAGATTGGGGAATGGCTAGTAGTCCAAGTTACATGAAACAGTGAATATGTGAAGAGTACTGTGGAGACATATTTTCTTTTTTTAAAAATTTATTTGATTTTTAATTTATGGAATGAAACAAGCATTTCCATAACAGTATAATTTTAAAAAAGATTGTACATGAAACTACAAATCTATTATGTACAATTTGCTATTCCTTTTAAATATATAATAAAGTTATCATGTAAATTTATTCTTCCCCTCCCCCATATTTTCAAACATCCAATGTGCTGAATTAGTTTGCTTAACTAAGCTTGTCTTCGATAAGGGAGGGCTTCTAATTGTGGGGGAGGGGGTGAGTTGGCAGCTAGTGATAGAGATGCAAAAAAAAAAAAGAAATATAACTAATACTTATTAACTCATCATTCATTAAACTATTAAGACCATTAGTCAACTATTAACTAATTAATAACATATAATAAAATATTTTTAAAATACAGAAGAAAAAAGTTTAGAAGGAGACACAAACAAGGCAAAGTTGTCACTATTGCATTAAATTTAATATTACACTTTGAAAAAACTATGCAACTGAACTTCATAATTTCATAAACAATTTTTTATTCTTCATTATTTAAATTGTTAATGTTCATCAGCGATTAAGCTTATAAAAAACTTTTTTTTAAAGGGGACTATTGTGAAATTAGGCTGGAAAGTTTGGTTGGTGCCAGAGTATGAAGAGTTTTGAATGCCAAAATAGTTTTTATCGAATTCAATGGGCAATGAGGGAGGGGCTCCGAAAGATTTTATACAATACTATGATTTGCACACTCTGATAACCCTATGGAAGATGCTCTGGAAAAAGATCAGAGACCAGGGGTAGGGAGAACTGCTAATAAGCCATTATAATAGATTAGGTAAGAGATAAAAGGCTAATCTAGAATAACAGTGGTAGAAGGTGAAGGTGGAAAGGAGGGGGCAGATGTCAGAGATATTTGGAGGTAGAATAGCAACCGATACAGGGAGTCAAAGGTGTCCTTGGAGTTTTGAAGCTGAGTAAGTGAGAAGAGGAGGAGGAGGATGCTATCAATAGAAACTCTGAGAAGGGGACAGGTAGGTATTGAGGGAAAGAGGAGAAGTTCAATCTTCCCCACATGGCATTTAAGACAGAATTCTATTGCCTAGTGTAATAGAGCTCCTAGGGATGGCCCCTATATGCCAAATAAATCTCCAATATACTGGAAATCATCATCATCATCATCAATTTCACTTAATATATAAAGTGCATATATACATATACATATACATATACATATATATATACACACACACACACACACACACACACACACACACATGTAGCCGTAGTGGAGTGGAGAGAGCTGGCCTTAAGGCCAGGAAGACCTCGGTTCAGGTCCTGCCTTTGATATATACTGGCTTCATGACAAAATTATTTCTCTCATATTCTAAGAAACTCTCTAATACTATAAATTGGAGAGAAGGTACAGGCCTGCACTGGTAGAGGGAGATTCCTCATATGGAAGTTCCCAATATCAGGGAAATCATGGTCTACTGCCTATCCCTATTACATTTGATCCTTACAACAACTCCATGGGGTAGCGAGGTACAAATATTACTATTCCCATATTGCTGATAAGAAAACTGAGCCTCATTATAGAGAAGCTATAATTTTTCTCCATTCACACAGATAATAAGTGGCAGAGCTAAGGTTTCAATGAGGGTCTTCTGAGTCTAATCCTAGTAGTCTTTCCCTTACACCAAGAATATTGGTGGAAGAGAACAAGTGGAATACAGTGATCTGAGGGATTTGATAGATCTCCTTTGACCGGTTTCATATAGAAAAGTATTCTTCTTATCTTTAAAATCAGGAAAAGGAAGGCTTCATGACAGGTGGAAGATAGGTGAGAAATTTTTGTTTTCATGTCTGCAGTTAGGATTTTCTTGGCAGACACTGGACTTGTTTGCCATTTCCTTCTGTAGCTCATTTTACAGATGAGGAAATTGAGGCAAATAAGGTTAAGTGACTTGCTCAGGGTCACATAGCTAGTAAGTGTCTGAGCCTGGATTTGAACTTGGGACTTCCTGACTCCAAGCCCAGTTCTCTATCCACTGTACTACCTAGTTGCATTGGGTGAGGAATATACTACTTCAAAAGAGTAGACCCTTCCCTTTATTCATTCTTCTTTATCAGTTCATAACAGTTAGCTATTATATTGTGAAATGAAGAAAGTTTCCTAGGTCTAAGGCACCAGACTATGAGTTCCCCTTCTGAGATCCAGCTAATTCCTCACTGCTATCAGTAATTTTCTCCATGAAATATCTCAGGTTCCTCTAGATCAATGATGTCAAGCTCAAATAGAAATAGGGGCCATTAAACCATCCATAAGGATTCCTGCAGGCCACATGTCGCTTTAATCTTAAAATATGAATTTGCCTACGTTTGATTGTATTTTTACTCATTTTGTTTAATGTTTCCTAATCACATTATCATCTCGTTTGGGCAACACTTGGGAATGTTGTGGGCTCTAGGAGGCAGGTCTGACACCTCTGCTCTAAAGTCTGCCTCTAACTTAATTGGCCCTCTCTTGAATTCCAAGAGCCAGGCTTAAAACAAGCCCTTTTATTTCTGTTTGTCCTACACGGATTATTAGGAAAAACACCAGTGTCTATAACCAAAGTCCTAGAACATTTCAGGAAAGGTACAAGATAGAAGGAATCAGAGACCATGTCTGAACATACCCAAAAGTTTGCCTTTGATTCACACTCCATCTCTCAGGGAAACTGAGGCAAATGGTTATCTTCTCTTTATCCCTATTCAGAGTATAATTAGGGGAGAGGATTTCAGGTGATCCCTTGTAATTTACTTTAAGAGTACTGTTCTTTACTGAGGGCAGCAGCACAGAGGATGAGGAGGGGAGTTTTTTAAAAAAAAATTGGATTCTCGAGTGTGAAGAGAACCATAAAATTGTCAATGACATCATTCAAAACTCTGAACAGTTCTCTGAAGCCATAGTTCACTGTTTTCCATCAATAGCCAGGTGGGCAAGGGTATCTGGGGTCACTGCAAAAGGAGATCAGAGTAGCTCCTTCGGGTTCCCAGACTCCTGGCCAGCCAGCACTGAATGCTTTTTGATCTCACCTTCCCAGAGCCACCCTAAATGCTCTCTCCCTGTCTCCATCCAAACCTGAGAACCCAGATTGATGGCTAATAGCAATAGGAATATTCCTGTCTGAAAGCTTTCCAGCATAGTCACTTTGACTAGAAGGCAGGCACAGAGTGCAGAGAAGTGAATGAGGCAATTATCAACAAACAAGTAAACAACAATGAACTAGCAGTGTGATCTCTTGACATCCCTCTAACCTCCACTTACCTTCTTCCCATCTTCTTCTGTTCCCTACCTTCCCTGCCTCCAGTGGAAGTCTTCTCTGGAAGAATGATAATATTCTTATTATGAGGACATTCATTAGCAGCCTGCATTCCTGTTCTCTAGTTGAAATGGAGGTAATAGCCCTCTCAGTCAGGTTGACCTGTTCTTTCGGCAGGAGTAAGAATCACCAGAGTGACCATCAGTGTGACTTTACTGCCAGTACTTCTCTCTGGGGACACTTCAGACCATCACAGGTGCTAGATAAATGGGCTGCTTATGGCAATGAAACAGTGAGGTGGTCAGTGTTCAGGAAGGGAGGAAATTTCCCTTTAGAAGGATTCCAGGAAACCCCTCCCATATCCTTAAAACAGTCGACATTCAATAGAAAGAGCGCTGGGTTCTAATTTCAATTACTATTTGTGTGACCTTGAGCAAATCATCTAACTCTTCTAGGTCATAGTATCCTCATTAGCCAAATGAGGGGCTTGGTCTAGAGTAGGGGTGGGGAACCTGCGGCCTCAAGGCCACGTGTGGCCCTGTAGGTCCTCAAGTGTGGTTCTTTGACTGAGTCCAAGTTTTATAGAACATAAAACTTGAACTCAGTCAAAAAGCCGCACCCAAGGACCTAGAAGGCCACGTGTGGCCTCGAGGCCACAGGTTCCCCACCCCTGATCTAGAGGGATTCCTTCTAGCCCTAAATCTATAATCCTACATGGGTCAATCTGGAAAAACAGGAGAATCAAGATGGCTGTCATAAATAAGAAGAAGGTTCTCTTCAGAAAACTGAGAATCAGATAATGAAACTAAACTCCCAGATAAGGTGACAAAGTAGAGGTTAGCCGTTGTGGTTATCCTGGGTGATGCTTAGGATCACATTCCTTTTGAATGTATATAGTTACAATAGTTTTCTAATATGTAACTATTCTAGATATGCACCAGGCTCACGTGTACTCTTGAGAATCTCCTACATATTTGGGCAACTGATTCAATCTATTTTATTATTTTTATTTGATTTGATTTAATCTATTTTACTCTTACTGCTGATTTTAGGTTTTAAATTATGCCTGTTAATGGATTTCATCATTCTTGAGAAAGTCATTACTGAGAAATTTTGAATTCTTATTAAGAATTTCTGGGAAACCAGAGCTTTTAGGAAATATGTGAATTATTCTCAGGAAGGAAATCCACCATCTTTTTGTTGAATAGCTTCTTTCTCTCTTTTCACTGGTTAACAACAAGCCATTGGGTCTCTGCTGGCTGGCCCCCTTTGATAACAGGACAGATTGTTAGTTAAGGCCACTTCCCCTGGAGACAATCAAGGACAGACTGGGAGAAGGGGAGAGTTTTTGTCACTAGTTTAAAGTTTTTAAGTAGCAGAGGACTATCATTAAATGTGATAATATTTGTAAAGCACTTAGCACAGCACCTGGCACATAGTAGGCACTTAATAAATGCTTGTTTCCATCCTCCCACGATATAGTTCCCTCATTCTCCTCTTCTTCATACAATCCCAGCAAACAGAAAAGAAGTGGATCTTACTCCATATATACACCATGGGATACGGAAATGGAATAAACACTTAAATAGTGCCTACTATGTGCCAGGCACTGTGCTAAGCACCATTAAAAAATATCTCATTTGATCCTCACTACAACCCTGCAAGGTAGGTGCTATTATTATGCTCATTTTACAATTGAGGAAACTGAGGCAAAAAGGGGTTAAGTGACTTGCAGTCACACAGTTAGTAAGTGTCCGAGGCTGGATTTGAACTCAGATCTTCCCCACTCCAATCCCAACATTCTATCTATTGCATGACCTAGCTTCCTCTATCTCATAGGGTGGTAGATTTTACAATTTTACCATTATCTCACAGGATCATAGGTTTCAAGCTGGAAGGGACCTTGAAAGGTCATTGAGTCCAATCCCGTCATTTTATGGAATGAGGAAAATGATGATGAGAGAGGTCAAGTGACTTGTCCAAAGTCATACAGCTAGTAATAATCTGATGCAGGATTTGAACTCAGGTCTTCCTGATTCCAACATTCTACCCATTATACCACCTATGGATATCATGAACTCTGTCTCCCTCCTCCAGTCATCCAATCATAAGTCAAACGTAAGAGATGTTTGTTTACTAAATAAATGCTGCAGCAAGGTACTAGGACTTGAGTACATTTAAAACATTGAGCCCTGCATTCCTAACAAAACAAAACAAAACACCTATACAATTACAGAATGAAAAAGGAAAATTACATGTGACAAAGACCTCAGAGATTTGAAATTAGCTGCAAGCTCAATGTGAACCAACAGCATGACCCAGGAACTAGAAAACACTGCTTTGATTTTAAGCACCACCGACTGAAGTGTAATGTTTCCATGAAGGAAGGTGACAGTCTGGCTATGCTCTGCTGCGGTGACACCACAGCTAGAGTATTGTGTTCCATTATTTCAGGTGCTGGAGCCCATACAGGGACAAGTGACCAGACTGGTAGTAAGGGAACTGGGACCCACGGTATTTGCGGATATACTAAAGGCATAAGAATTAAAGTTCTCTGAAGAATTTTGGAATTACGTGACATGGGAGACACTGGCCCAGGACCACCCAGCATGGTGTGCCCACATCAAAGTAGGCACTGTGCTCTATAAGCAAAGCAGAATTGAAGCAGCTCAGAAGAAACAGGACATGGTCCAGTTAGAGAATCCACCCCAAATGTTCATATGGACTATCTGTACCTGACCTGTGGTAGAGCATTCCAAGCTTGTATCGATCTGATCAGCCACAGTCAGACACACTGTAACTTGACTCTAACGTAGTGATGTCATTTCAGTCCTCTTTGAGAACAAAGGACAACAACCAGTCAACCAACCAACCAACCAAGGAATGAAAGACTTATGGAGACCACGCTAGCCACCATAACGTATCTGAAAGACTGCCATGCGTAAAGCAGTTTAGATTTGTTTTGCTTGGCCATAGATAACAGAATTAGCTCCAATCAGTGAATATAGCAGAGGAGAAGCTATTGGTTCACATCTCTCTAACAATTAGAGCCTGTCAAAAGTAAAATGGCCTGTTTCAGGAACTAGTGAGCTCCCCATCACTGGAGATCTTCCTTAGGTGGTCACTTCTCATGGGTGCTCTATGTAGGTTCACATTCATCTTAATGGCCTCTGAGGCCCTTTCCATTTATGAGAATCCATTATAACCACATTACAGATGTCTTCTTAATTCTTTCACATTTTAAATAAAATACTGTTTATGCTGTGATATTCTCTCTTCATAATCTACATTTAAAAAATTCTTAGACCTAATATCCCTATTCTGGTTTATTGCAATAGCCTAGTCAGCATCCTTGCCTCAATGTGTCTTCCTACCCAATCTTGCATAGGTCTGCCCATGTCACCCATTCTTCCCACACCAATCAATCTATTCCAGAGACTCCTTACTGCCTCTAGGCTCAAATAGACATGACACTGCCATTCAAAGTTCTTCATAGCCCACCCTGTCTCATCCTTCCAGTCCTCTAACACACTGGCCTCTTCCACATGTCCTGTACATCAGCCATACTGGCTTGGTGCTGTTCTTCACATATAATGCTTTATTTCCCATCTCTCTGCCTTTGCACTGACATGGAATGGTTTTCCCTCCTCATCCTCACCTCTTATGATCCGTGGATTCCTTCAAGATTCAGCCCTAATATTATCTTCTATGGAAAGCTTTTCTAGGTCCCTTAATTGCTGGTGTCTTTCCCTCTAAGGTTACCCTCTATCTCCTCTATACGTAATGTATATCTGTACATGTAATCTGTCGAATTAGAATGTAAGCTCATTAAAGGCAGATACTGTTTTGGCTTTTTCTTTATATCTTCAGGGCTTATCACAATGCCTAACACATAGTAAGCACTTAAAATTTTTTGATTAATTTTCTTCATCTTAAATTACGGTATTTACCTTCCGGTGGGTGAAAGATGAAATGACCGAGAAAAAAAAGGTTCTATCTTCCAGGCATATCAGTTTATTAAGCAATGTATGCCAATTGTCTAATAAAGTGGGACCAACTTAGGTGGGATCTCAAGCTTAGGCCTGGACCCCAGATACAAAGGGAAGACAGATTTTTATACACTAAAAACAAGAAAATAAGGCCAATTAATTGAAGGGAAACAATACAACATTGGGTAATCTGATTTTTAATTGGATGGAAGATTAGGGACTTTCCAAGTTGGGAGGGAAAGAGTAAAGAGGGGCAATTCCCTGAATTGACAGAAGGAGGTGTCCTGCTCCCCAGGTATCTGTAAATAATCAAGGGAACATAGGAACAATAACTGATTGATCAGTATGAGGCCAGTTTTCAGATAAGACATACGGATTGTGAGAAAACTCCTTGCATTAATCTTTGGATCTGAGTGGGTGTCTAGGCAGCATAACCTAGGCCCTTAGTTAAGGGTCTCTAAGCAGCAGGTGGAGGGGCTCCTGCTTCCCAACTATGCAGGGCTAGGTTCAAACAATGAAGTAAACTTTTTTTTCCCAGTTCCCACAATTGAGTAAGGTTTTCTCACAGGACAGAAATCGGATTACAGCCATAATTGAATAGAAACTAAGCTAGCTCCAAAACTGAGTCACAAGATGGAGTCAGTATAGTTCACTCAATCCCTTCAATTAACCACTTGCTGTCCTAATCTCGATTTCCTCAGTTTACAGAGAGGGCCAAGGATTTTAAGAGGTAGAAGAGTGGAGGAGGACAATTCTAGGCATGGGGAATATACAAAGAGACAGAGAGGGGAGATCAAATGTGGAACACAGAGAACAGCCAACAGGTCAATTTGGCTAGAATGTTTATAGCCTTCAACAAATGTGATCAAACCAGCACGTTTGATGGTACAATTGGTCGATTGGTGTGGGAGGAATGGGTGACATGGGCAGACCTATGCAAGACTGAGTAGGAGGACACTTTGAGGCAAGGATACAGACTAGGCTATTGCAATAAACCAGCATAGGAGTATTGACTCTGATGGTCCTTTGATGACAGAAAGTCATGTGCTAACATATCTTTCCTGTCTCTGCTTCTTGGCTTTCTCCATTCCCTGCCTTTAGAAATCCCTCCTCCAAAACCCTCCCTTGGGAAAATCCTCTAGTCCAGCTCAAACATCACCTCCTCCCAGAAGTCTAGCTCATTTGATAAAACATAAAAGAGTCCTAATTAGGGCTATGAGTTTCTTTCCCACGCTGGGGATCTCTTTGGGACCTCTCTGAAACAGAACGACCTTGGAGCCTTCAGATTTTTTGCAGCCCCTTGTCTACGACTTCCATTTGCACTTCTCACGTATACCATCATTATTTATATAGCATATTCCCAACTAAACTGAAATGTCCATGAGGACAGGGATCAGAGCTCATTTAAAGTGGACATTTTCCCTGAAAAGCTACGGATCATAGCGGTTAGAGATCGAGCCTTGGAGTCGTGAATCACTATGTCCTGTGTCTGGCACATACTGTCTGTGTGAGCCTGGACAAGTCAATTAGCCTTTCCTTGCTCCCTGGAGAACTTTCTCAGATAATAACAAGAACGACAATAAGAAAAAGAACAACAATAATAATAGCAAACGTTTAGATAGCGCTTCAAGATCTGTAAAGTGCTTTACAAATATTGTCTCATTTGACAGCCCTGAGAAGTAGGTGTTATTATTTTCACTATTTTACAAATGAAGAAACTGTGGCAGAGCTCAAATGACTTGTCCAAGGTCACACAGCTAGTGAGTGTCTGAAGCTGGATTTGACTTCATGCTGTCTTGACTCCAGGTTTCTGTTGTTTAGTTGTTTTTCAGTTATATCTGGCTCTTCATGACATCTTTTTTTTTGGGGTGGGGAGGGTGTTACTTGGCAAAGATATTGGAGTGTTCTGCCATTTCATTCTCCAGTTCATTTTACAGATGAGGAAACTGAGGCAAATAGAGTTAAGTGACTTGCCCAGGGTCACACAGCTAGTAAGTGTCTGAGGCCAGATTTGAACTCAGGAAGAGGCGTCTTCCTGCGCTACCTAGCTGTCCCCTGACTCCAGGCCCAGAATTCTGCTCATTATATCATCTAACTCCCAAATTATGAGTTGTAGAACAGTTGCTGACCTGTGTTGGCAAAGAGTATTTTCTAACCAGAAGTTTCCTACACATCACCAGTCTGAACATATGTCTGTATATATGTGTGTGTGTGTGTGCATATACATATACCTGCACACACGTATGCATATACGTGCATATATACGTTCAAATGTATAGATGTGTGTATGCGTGTGTGTGTATTCCAACATTTAGTATAGTCCTTTATACTTACTTTTTAAGTTGTTTAGACGTGGGTTCAACTAATTAAAACCATATGTTCATAAAAGCATATATTAAGTAGTGAAAGTACAAAAGACTGAGAGTCAAAAAACCCCCAAAATCTTGGCTTTGAGCCCCAGCTTCACCACCTCCTAGATGTCATTTAACATGTCTGAATCTCAATTTCTTCATCTATAAAATGGGAATAATACCTATCAACTTCACAGGGTTGTGGTGAGGATCAAATGAGGTAACTGATTTAAAGTGCTCTACAAACTGTAATGACACATGTAGAATAAGCTATTATTATTACATTTGAAAGGATTTTTTATTTTTAGGCAATTGCGGTTAAGTGACTTGCCCAGGGTCACACAGCTAGTAAGTGTCAAGTGTTTGGTCTGAGGCCAGATTTGAACTCAGATCCTCCTGACTTCAGGGCTGGTGCTCTATTCACTGTGCCACCTAGCTGCCCCTGAAAGGGTTTTTAAAAAAATTTAAGCTTCCATCATGTAGAAAAGTAGTTCCATGTAGAATTTGCTGTTGTTGAGTTATTTTAACTGTGTCCTACTCTCCATGACCCCATTTGGGATTTTCTTGGCGAGATATTAGAGTGATTTGTCACTTCCTTTTCCAGCCCATTTTACAAATGAGGAAACTGAGGCAAACAAGATGAAGTGATTTGCCCAGGGTCACGCAGCTAGTAAGTGTCTGAGGCTGGATTTGAACTCGGGAAGATGAGTCTTCCTGACTCCAGGTCTAGCACTCTAACCACTGTGCCACCTAATTGCCCAATTTAATGTATAAAGATAGGTTACATTAGTTCTTGATAGACAGTTACCCTTTGCTTATGATTCAGACTAGTTCCAACAACTTCCTGGTTAAAGAAATGAGATTTTGATCCTGAACTTAACTAAAAAATATCTGTTCTATCACTTTGACAATTACTACTTACCTGTCTTTGTGAAGGTACAAACCTCTTTTGGAACCCGAGCAACTATGTCTGAGATCAAGCCATGAATCAACCAACAGAGGTCTTTTGGAAATTTTGGACCTGGAACTGTGCTAGTTCTTGTAGGGGACACAAAAGAAGAGGAGATGATAGAAATGAGTGCTTTTAACAAAGAAGGTGATGCTTGAGCTGGCCTCAAAGGACAGACAGGATTCAGGTAAGTGTAGGATGGGGGGAAGGAGGAGTTATCAGTGGGCATTCTGGATTAGGTATGAGCAAAGGTGGAAGGAAAGATGAGTGTGGTTCGTATGGTGGTCAGCGAGCACAGAGTGAAATGTGTGCATTGGAAAGTCAAGAGAGACAGAGATAGAAAAAGAGCCAGAGACAGTCACCTTTTTGAAGGCGAAAGCTACAAATATTGGAGGGGATATGGAAAAAATGGGACAGTAATTCATTGTTGGTGAAATTGTGAACTGATCCAGCCTTTTGTCAACTTTTATTTTACATTAGGATTATAATGCAACAAGCTACTGAATTCTGGAAATATTTATTGAGCACCTACTGTGTACAAAGTACTGCACTAGATAAAAAGGTGAGCAGAATATTGTTCCTGACCCCAAAAAGCTTACAATCTATCATGGGAAATAAGATATCTATGCAAATAATTATAATGTAAAGCATACTATGAACAACACAATAAAGAAGATGGAAAAATGTTAGAAAAATGTAGAGGAGAGAAAGAATACTCCCAAGTGAGGGAATTAGGGAAGGCTTGATGAAGTGCTCTGAAGGATGGGCTGGATCTCAAAGAAAGGAAATAGAGTTGGTGGGAGGACATTCCAAGCATAAGGAGTAAAGGCTCGGCAACGACCTGGATATGAACCGTGAGGGAAGAAGTCAAAGATGACTCCAAGGTTTTGAGTACAGTCGTCAGGAAATGTTGGCACCTAGAATAGAAAGAGGGAAGTCCAAAGCATGCAGAGGTGGCCTGGGGAGGGGCAGGACTGGGGGAAAGGTGCCGGGTTCAGTTTCAGACATGATGCATTTGAGAATTTGGTAGGTCTTCCAAAATGAGACGCCTATTAGCCAGCTGGAAACGTAGGTCTCTGTCCCAGGCTCAGACCAGTAATATGTCTTATCTTCAAAAAAACCTTTTCTAACACTGTCCATGTATCTGACTATTCCTGTCTAAGAGGGTCAGCATGAAAATGGAAAGGAATTTCCACAGGGAAGCAGAAGTCAGTTTCAAGTTAATCTGCACCACCTGTCAGCACAGAGGGAAGCATAAGAAAACTAAGAGATTAACTTACATTCAATGCCTGAAATGTCTATCCTAGATAACAGTGCTATCTCTTTGTACCAGCACCAACGTCTGGAGTACAGAACTAGCAAAGTTTGAGAAGGAACAAAGGGGGAGCTCTGGGGCACAGCACAGAGGGCAAAAAGCACGAGTGGTAGGACAAAGCAGGACAAGAATAGGGAAAAATTTGCTAGAGTAAACAATGAGCCCATCGTTTAGACAAAAGATGAACATATAGAGAAGGTAACAGCAACTAGATTCCAGCTGAGCCCCAAATGTGTGACACTAGACCAGGATGGACTCCAGGTAATTTCTGTCCAGAATCACAATCCAAAACTGATGTCATTGACTAGTTTTGTCAGAAGTAGCTCTAGGAAAGGTTGACTCAAACCTCTAGACTTATCCTACATCAAGTCTAGCTTCTCAAATATGCAAGTTATCATAGCAAAGGTGTTAAATGTAATTAGGTATTGAGCTTTTCTGGTTCTCAATCTTCCCAATGGTTCTAAACAACATACTATATCTCTTGGTCCCAGTTTCTTCCATCCATAAGACAGGATTAATAACAATCCCATGAAACAGTATCATAAAGTTTAGTAGATTCATGCTTGGAAAATGATGCCAGAAATTTTAACAAGAATATATAAATGTAAAGTCTTATGGCAATATTAACCAGACAGGACTGAATAATTCTGCCACCTGAGGGATACCTGCCAATTCTCCCATTATCCCACTGCAGAAAAATAACCAGATCACATGGTGATACAGCCTTTGTGTGGGCACTCCATGACACAGACTCACCCACATTGAAATCCAAACAAGTAATTACATAAAACTTGGGTCAATTTTCCTCTCAATTTTTATAAACCCATTCACATGTTGGTTTCTGAGTCAATGAGAATATTTCATAAGATATTTAAGAATACAGGGTATTTACCAACACAGGTTCCAACTTGAATAAAACAAAATAAAATTCCAAATAAAAAACTCTGACATTTTTTCTTGTCAACAGAACACTCAACTTTATTTCATGCTAATTCCAGAGAATGATTTATTCCTATTACTCCATGTGCTGCACATCTTATGAAAAAATATTACTGCCTTGTGCTTTAGATTTTCCAAGGCTTTCCAAACATGTGTTTCCAAACACAATTCATTAGAGGTTGGGTCATATATTTTTTATTTCTATTTTATAACTTGTAGAAGAGAAGGCAATATTTAAAGAAGTTTCTGGTAGAATGAGAATAACATTAGGCCTCCCCTTAAACCTACAGTGTATGGCACAGAATAGGTACTTAATAAATGCTTATTGTAGACTTCAAGATGAATAACACTGTTCAATGCTTTATAACTTTTTTTTTCTAACTTAACAGACATAAAAAGAACACCTGGAAATAAAATGACCAGTAAGGATTTAGTGTATAAAATCATTTCCTACATTCTAAGTACATTTGCCTGGTTTCCTCGTTTCCTTTCCCTTCCTTCTTTCCTTTTTCCCTCCTTCCCTCCCTTCCTTTCTTCCTTCTTTCATTCCTTCCCTCCTTCCTTCTGTCCACTTTTATAATGATTTTAACAGCCAATCGCTCTTGGAGAGAGCCTTCTTTCAAAGCATGGAACTGTTTTACTCCCTTTCAGCCACCAGGTGGCAAAGTTTACCAAAAAATGCCTGGTAATCGGCAAACGTTTTATGTAAGAGCATGTGAATTGTAAGAAAATATCTCACAGCAAAAGAACTTACAGTCAAAGGCACTAAAACATATTTTCCCCAGTTCACATGGACTCTATAACATTAAAAAAATACACTTGATGATCTCCCTCTATTTCTAAAGTTTGCCTAGATTTTAAAACAACATTAACCTGTTAGATCAACTCTTATCCTAGAGGAGCTATTTTTCAGGAGGTGTTGTTATTCTTACTGTAGGTTACCAGAGAACAATGCTTCAGCACAAATCGCATAACATAAGCAGCCTCTTCAGACCTCTTGTACTCAGAGATGACTTAGAAGTTCAGGAAAGCTAAGAATCTTCTTAGGAGGATTTAAAAGAAAAAAAAACTGCATTAAGAAATGCTTGAATTCACTGGAAAGCCTGCAAATTAGGAAATATTTGGGATCACCAATTTTTTTTAATGAATTGAAATGAAATAAAGAAGGAACTGAGGTAAAACTGATTTGGAGCAATCCTTAAAATTGTGGCTTTCTAATAATGCAAGCAGAAATATGTGTAAAGGCCATTTCTGAATGGTCTAAACTTTTGGTTTCATCCAGTAATGCCTAAGATCTGAACCATATGGTTGGTGAAATAGCATTAAGAATTTTTTAAAAAGTCTTCTATATGCCAGCCTTAAAACAAGAACCCCTCCCTGCTGGGGGTGAGGGAACACCTTTTGAATAAACCAAATTGTCAAGTATAATAAAGATAAATGCCTTGAGAACAACGTCCCACTTTCCCATCTCAAAGTTAGTCAATCCATTTCTAGCCAAATTGAGAGTCTGAGGGAGCTATAGAAACCCAGTACAATTTCAGTTTTAATCCTGGTGGTAGTGCGGAGGGAGGGGATTGGATAATCAGAGTTGTATGACCATGCAGTCTTCTACCCACTCCATGATCAACACAAACCTTGAGTTCAATACTCAAACAAAACCAGCTTTATGGAGATTTTTCTAAAATGGGCCTGAGCTTGTCCACATTCTCTGGTATCATTCCAGGTTGAAATAGACCTACTCAGTTCTCTCCCAGACTAGATTTTTCAGCCCCAGAATTGGGAAAGAAGCAGACTGGCATGTAGAGGATTGGGCTAAGCCATGAGGGTAAAGGAAGCTGTTCTTTGTTTAGATGTCTGTGTCTCTATAGCACAAATAGACCAGAGCTGCAAAATTACTAAATGGAAGGAGCAGGAAGGGAATTTTTAAAAAATAACCTAAAGTTAAAAATTAAAACAAATGCATTTTTTAAAAAAAATCTGTGTTAAGAAATCGAAGGACCTTCTGGTTGGGACAAGATTGGATTGTGTGTGCTTTCATGGGGCACTCACAATCTATAGCCTACTAGCTTATAAATATGGGGGCTCCATAAATATCAAGAGAATGAATCAATCAATCCTAGAAGATTCAAATTAGGTGGGATCTTTGAAGTTCTCCAATCCCTTCCATTTAAACATGAGTACCCTGATGACTAGAGACAATGTGACTCACCCCAAGTCACATAGCTAGGTAGTTAGTTGAAAAGCCTTGAGTAGCTCTAGATGCTATTACACTATTACACCACATGGATTGTTTTGTTTTTGTTCTGTTTTTAAAGCTTCCCCAAAAGTAACCAAATAAGATGATGACAGTTTTTTTTTTTTTAAACAAGCATATGGCAACAGATGTTTCTCATTACTGAGCACACTCCAAACTTCTAGAGTTTGGATGTTTCAAAATAAGATACAACATATAAGTTTAGAGTAACAAAAATATAAAGGTACAAGTCAAAGTCACTAATCCACCAAGAGATCTCACTTAGCATAGTAAATTAAACAGTACAATTTGGGTACTTGACTCTTTTTTAAAAAAAATTTACTTCATTCTGAACTTAAGAAATAAAACAAGCATGTAATATATTCCATATCAAACTTATGGATAGGTTTTATGAATAACAATTTATGAATAAACAAGAGATAGCAGTGTGAGGTATAAAATGGATAATTTTGATTACATTAAGTTAAAAAGTTTTTGTACAAATAAAACAAATGTAGCCAAGAGCAGAAGGTAAACAGAAAATGGGGGGGGGTGTTATATGCAGATTCTCAGATGAAGGTCTCATATCTCAAATATATAAAGAACTTTGTCAAATTTATAGGAATATGAGTCATTCCCCAATTGATAAATGGTTAAAGGATATGAACAGGCTGTTTTCCAGTGAAGAAATAAAAATAAGTTTTAGCCATAAAAAATGCTCTAAATTATTTTTGATTACCTTAACTCTTCAACAAACATTCAACATGTAATTAATCTCCTTTTATGAGCTAGAACCTGGAAATACAGGAGAGAGAAGAAGAGAGGGAACGGGAGAGGAGGGGAGGAGAAAAGAGCAAAGGGGAGGGGAAGGAAGGAAAGAAAGGGTGGGGAGGAAAGGGAAGAAAGAGAGAGAGGGAAAGGAAGAGAGAAAGGAGAGAAAAGGAGGAGAGGACCACCAGAAACAGACTCACTAAGATTATTTTGAAAACATGTGTATGGAGTTTAGCAAAATGTTTTCCCAATCTTTCAGAATTGTTACAAAAAGAAACTAGGAAGCCAGAGCCCCACGCTTAAAAAACAATAAAGAGGAAACAATTCTGTAACTTATAAAAAGTTTTGCATTTCTAGGAACCAGGATATTTAGCAAAGAACACATCACATCCCTCTCATGATAGCAAATCTTGGTTAAAACTAGCATAATGTATTTCTTCCAGGTCATCGTTTGATTTTAGCATGCTAATAAAGTCATATTTCAATTAAGATTACAGCTGGGGTCTCAGAAAAAAGACAGAAAAAAGATATTAAATGATATCAGGGATGTTTCAAAGTGATACTTTAAAATATAATGAAATTATTGAAATATACTTGCTATTCATTTTAGTTAAAATGTGCATTATAACACATAACTATCAATAAATTTTCTGAGCCTGCTTTCCTCAAAGCAAACATTTCTTGTTAAATTTTTCCAGGAAATGATAATAATTCCAATCATGCCTGCTAAACATAAACTATGCGTCACTGATATTTTCAAAAAACATATAAAATATTTTGTTGAAATACTACAGCAGATAAATTAGATAGGGGAGGAAGAATGAATGTAGAATGAGCCAAAAGAATACATTTTAAAATGATATCTGATTTGCTCTGGAGTTTTCAATATTTGATATTCAATTTTTGAGGATTTTACTATAATCATCACTAAGTTTTTTATAAAGGAAAAGAAATTTATTTTATTGCTTTGAGAAGGGCATGGATGCAAGGAATTTATAGTTGTGTTAGGAACTGGAAAATCAACTCATGATCACAAAATACAGTTGTAATGGCTCACCGAAATTTGAACAGGCAAAGCAACTAATCAACAAGCATTTCTTAAGTGCTTACTCTGTGCCAGGCACTGTGCTCAAAGTACAAAGACAAACACACAGAAAGATAGTCCTGTCCCTTGAGAAGCTTACATTCTAGTTGGGGAAGGCAAAAAAAAAATGTAACCTTGTTCCAGAATTTAATAGAGAAAGAGGTGGGGTAGAAATAGCTCAATTTGCTTTAAAATAATTCATTCTAATTTCTTGCTGCAAAGTAGATAAATAACAGAGTACAGCTGTCCCTAATACTAAAGATAATCTACACCAAAAACACAGCACTGATCATATTCAAGGTCTGTGTGAGGTGCCACTGGGGATACATAAAAGAATAGTACCTGGTCCCTGCCTTCAAGGAACTTAAAATCTATTTGGGGAGACAAGAGAATATATTCATGAAAAATTAAACAATCATACTAAAGATGAACACTGTTCAATGAAACAACACGAGAAACACTGGAAAGAACATGAATTTTTGACTGATGTTATGAAAAAATACTCCAAAAATTTGAGATTATACCCTATGAAATTAGATTTAAAACCACATTTCCTATTGTTACTGTTTTTTTTAGTGTGTTCTTCTAACTGTTTAACTGCATGAACCTTAAAGTCCCATATTAAATTTGGCTTGGTGCACATCTGCAGACTCGTGAGGCTAATTTTAGAATGCTATTTTCCCAAGCAGAAATATAACAGCTAAAGTTTTGGACTTCTGTTTTAACATCCTAATATGAGAACAATGAATCTCCTTCTTTTAACATAAACAAAACCATACAGATAAAATTATGTATCTAATCCTAAATCTGAAAATATTTTGATTCTATCTCCATGAGTAGACTATTTCTCTTAAGAGATATGTCAGAAGCATGTCCTAAAAATGTTAACAAACAGTTGAAGTTTTTAGTATAATTATTTTTTCTAAGTAAATGAGTTTAGTGGTGGGCAAAATGACAAAAATTAAGAGTCTGGCTTTAAGCAAAATTAATATGCTCTAATTTCACGTTTCAGAAGAACTATGCAAATTTTTTTTCTATGTTCTTTGATTTATGCTAATATCTTTCCAAAAGTGAGATTTTCACCAGAAAATATTACAAACCAGCAGATATGCAGAAACCATTAAGCAAAGCTCTCCAGACTGTGTTTGCTTTTTTTCCTCCAAGTGGTTCAAAAGTCTCACCCCCTCCCCCAACTTCTTTTACTTTTTGATACATAAGTGCAGTTGAAGATAGCTCGGCAGCCCATCTTCCTTTCTTTGCATTACTGTGAATTACTGTAAATAAACTAAACAATTCACATGAAAGTGGGATATTATAAAGCCCAGAAAGGAATAGGAAAATTAAACAAAATTTACATTCTGGGAAAGAAAATTAGGGGAACTTTTCATGCCTTCAACAGTTTTTATGTGAAATTGTAAGATGGCTCCTTTGAAATAGGATTACATGACCTCCAACTAAGGCAAAAGTGTTTCATTAGTAAATATATGTATGTGTGTGTGTATATTTTTTTTTGTTACTGTTCTTTTTAAACTGGAACCTGTGAATTCATTGGTAAAGGGAACTTCCAATGAGAAAATATCCTCTGCCAATGCATACCAAAACCTTGTCAAATTTGCAGATAGTACAAAACTAGGATATTAAATCTCCACATTGGATGAAAGTCAGAATTCAAAAAAGTTCTTGAAAGGTTAGAATATTTGGGTGGAATTTCATAAAATGAAATTTAATAGGGATAAAAGTAAAGTCTTACACTTGATTCCAAAATTTCACAAGTACCATATGGGGAGGCATGCTTACATAGCACTTTTTCTGAAAAAAAAAAAAAAAAAAAAAGACCTTGAGATTTTAGTGAACTGCAAGTTCAATTTAAGTCTATAGTGTGGTATGGTAGAAAAAAAAAATCCTAACATGATCTTGAGGTGTGTTAGGAGAGGCACAGTATCCAGCACTAGTCAGGAGATAGCATTATTGTTATGCTCTGGGCAGGCCTCATTTGGACTACTACACTCAGTTTTGAATACAATGGCAAATTTCTAAGGTCAATATAAAGGAAAACTGTCTAAGATTTAAAGAAGGCAGTTATAGAACAGCATGTCCCAGAAGGAGGTGCATGTCCCAGAAGGAGGTACATGTCCCAGAAAGAGGTACATCTCCCCTCCCTAAAAACCTGCAAATAAAGGATGGATGAAGATTTGTAAATGCTATAGTACAGGGAACTCTTATTCAGTCAGGTTAGGATTTTTCTGCCTCTTAGACTGATTCTGAGGAACCATACAAAGCTCCTTCTCTCCTATAAAGAGGTTCTGACTCACACTCTTATTTCCTAACCAATTTGGTCGATTCTCTTGTTCCACTATTGCTCCAATCATTTGTCATTTGCAGAAATGGAATGTGATTGGGAGTTATTAAGGGAGTGATTGGAATGGTGTTTCAAATCCAATGAGCTCTCTTCCTGAATTCCACTTGGCTGCGAGTAAGATGAAAAAAAGTTTTGGCCATCACAGTTTCCCTGGTTATGGAAGCACTGCTTTGTGTGGTACTAGGCAAAGAGCAAAAATATGAGAAAAGCAAGAGGAAATTGGAGGAGAAGTGGAGATTTACAAGAGGGAAGTCCTTCATTATTATTTTATTTCTCAGGATAATTTGTTCTCATTACTAATCTGAGTCCACTTAAAAATAGCAACTACCAAACCACATCTTACTATTTTTAGAAAATAAAGTGACCCTGATGCATCCCAAGCTAACAAAAACATATCCATTCTTTACAAGACATTATTATTGGTGGGTAATATGCAAGGGGATAAATGGGAAATATTTGCTTCTTATTTACATAAAGTGGAAATACATCTTATATTCTACATGGCCTATTTTCTTCTTTTATTACCAAGATACAGTAGCAGTCAAAGAGTAGTAATTCCATGAAAATAAAAAGGAACATTTGTTTGCAATTCTACCTAATTCTACATTTAAAGTTAAAAAAATTCCACATTCAAAACAAAAAACTGCAAAACATTAGTTAATTGGAATGTTTAGGAAAAGGGATCTTTCCTCCCAGGAGAAATGTAAGCTTCCTGGGATCAGGGAAAATTTCATTTCTGTCTTTGTATTCCCAGTGTCTTATACTATGCTTCACATAGAGCAGACACTCAACAAATTCTTGTTAAATTGAACAAAATTCAATTGAATTCTAATACCCTGAATCTATCAGCTAACTATGAATAACCAGAAAATCTTTTTTTATTTTACCTACTGCTCAATTTTTTAAAGTTAAATCAATAAGCAAACATTTAGTAAGGGCTTATTATGTACTCAGAGTGTATTGGTATATCTTATACCTTAAATATGACATCCAGGTTTTATGACTGTCTGTGTGTGCAGGGGCAGGGAGAGAAGGATCTTTGTTTTCATCAAGGAATGAACTCTCAGTGTGAAAATTCCTTCCACCAGATGGGCAAGTCATTGGAGCACTAATTTGCCAAGGGTCACACAATTACAAAATTAGTATGTGTCCGAGACAGATCTTTAACTCAGGTATATATGTTATTGTTAATGTTGTTCGATCATTTTTCAGTCATGTCTGACTCTGTGTGATTCCTTTTTGGGGTTTTCTTGGCAAAGATACTGGAGTGGTTTGCCATTTCCTTCTCCAGCTCATTTTACAGATGAGAAACTGAGGCAGACAGGGTTAAGTGACTTGCCTGGGGTCACACAGCTAGTAAGTACCTGAGGCTGGAATTGAACTCAGGTCTCCTTGACTCCAGACTGGGCACTCTATCCACTGCACCACCTAGTTGCCTCACAATGTATGTATGTGTGTCTATTGCATATTACATATGTAACAGACACACACCCCCTATGTAGTTACATATAAGATATATGTGTATATATATATATGCACATATAGTTGTGTGTATGTATATTATACATATAAACCATATATAAAATACATTAGCCCATACATGTATACACAGATATATGGATATAAGTGTATATGTATGCATGCATTTTATATAGATTCATATCCCTGTGTAAGCTCCTTGAGGGTAGGAACTGTTTCAATCTTATCTTTTTATCCCCAATACTTAGGCAAGTACCTTGAACATTGTAGATTCTTCATCAGAAGCTTGTTGATGAATTGGTTCCTGTCTCTGAGGTTGGCTTTCCTTCGACTACACCCTGGTGCCTCCCAATTCCAGTTTACTGGATAAGCATAATCTCATTCTTTCAACAGAAATACAATTTTTGAAAGTCTACTATGTACAAGGCAATCGGGTGCTGTAGGATTCATCAGTGCCTGGGTTGTGATCATTAGTATCAGTTGTTATTAAGTACCATTGATACAAAAGATGAAGGATTGAATTGTGTTGAATCAAGACCCTGGACCTGTTTGTTTGTTTACTAAATCCCGAACATCGACTTGTCCTTCTGCGCCCCCTGAACTACCTGGCATTGTTATCTGCCTTGCTGCTACCCTCAAAGCAACCTGGGCCTTTCTATTTGCCTTTCTACCAAACTTTCCTATTAGAATAAGACCTATCTGAAAGCAAGAACTGACTCTGTTTTCCATTTGTGCCCTCAGCACTTAGCATATTTCTTGGGACTTAGATAAATACTTTTTTATCCTGGACCTCCATCTAAACAAGTGCCCATGCCAGCCATGCTCGCAACAATCCCAGTGCAGTGCATGATTCTCCAGCCTGTATCTCCACTTTGCTCCAACTCGTTTACCTTCTCTATTTCCCATTTCCAATCACTCTTCTATTCTCTTTTACATATGCTCTTCCCCCATTAGAATATAAGCTCCTTGAGGGCAAGGGCTCATCTTTCCTTTTTGCTTGTATTTGTACTCTCAGCACCTAGCAGAGTGCCTTGCATATAGTATATACTTAATAAATGCTCTATTTAACTAACTTTCAGTCATCTGCCTCTTTCTCCTAAAAGCAGACCTTTGGAAATAATGCTCATTAATCAAGAATCAAGCCTAGTAGCAGACTAATTAAGACTTATTTTATTTATCTTTCAATTACTTAGACTAGTTCAGTTTCAAGATATACTGATATTTTGAAAAGACATTTTCTAATCTGTAACTGAAATTTCAAGACCATATTCAATTCAACCCAATAAGTACTTTATTAGGTATTGCTTTCCATGTACTAGGCATTACCATAGATACTAGGGACACGGAGACAATGACTCAGCATTAAACAATTTACTGAAATAATATGTTCTAAAACAGGCTTAAAACATACTAACAACTTCCTTTATTCTCTTCCATTTGGATTTTTTTTAAAAAATATACTGATATGTACTTTTAATTTATTATATGAGTTTTATGAATCATTTGAATAAAACACACAGAAATCTCATGGAAAACAATGTGTCACTTTAACATGGAAAATACTAGTTTGCGTTTGATATAAGCTACATGTTTGACATTCAACAAGTCAACATTGCTTTGGGTACAAGTACATAACGTGCTAGGAATACACAATGCTTTATCAACAAAATAATGAAGCCACCCAAGGAAAGACAGCTAAAAAGCTGTCCACCTTCCCTTTCCTATCACCAAAGTAACTCCTTCCTTCCCAATTCTGTTCTAGAATGGTTAACAAACTTTAAGAAAAAAAAAAAGAAAAGGATCCACTCCCATTTTTTCTCTAACTTTATTTACTCTCTGGTCCACACAAATTTTAGAAGGGAAAGGTAATGAGTATTTCATCTTATCACAGAGCAATATCAAATCCAATTTTTAAAAGTCAATAAACATATATTAAGTGCCTACTCTATCCAAGGCCCTGTGATGAACACTGGGCTACAAAAATCAACATGACATCACTTCTAGTCTCAAGGAACTTAAAACACGTCCACTAATAAATGCAGTGTAAGAGGTTATATAAAGTAATATCAAGATATACAGACCACTAACAACTTGGGGTATCAAGAAAAACCTCACATAGGAGGTTGCAAACGATGTCTGCTTGGAAGGAAGTTGGTGATTTTCAGAGGTGTAGGCAGGGAGAGAGTGCATTTTGTGGTATCAATCAATAAATCAATCAATATTTATTAAGTGCCTGCTATGTGCCAGGCACTGTACCAAGTGCTGGGGATACAAAAAGGAGCAAAAGCCAGTCCCTGCCCCAAGGAACTTACATTCTAATGGAGGGAGACAACATGTAAACATAAAAAAATACAAAGCCAGCTATATACAGGACAAAGAGAAAATGATTAAAAGAGGGAAGGCACTGGGATTAAGATGGGGGTAGGTAAAGGCTTCCTGCAAAAGATGAGATTTAAGTTGGGACTTAAAGGAAGCCAGGGAAGTCAACAGGCAGCGTAGAGGAGGGAGTGCATTCCAGGCATGGGGGATGGGTAGAAAAAATTCCTGGAACCAAGAGATAACATGACTTAAGGTCTTGTTTGTGGAACAGCCAGCAGATCAGTGTCACTGGATCAAAGAGCATGTGCTGGGGAGAAAAGTATAAGAAGACTGGAGATACAGCAGGGGGTAGGTTGTGAAGGGATTTGAATGCCAAACAATGCACTTTGTATTTGATCCTAGAGGCAATAGGGAGCCATGGGAGTTTACTGCATAGGAGAGTGACATGATCTGACCTGTGCTTTAGAAAAATCACTTTGGTCGTTGAATGGAGGATGGATTGGATTGGGGAGAGATGTGAGGCAGGCAGATTGGTTAGTGGGTCATTGCAATAATGTGTGAAGTGATTTGGGTGTGCACTAGAGTGGTGTCGGAGTCAAAGGAGAGAAGGGGAGAGATATAGAGATGTTGCTAAGGAGAAATCAACAAGCAACAGACTGGATGGAAGGCGGGATGGTGAGGAGTCAGTGATGACTCCTAGGTTGTGAGCCTGAGGGACTAGGAGGCTGTCTGCAGTAATAAGGAAGATGGGCAGTAGAGAAAGTTTAGGGGGAAAGATAATGTGTTGTTTTGGACAGGTTGAATTTAAGATGTCTACTGGACATCAAGTTTGAGATGTCTGAAAGGTAGTTGCAGAGGTGAGATGGGAGGTCATCAGCAGAGAAGTTGGGGCAGTATAGGTAGGTTGCTGAGAATACCTGTTTGAAAACAGAGATGGCAAGTCTCACACCAAACTTCAGTTTGACTAGAACAGAGAAAATGTGGACGTGTGATATGAAATTAGATTGGAAAGGAAGGAGGGAACCATCTTACGGAGGGCTTTAAATTCAAGGCCAGGGCTTCTTAAACTTTTCCTACTCACCACCCCATTTCCTGTTTAGGCAATGTTAGTTGGCATTGTGTGGCCTGAGGGCATAAGCAATGCACCGTGCACATGCTTTGTGTTCAGAACCAAGGCTGCAGCGAAGCTGTGTGATGCAACACAGACAAGTGTTGCCAGAAACATTACCCGTTTGATTTTGAATTGATTTTTGGTCATTGTGCTTTCAAAAATCTTATACTGTTGCCAAATGTTTTCCAACCCCATGTGGGTCATGACCCACAGTTTAAGAAGTGCTGCTGGGCAATTGGGAGCCATTGAAATTTTGACTCAAGAAGTGAGTATGGTGGTTAGATCTATGTGTTAGGGATATCAATTTGGCAAGAAGATATATTGGTAAGGAGAGAGATTTGAAGTCAGAACAATTTAGCCGTCTGCTGGAACGTCTTCTCTTAAGAGCTTGCTGGTATGCAATCATTAATAGACCAAGGGACTCAACAAAGAAACTACTTAGTGAGAAAAAAGAAGACTTAAATATAAAGTTGCCCTAGATAAGCTGCAGCGTGAATAATACACCAGCTGGCAAACAAACCTCATGTAAAATCACTTGGGAAGTAAATATGCTATAAAAATGCAATGAATTATTCATTCTAAAGACCTGATATGTTCAATCAGTCAGTCAAAAAGTATTTATTATGCACTTAGTATTTTCCAGGTACAGTGCACATCTTGAGAAGCTGAATTCGTCTGTAAGGATGCCCCAATCGAATTACCAGTCTGTTAAGTGATATGTAAATCCAGATAGAATTTCTGAGTCTGATCTGCCTTTCACCTTGGACCACTTGTTTTCAGAGCAGTAGGCATTAAGAGAAATGAGGTGCACAGCCTCAGAAAGAGTATTATCTAATGACTGTTTTAAAAGGTAAGGATATCTACTTCTCGGAAGCCTGGAACCCAAGACATTTATTATCTGAGAGTGTCAAATGACCTTGCCAACTTCTGGCTGGAAAAGGGAAGAGCTATCAGGTTGTCTGAGTCCTTGCTGTACTTTTTTTTTTCTTTTTGGTCCTCTCAAATCACTTCTCCATGAATGTACAGGGAACAATGATTGTTGAGTCATTTGTACTCAAGATAAGTGGGACTAGATATGCGATCAGCAAAGCTCAGAAATTCAATCACACACCCCACCCTTACCCACAATGATGGAAAAAGAGCTTTTTGAACTTCTTATATAGATACATATGTATAAATGTATATACATATACATATAAATGTGTATTTATATATATGTATATAGTACGTTCCACGTGGGCCTCAGTTTCAACAAAAATACATAGTAAAAGGGTTGAACTCAGTGATGCCTAAGACCCTGTAGAACAAATATTATAGGGCCATTTTGACTGAGTTTAGTGACCACTTCAATTAAACCACCTCTAAATTAAAAGAAAAAAAATGGCACAATTGGCTTGGCAGTCTAATGTAATTAACTGATCATTGCACTGACTAGTTAGTTCAATCAAAACAACACAACCAGAGAATTTAGGGATCCTACAATTTCGACATATTAAAAGAAACTCTATACATTTATTACAAGTTAGATGACCAAGTGAGGTTTCCATTAATATCATTATACCATATTGGCAGTGAGCATTTAACATGGCAACTGGACCTGGAAGCCTCAGGGCCCAGACATCGCGGAATCTGGATGTCCATTCTACTAGGATTAAAGTGCCAGGAAAAGGCCTAAGAAAGGCTGTCAAAAGATAGAAGATAGGGGCAAAGAGCACATTAGGTAAGGCATTATACCAGCATGAATATAGAGGGGATCATTTCCATTATTGCTAGTAGAAGGTCAGCTACTAAAGAATCAAAACACACTCAAACATTTTCAGCAGAAAGTGGTTTAAGTTAGGGGCAGTTTGTTTACTGGGGAAAGAACAGGGTAATTAAAGGGGATGTTTCTCAAAAGAACACGTAACTATCAGAACAGCTGTTCATAGCACAACTAAGAGAGTTGATTTAAATAAGCGACCACAGAAACACATGTAACTACCATCATTAAATTCACTTTTCTGTTATTACTCTAATAAAGGCCTAGAATACATTCAAAGATTATGCAGAAGGGAAAAATATAGACTGCTTATGTTGTAGATTTTCCAACCTAACTCTTGGCTTATCTAAGGGATCTTCCTCATTTCTAAAATCAGTAATTTTCTGAGCACTAGTATAGTTTTATGTATATATGTATATACATATATATACATACACATATATATATAATACACACATACATATATAACACACGTGTATGTATATTATTCTCTAATTATATTATATATTTTTGTATATTAGTTTTATATATACATGTGTACATATGTGTATATATGTTTGTGTGTGTGTGTATACACACACACACACACATATTACTCCATATATAATACTCTAAAATTTCATCCTGCTATGGTATGGAGGTAGGTGGGCCAAGTGCAGGTCACATAAGGGCCTATGAAATTAAGAGTTTTGAGTATGGGGTCAGTGTACATCCATTGCCGGAGGGCTAGCCTAGTTAAATTTCAACAACAAAACCTCTCAAGAATCCTTTCACTGAACTGTAGCAGGGTTATACTCCACACTGGCAGAGGAAGTACCCAAACCAATAAAATCACAAATTCCTTAAGTATTAAAAAAATTTTTAAAACAAAATTAGAAACATCAAGCATGCGACATCATCCCATGTAAAGTATTGGGAGAAATAATAATGATAATAATAGCTAACATTAATACAGCATTTACTGTGTTAAGCGCTATGCTAAGCACTTTGGTATTGTCTAGTCATTTTTCAGTCATGTCCAACTCTCCGTGACCCCATTTGGGGTTTTCTTGGCAAAGATACTGGAGTAGTTTGCCATTTCCTTCTCTCATTCTACAGATGAGGAATTTAGGCAGAGGTTAAATGACTTGCCCAGGGTCACACAGCTTGTAAATGTCTGAGGCTGGTTTTGAACTCACGTTTTCCTGACTGAAGGGTCAGAGCTCTATCTGCTGTAGTTGAAGAAATTTGCTTCGTGCCACTTCTTACACCAGACCTTTGCTGAGCCTTCCAGGTGTTAACATTCTCCCCTCAATTATTTTTTTGCATGTTTTTATTTACTTCTTTGTGTATGTGTTGTCCTCAGCACCTATCTCCCCACCATCATGTAAGCTCCCTGTGGATAGGTATTGTCTTCATTTTTATCTTTGAATCCCCAGAAATATGAGTGTGGCACATGCTAGGCACTTAATAAATGCGTGTAGAAGTCTACATGTCTTAAAGATTAAAAGGGGCTGAGTAACAGCTGATGGCAGTACTGTTTGGGTTTTTACATCTAACTGGAGATGATCAGTTTTTGTCAAAACATACTAGAATAAAAAAGGAAGCTGCCTGTGTTTTTGCAGTCTCTCCATTTAAATTACTTTAGTGCTCCACATCCTTAGTAAATCCTTAGCCTGGTCCCAGAAATGTCTAACCTCCAGGGATGTGATAGAGCCAGCAGGGACTGGTTAGCAGGAGCAGATTGTTAAATTCTCAATGTGAGTGCTTACATTTTGGAAATCAGCCAAATGCTACAAATCAGGGTTTGATTTATTTTTTATTGACTATCCAGACTTAAGAAAGTGATAGAGAAAATGTCAATAATGCAAATTAAATTTAAAGTATGTCGTGAATACATTTCTCCCCTCCCCAAGCTGGCTGTTAAATATCTACCAGACACTCTAGCCTTCTCCCTCCCCCCATCAAGCTACCAAGGGTTCTATGAATTGGGGATGAGCTGCAGCTGGGCTAGGCCCCAGTAGACCCTTCTGGCCCATGGTAGGTCCAGACCCACTTCTACAGAAGTGATTCTGAAGCCCAGAAAAGAATCAGAAACTTTAGTTTTTCCTCTTGGCCCAGACTTTGAAAATGGTGAAAGTTGAGCTCTATATAACTTCACTAGGCTTGTAGGCAGGCTCCTAGTATGATTTCCATACTTATCCTTACTTATTTCCCAGACATTGCTAACTGATGAATGGACACTAGGTGTCTCATTTTCCACATCTTGGGCTGCTCCCTGGGAAATGTTACACTTTGGAACCTAAAAACAAAGTCCAACAATCCACACTGCTATGTTTCCTTTCTCTTAGCCTTATCAAGATTTAGGATGTCATAACACAAGAAGCGCAGGGCTTTTGGAAAATCTGTGTGGGATATGGAAGAGATGGTTTGAAATGATGATAATAAGTCAAAAAAAGTATCAATAAACATTAGTTAATTGCTTCCTATGTACCACAATCGCAATAACACTCTTTATATTTCATGGATCAGTGATTTGCTTGGTGTGGGAACTCCTTTCCCAGATGTAAATCTCAGCCCAGGTTAAGACTAGACTATAACTAGATGGTCTCTGAAGTGGATAAAAAAGTCATTGCCCTGAAACCAATTTGTTAGTGAACCTCTCCTCCTAGACCAAGCTCATCATTAGTTATTGGGCAGTCAAGAAGAACTTATTGGGCACCTGATATAACCAAGCCTTGTGCTGAATACTGGTGATACAAAGAAAGGCCAAAGTACTCAATGATCTCAAGTCCATCCTCAAGAGCTAAGGAATAAACATTTATATGAGTCTACTCTGTGGCAAGCACTATACTGAGCATTTTTTACAAACATGATCTCACCTGACAATCCTCAAAACAACCTGGCAACATAAATGCTATTATTATCTCCATTTTGCAGTTGAGGAAACTGAAGCAGATGTAGTGTTAGGTGACTTGCCCAGGGTCACACTGTGTCTGAAGTCAAATTTGAACTCAGGTCTTCTTGACTCTAAGACCAGGGCTCTATCCATTGCATGCACCATCAGCTGTGAGCTTGTACTCTACTGAGAATGCAGGATTGCCAACATGATGCATCAGATTGGGACTTTTCAAATAACTATAATCACAAGGTGTATTATTTTATGAATTCTATTATATTTTATTATGTACCACCTTTCTTTTGACCTACAGTTGAATAAGCGTGATTCATTCTAAGACTCAGAAAATGAGAGGCAAAAAGGAAAGGTCTAATACAGATCTGTTTTTAGATCATCTAAGGAGGAAATCCAAAGCAATTCCGACACCATCTGCCTCTTTTCTTCATACCAATTTCATTTAGTCATTCATGCTGAGAATTAGGAAATAATATGATAACAAATAACAAACTTTCTCCTCTCAAATACTTTGAGGGCAGAATAGTATTATTATTATTATTATTATTATTACTAAAGTCAATGCTTATTAAATGCTTGCTGACCAGACTTGAAAAACACCTGATATGTATAGAGTGCTTTAAGATTTACAGAGTAAATATTTCCACGTGTTTCCTCACTAAATCCTTCTACCAACTTTGTCAGGTAGGTGCTATGATTATCCTAATTTTAATGGATGAGGAAACCAAGATTCAGAAATGTTAACCCTACATGCTACACAGCTATTAAGCCTCTGAAGCGAGATCTGAACCCAGATCTTCTGGACTCAGTCCTTCCGCACAATATCATGCTATTCCTCTTAGTCTTAGGTAGAGAACAAGAAAAAGTCTTGGTGCTTTCTTTTTGAAGAGGAGGGGAAAGTAAGTCAAAAGAAAAGGATTCAACTTTAAAGTTGTTCTATATTGTAGAACTTACAAAAAATTAGTCTTTCTAAGAAACAGAAGAGGCAGACATGGTGTCACCTTCCTTAAAGACATTCAATAATAAGCTATCACCTCATTTGTCTCACTAAGAGCTAGGGTGGGATGTTCCGTGGTTGAAGGGCAGAGACTTTTGGCTTTATTGGGGCAGATGGATTTTTTAAAACATTTTTTTCATCTATTTAAATATTTACATTTATAAATTTAAAGAAGAGGGCCTATGCAACAATCATAGGATCACATTTTTTCAACCAGAAGGGACTTAAGAGTCCATTAAATCCAACCCCCTCATTTTATAGGAGAGGAAACTTCACCTTGCAGAGGTCAGCCCAAATAGCTGGCCCAGAGTCACATAGCGAGTGTGTGGGGGGGGGCGGGGGGGGAGAATCTGAATTCAAGGCTTCTTGATCTGAGGTCAGCACTCATCCAATACTCCATATAATCTCAAAATATTTTCTCTTGGGGGTAAAATAAAAATTCCGCCAACATTTTGTCCGACATCCCTGTAAGGAAAAATTTTATTGACTAAATACTCACAATTTTTTTTTAAAAAACAAACTTTTGTATTTGAAATTAATTTAAAAAACTGTTAGGCTTTGCTTGAAATTCTATGCAATTATAACCTTTCAAGTAATAAAAAGATTCAAAACAATTATTTTCTCTCTTTTTTCTATTTAAAAAAACCTTTTCAACTAACTCCTCAGTCATGCCAATGATGGAAAGATACTTCCAACTACTAGGAAAAAATGGGGATGGGTTTGGGAGTGGGGTTAAGAAGTAAAGTTTGATCTTTCTATGTTAAACAGTGACTTATTTACTCAAAGCACTGGATCTATTTACTTACCATTTAGGAAAATGGAATAAAGATCCCAAAGCAGAGATGGAAAGGAGTCCTTTTGCCCATCCAGGGGCCAAGTTTCTACTTAACCGTGGCATGTAATTTTCATGTGATATTTCTTCAACTAGAATTCTGAAGCTCAGAGAAAAGTTTACTCCTGATGAGTAGGTATGCCTATCCTACCAAGAGAAAAGAGTCTGAAGGCTCAATGCACTATCACATAGCACTCTATGTTCTACCTCTGGGCATTTGTACTGGAAAGTACTCCCTCCAGACCTCATGGAATCCCACCTTTCCTTCAAGGTTCAGCTAAAGTGCTAACTTGTACATGAAGGTTTTCCTGATCCCTCCCCATCAAGCTGCTGCTACCCTCCTTCCCTAACTTCCTTGTATCCAATCACCTTGTATGAATTTTTGTGTTTATTCTGTAGATACTTATACACATACATGTTGTCTCCCCCAATAGACTATAAGGGAAGGTATCATTTCTTTCCTTCCTTCCTTTCTTTCCTTTTTTTTCTATTTGTGTTCCTACCACCTAGCACAGTGCTTGGCACATAGTAGGAACTTAAGAAATGCTTGTAGATAGACTGGTTCATTGAAATCAACAGTTTAAACATTTATTCCCGAATAGGTCTTTTGTTCGCTTAGCTCAGTTGCGCTGATTTTGTTTCTCATCCTAGGTCATCTCTACAGAGACACTTAGGCCCCCTAACAATAACAACAACAGAACAACCCAGAGTTTAATTTAATAGAGGAACTGTAGGCCTCACAACAATGAAATAAAGGCTTGCTTCAAATGTGACTTTGAGGAATTTTGAAATGAGACCATCCCAGATCTCTTATATACACTTGGCAGTGTGTGAATGTCTTAAAGGTTTCGAAGTCAATCTTCCTAAACCATAGGCTCAAAAATCTTAGCATAGTAGATGGTGAGAAAGGAACTTAAAGTTTATCTGATGTGATCTTCTATTTTACAGATGAGGAAACTGAGGTTCTTAGAGATGAAATGACTTGCCTGTGACCAACATTGCTAATAATTAGTAGAGATGAGACCTGACCCAGACCTTAATCTTAGTTTCAGAGGAAAAATGGCTATTTCAAGAAGAAACTTTGAAGTTTGAAAATAAAGCTAGACAATCCATTTTCCTGTACTTAATGGTCTGTTCTGAACTTATTAAGAGCAAATAAACATTTCAAAGGGTATTACTAATGGATGATATCTTAGTCTGAGGCCCATATGTATGAAAAGCTCACTAATTTTACTCCTCATCCCACAGACTTCTCAATCTCATCCTGCCTTTCTATTCTCACTTGCTTCTTCTTGTCATCACCCCATCTCTGCTTCATGTCTTTTCCTCTTCCTCTAGGCCAGGGGTGGAGAACTTGTGGCCTCGAGGCCTGAAGAGACTGAACGTTCTGTGAAGTTTGGATTCAGTCAAAGGGCTGCACTTAAGGACCTAGAGGGCCACATGTGGCCTTGAGGTCACAGGTTCCCCACCCCTGATCTAGGCCCTCTCCATCCATCCAACCATCCATTCATCCATCCATCCATCCATCCATCCATCCATCCAGGGTATTTTATAAGGTCTTATTTCCTTAAATATTCCTATCTGAAAGTGAAGCTTTGATTGTGATTGTTATAATTATGGGATAAAGTGTTATGTTCCTTGATCTTAATTTAAAAATCAGGTGAATTGAGGAAATGATGATTATATTTGTGATTTCATTGGCATAAGGACTCCCTGGAAGAAACTTTCCCTATTGGATACAAGTCTACATCTTCCCTGCAACTTAAAGTCTTAGAAAGTCACCTGGGAGCACTGAGAATTTAAGTGACTTACCCCGGGTTACCAAGTCAGTATGTGTCAGAAACAGGATTTGAACCTAAGTTGTCCAGGCTCCAAGGCATGTTCTCTAACCACTATATCATTTAGTTAACCTAATAAGTTGTTTTTAGCTTTTGGTAGCCTTCTATTTACTTTTGCCTATGGATCTGTAAGGTGGAGAAAAAGGTTCTCCATCCCCAGACCAGAGGTTCTATGTAAAAATTCTAGTTTCCAGCAGTTGCCATACCCACCAAGGATAACTGCTACACGTTGTATTTTATAGTATAAGAGTATTTCTATTACTACATGGAATTGTCTCTTCCCAAATTAATTAATTACCTTGGAAGTTGTTTCCAGGAGAGATTCATTATCATTCATTCATTCAACAAATTATGATTGAGCACTAACTGTTCAAGGAAAACCAGTAGCCTCATAGTTACCAGTTCCAATACATTTCCATAAAATTTAAAAGCCTTGTTAGGCACCATCCGGATCCCATTTTCCCATGCTCCTAATTGAAGCTCAGCAGCCTGAGCAGTAGCCAGGATAGCAATTCTCCGCTTGTGCTAAGAGGAAGAGAGGGAGTAGCAGGGCACTTTCTTCCTTTGAATTAGCCAGAAAAGACCCAACTTCCATTACATCTGGCAAATCTCTTCTTTCATCCAAAAGGAATTAAGCATTAAGTCACATATTAAAAGAACAACCGACCACTCAGGACTGGATATGGAATCAGAGAGTCTGTGGACCAAACCTGGGGCTCCGCCAATTGCCTGGCAATTACCTCTGTGGCCTTGGGCAAGTCACTAAACTTCTTGGGGCCTCACCTATAAAAGGAGGGGATTGGAATAGATGACTGCTCAGATGCCCTTCAGCGCTAAGTCTATAATCCTAAATCCTGGAAACAACTCAAAACCTGCTATGTTGTTTTTATAATTATAAAAAACCTCTCTTTGGCTTGGCTAATTTCATTAATATTTTCCTTTGGGTGGCATACAGAAATAGGACTTGAAAAATATATGTGTACATATATACATATATAATGATATATGTATACATGTGCATATATATTTATACACACATATGTGTATATATGTATGTATTGATAGGTATAGAGACACAGAGAGACACACACACACAGAAACAGAGAGGGAGAAACAGAGAGACAAAGAGAGAGAAACAGAGGGAGACAGAGACCGAGAGATACAGAGAGAGACAGAGAGACATACACACAGACAGTGAGAGGGCAAGAGATACAGAGAGATATGGAGATTCGGGGAGAGAAAGTCTCTATCTGCAATACTTGGCCTAATACAGAGCATATAAAAATTTCTCTGACTCCTCATTAATACAAAATATTAATCATAGAGGATAGAAAAAATAATAATGTGGCCCTTCAAACAATGTCTCTGGAACCCAGTAAAACAATGCAGTATTCAGAGCACCAGAAGACCATGTTGAGGGTATGCAGACATATAAATCTATAAGTGCCCAAACCAAGCCTATAAAACAAATGGAAGGAAATTCTGCAACACATTTACACACCTTGACCTAGACATTTAAACTTTCCAGTGGAGCAAATTTCAAACATCTTAAATTTGGATAAAAACACAAGATAATGTTGTAATGGTGAAATCAAAGCTGTCAACATCTGGAAGAACACACTTGTATTTTAGTTTCCTGCTTTAAAAACATTGAATAGGAGTATGTTTCTAAGTTGTTTTTTTTTAAATCCTTCTCTGAAAACCTAATGATCATGTATTAATCATGAAAGAAGGCTCCAAAGAAGCATACTGCTTTTAAAAAAATTGGTGCTTTGTAAAGTTGATTCATTATTTTTTTTGCCATAGGTTAAAAAAAAGTTAAAACATTATTGAACTAGATCTGACTATAAAATTTGTGTGAAAACACAAAGGAATACATAAAGGATCCATGATTCCATCAGCTTTTGGACATATCATGTGCGTATGTGCATGCGTGTGTGTGTGTGTGTGTGTGTGTGTGTGTATGTGTGTGCGAGTTTGTGTGGATGTGTGTGTGTGAGACAGGGAGGGAGAGGAAGAAGGAGAGAGATGATCAGATATGTGCTTTAGGAAGATTAATTTGACAGTTGATTTAGGAAATACTCCAGGCAGGGAAACCAACCAAAAAGCTATTTCAAAAGTCCAAGTTTGAGGTGATGAGTGCCTTCAACATAGTGGCGATAGAGTAAGAGGAGAGAATGGGGCACATATGAGCAATGTCACGAAGGTAAAATCAACAGAACTTGACAATATTGGTCATGGGGGATAAGAAAAAGTAGAAAATGACACCTTAGGTGGGGAGCCTGGGTAATTGAGCGCAAGGACACTGGTGGTAGTAAGTCATTTTGACTGTTACAAATACCCAGATTAACTACAAAGGACATAGGAAGGAAGATGCTATCTGCATCTAGGGAAAGAAGTGATACATAGATGTATGTATAATGTATAAAATGATTTTACATATATATACATATATGGACACATATTTGTGTCTAATGGTAGCCATTTCTAGGGCAGGGTGGGGGGAGAGGGAAGAAAAAAATTACACAATAACTTTATTATATATTTAAAAGGAATAGCAAGTTGTACACAGTAGATTTGCAGTTTCATGTGAAGTTACCTTTTTTAATTATACTGTTATGAAAATGCTTAATTTATTTCATAAATTAAAAATAAAATAAATACATTTTTTTAAAAAGTAATAGAAAAGTTTAGAAAATGGTATGGGGATAGTCTTTGGGACTATAGGCAAGTCACTTCACCCTGTCTGCCTCAGTTTCCTAATCTGTCAAATGAGCTGTACTGTATAAGGAAATGGCAAACCACTCCAGTATCTCTGCCAAGAAAAGCCCAAAGAAGGTCATGGGGAGTTGGATATGACTGAAAAATGACTCAACAACAACAATAGTCTTTGGGAGAAAAAAAATAGTGAATTCAGCTTCGAATATGTTGAGTCTGAGATATCTAATAAGCAATTGGAAAGATGAGTCTGGTAATTGGGAGAGAGGATGGGACTACATAAATAGATTTCAGAATCATCTGCATAGAGATAATTGAATCCATGGTAGATGATAGAATTTCCAGGTGAAATAGTATAGAAAGAGAAGAGAAGAGAAGACCCAGAACAGAGCTTTGAGAGACATCTATGGTTAGCTAGCATGATCTAGATGAAGATCCAGCAAAGGAGGCTGAGAAGCAGCAGCCAGACAAGAAGGAGAACTAGGAGAAAATAATATCATGAAACCTAGGGAGAAGAGAGTGTAAAGGAGAAGACAAATGATTAAGAAAAAGTCATTAGATTGGGCCATAACATTTGCACAACTATGTTATTGAATGGTACTTTTAAAAAACAGCACTTTTAATAATAAAAAAAAGATATTCAATTTTCTTTTTCCTTTTTTGATTGAGTGCATTTCTAAGAACATTGCACCATATACACTCAAACTTTTTTTGGGGGGGGGGTGTGTTTAGAGTTTGTGAGTTTATTGATATAGGGAATACTTAAGGTGGAGACTCCCAACAGAAAGGCAGATCAGCAATTCCTAGGTAACTTAAAGTCTTAGAGCATTACTTGGGGAATTGCATGACATCCATTCAATCCAGGACTTCCTGACTTTAAGGTCAGCCCTTTGTCCACAAGCTGCCTCTCATTCAAGCATGTATCATATTGAATTTCCTATCTTAAGGAAAAAGCAGCATGATATACCAGAAATAGCATTGGTTCTAGAGTCAGGAGACCTGGGTTCAACTTCCACTTGTGACACTAACTAATCATTTAACCTTGGTCATGTTACTTAAACCCCCAAGCTTCAGTTTCCTCATTTGCAAAAGGAGGGAGTTGAACTCGTAGTCTTTGAGTTCCCTCTCTCCTCTAGATTTAATTAATATTCAAGGAATAAAATGTCAAAGACACTGAAAGTAATTTGAGATCTATCTAGGTATTCCTAAAGACACATTCTAAGAATGTCAATTGAGAATGTTGATGCTCAGGAGAGTGAAACCCAACCTCTCTTCTATGTAACTTGTGACTAATCTAGCAAGAATGGTAATTATCAAGATGCTACAGTTGCAAATTGTCTAACCATAATAAGATCAGGTAGAATATGGTACCGTTTATGCTGTGCTATAGGGATGTTAGATCTTAAAGAGTGATATCTAAACCTATAGCAAGTAAAGGTTGTAGTTCTTTTGAGTAATGCAAGTCCTCCAATAGCTAACCACTCTACCATGAATTTACAAATGAATCCACGCTTACCTTTTCACTTTAACAATCGACAGCCACGTGTCACCTCACGCTACACTTAGTTAATGTGCAATCGATAGGCTTCCTAACATTAAGACACAGTCATGGGAAATATAAATGAGACTTTATACAAAGCTACATGCAGCAACCCTGATCACACCATAGCAACAGAGAGAGATTGATGTAAAAAGGGTTGGTTGCTATAGAAACTATCAGATGGACCATCTGTAAGTGGAATCCTGGCAAAAGCCGCAAAATGGGTAATTTTATATACCGCCATGGCTCCCATTGTACATTTAAACATGACAGAGTTTAATGTTTCACTTTCTTCCATGAGGATATGTTTATTTTTTTCAATCTGTCATACAGTGTTCTAACTGATGAAGGGGTGGGTCCCTCCCTCAGGTAGTCCTTTGAAGAAAGATGAGTCAGGGCTAGCTGAGAGAGAACTACTCAACATCTGTTCACCTGAGTTGTTGAAGGCCAAGGGACCTCATGATCCCTTTTTGGTGGCTTCTTCTAGGACCTGGACCCTGCTTGAGCAAAGGTCCCTTGGTAGAAGACCCATTTCCCCCAGCTCTCTCTTCTCTAATCTTTCCTGTCATGCACAACCTTAAGCCACAATCTTAACCTGTCTCTCTTTTCCCAAAACTCTCACTTGTTTCATCTTATATATTCTGGTCTATAAATCTTTTAATTACTATTTAATGATATATGCAGAGATAATTTCCCTCCTTCTCTGCTACTTATTTGAATCTTTTGTATGATTTTTACCAATGGCAGCAAAGTTTTTAACAAGGTACATTCGTGGAAAGTACTTTTTCTAATGAAAGAACCAATACTACAGCATATCCATCTATAACTTCCATATTGTATTTTACACAATATAAACAATATGTACCTTACCTCCGAAAGAGGAAATCATTGAGCTTAATGCACTGAAATTAGTTTGTTAAATGAAAATAATTTACTTCATTAAAAAAAAGTCAAAAGGACTCCTCTATAGTTTTTCCATCAATGATATCTCCATTAAATGTAATATAAGTAAAATGGGAGTGAGATGATGAGGACATCCATGATCAATTGATTTTAACTCAGCCTGCTTAATTAAATTATGGTTGGTCAATCAACATTTTTAAGTGCCTACTATGTGCTAGTCACTGAGCTAAGCCTGAGGATACAAATACAAAAAGGATAGTCTCTGCCCTCGAGAAGCTTACAATCTAATGGAGGAGCTTACAAATTAATTACAGAAGGTAAGGGGCAGGTAACAGAGACACCAAAATTTTAAGATTTTAAATGAAGTACAAAGAAGGATGCTCTGTGCTGCCTTTTTTTTTTGAGGCGTGAACAAGTTCTTCATTCAGGCATCATAGAATCAGAATCTGACTGCTAGCCATTGGACAGTCAAAGGATCACAAAGTTGGTGCTAAGGAAAGAAATACAAGAGAAGCAAAGGGCATCCAGGGGCCTCAGCACAAGCCCAGCTAGTGGAGTCCATGCTCAACACCAGGAGCCTCCTACTGCCATTTTGTTGCAGTAGAGAGGGCCTTCTCCACCCCTCACTGAAATCACATCTTGTAACCTGGGAAGCTTCAACCAAAGTGAGCCCAGATGTAAGCTTCTATCAGATTTTGTTACCTGTCCCCTTCTTTCTGTCATAGGATGGAGGGAGGAGGTGAACAAGGGACCACTTAGGCTCTATCAAGTCACTGCAAAGCACTAAAATGTCCTTTCAGAACTTGACACCACATGGAAGTTTGTCATCTCTCCTAAAATTCAAGCAATGAGTGTGCTCTGAAATCTCAGAGGTTTCCAGGGGAGCTCTGGATACATACTCCCAGGTATGGCCTCTGTATACTCATTCAGCTTTGCTCCACAAGGAAGTAGTTAAAGTAGGAGATAGCTGAGAAGAATAAGCTCAATGAGTTGAAAAGAAGGATAGCTATAAAGAACCTACTCCTTGAGAGGAAGTCATTTGTCACTTTTTGGTGATGAATGTATTTCTATTTTCCTTCCCACTCCCTATCAGCCATGGGATCTTGCAATGAAGCTACTTTCCAAAGAGAAGATTCTGCACCAAGCAGGGAGGGTAAGCCAAGTGAGTCATGGCTGGAGGAATTTTGTTAATTAAGAAAGAGTTAGTCCTAGCTATCAGTAGTTGAGCTGAAGAGAGGAACAGGTTCCAGCAACCCAACACAGTGACTTGCTCAGCAGAGATACTGAAACCGAGGGAAGAGCATGAGAAAACCTGAAAAGAAAAGGTATCAAGGATTCTGAAGAGACAGAAATCCTAGTTGCCTTGGCAATGTGCATTCTCTATTTGTGTAACTAGCACCAGTGTGCTCTATGTGTATATCCACTCACCTCACTGATGCTATATATATTTGTGAGAGAGTACATCTCATGTTCATAGGGAGAATGTTTTATTATTATCATTTCTAAGATGCTATTTTAATAAATGCCTTTGCTTTCAGCTAATTGGTTCTACTGGCTGATAACTAAAGATAAGCACATTGGTAGGGGCTCATGAGCTACAGTTTTAGGAGAGTGGACTTTCAGAGGATCTTGAACTAGGATCACTTTCTCTGGGAGGAACCATAGGGTATACTATACATATCTGCAGGATGTGGCAAAGGCAAGAAGGGGATAAAATGCTGTACTTCTTCATGAACAAACACTATCCACTTGATAAAAGTTCATCAAATAGTGTAAAACTGGAGAGATTTTTAACCAAAAGAGACTGACGACTGTTTGTTACTGTACCAATGAGGAAGATTTGTTGACCTATCTTAATAGATAGTTTTCACAAGTTGCAGGGATGAAAATTTTTCTAAGATTAAATGACTAGATTGTTGTTGTTCAATGATATCAGTTGTGTCCAACTCTTTGTGACCCCATTTGGGGTTTTCTTGGCAAAGATACTGGAGTGGTCTGCTATTTCCTTCTGTAGGTCATTTTACAGATGAGGAAACTGAGGCAAATTGGGTGAAGGGAGGTCACATAGGTAGTAAGTATCTGAGACCTTATGTGAACTCAGGCATTTCCTGATTGTAGTGTTTTATCCACTGCTCAATTTACCTAAAGTCTCATGATACCCCAAAATCTTCAGAATAATTTTAAAAAATTCATCAAGAGACCCTTGCAGGTCATCTGTGACTCTCAGGATAAGAACCCCTGTACTAGACTATCTCTAAGGTTTCTTTTAGATCTAAATAATGATCCTTCCCAACTGACAGATGAAGAATTTAATGCTTTGTAAGTCTGTGGTTGAGCTAGAAAAAAAAAAACCTAAAATTTCCAGATTCCCAGTGCACTACATTTTCATGAATTCATGCTGCCTTTGTTTTCGTTTTTTTGTTTTTTTGTTTTTAACAGACATAGCACTAAGTGCTAATGAATCGCTCTTGTGAGGTAAGGGGGCCCTGACTGGCTTTATTGTACATCTACCCCCAACCTCAGATAAGTGAGCAGTGGTAGTAATTTTAAAAAGCAAATAATAAAACCAACAGCAACAGTATTTCCTTATGTATTTGATCCAATACAACACACAGAGGTCATAAAACTATTTATAGACAATGCTGATTTTCATTCAAACTCCTAGAAATTACAAAGCTCCTGACAAATAAAGTTTCATTAGTACATTCCATTCCCCTTTCAAACTTCTTTATTCTGTGATCACCTTGAGGGCTTAAATGATGTTCACTCCCGACATTAGTCACACCAAATAAAGAGCAACAGTTTATCTTTGCAATGGAGAAGTAAAACCCAGTAATATTCCTTGGGTTAGCTCAGTTACAGGACAACTGAACATAAAAGGAGAAAAAGAAAATTAGACAATTATGGGAAAGAATGACAAATTATTGGCAAGGAATGAGACCATGGTAGTGAACAATCAATAGTTAGGAAAAGAGGAGTAGTAATGATCAGGGGACCAGGTAAGGGTGTTGAGAGGACAAGGAATCTCTGTTTTCCCAGGGTGAAACCATTATCACATTCTTATGCTCTGCTGGAATTTCCATAAGGACAGAGGAGTCATAAGTTCTACTACACAGTTCCTAGGCTGAGGCAAGGATGTGCTTATAATTGTGTACAGAACCTTGTGGTTAAAGGAAACTGTGCAATAGTTTCTAGGGGAAGGCATCATTTCCCATAAAAAACAGACATGGGCCAACAAGCATCTGAAACCTAAATTTCCAGGTATCTGTGGTGTGTTGAATAGTAGGACATAGGGGCAGTCAGGTGGTGCAATGGATAGAGCACTGGCTCTGGAGTCAGGGAGGACCTGAGTTCAAATCTGGAACTGAGTTCAAACAGCTGTGTGACTCTGGGCAAGTCAGTTAAGTCTAATTGTGGGAGGAAGGAAGGAAGGAAGGAAGGAAGGAAGGAAGGAAGGAAGGAAGG
>NW_020945237.1:9688024-9711771 GCF_900497805.2 Vombatus ursinus | reverse complement strand
AGGAAGGAAGGAAGGAAGGAAGGAAGGAAGGAAGGAAGGAAGGAAGGAAGAAAGAGAAAGACCACAAAGCATAGATTTCAAATTAGAAGAGCCTTTAGATTCCATCTAGATTTACCTCTTCATTTTAAAACTAGGGAAACTGGGGCCCAGGAAAGTGAATTAATTTGACAAAGGTCTCACCAAGTTGGGAAATGAACCTATGTCTTCTGACTACAAACATTTCCAGAATTAAATAAGTATTAAAGAACTCCCTTATTTCACATAGGCATCTTTCATAAGCACCCACCACCTATAGAAAACAGTTTGGTCTTTGTCTGCAAAGAAGGATAAGATAAAAGGATCACAGATTTAAAGTTGTAAGGGAACTGAGAGATTGTTAAGATCAATACCTCATCATTTTATAGATGAAGAGATTGAAGTTCAGAGAGTTTAAATGACTTGCTCAGGGTTACACAACTAATGAATGTTTTCAGGGCAGTTTCATATTATCTTTGTAGACCTAGGTCCTAACACAATTCTTCATATACAATAGGCACTTACTGAATGTCTGGTGTTGAACTGAATTAGTACTGTACCAAAGGGGTTCTATGCAAACAAGTTAGTTTCTTACTAATAGGACCTACAGAATTTTTTAAACAAATTTTATTTATTTTAATTTATGGAATAAAGCAAGCATTTCTGCACCATAGTGTAATCAAAAAAAAAAGATGATTGCACATGAAACTGCAAATCTCTTACGTACAACTTGCTATTCCTTTTAAATATGCAATAAAGTTATCATGAAAATTTCTTTTTTTCCTTTTTTTTCTTCCTCCCACAATCATACAGAATTTATAAATTCCGATAGACCATTGAGATCACCTAATCCAATTCCTCCATCTTAAAGATGACAAAGTAGAAGGAAAATGACTTGTCTGAAGCTAGACAGTTATTAAGAATCAGAGTCAGGATTTAAACCCAGATAATTCTAACTCTTAATACACTCGTCTTTCCACTACATTTGACATAATGCTTGCCCATGTGTAAATAATGGACAAAACTTGAATTTTAAAAAATTAATTATAAACTTGATACACAAACATGATAGTAAATAATGAAAAGTTTACAACTGTGCCCACTAACCCTTCCATTAAACTTCACTTGTCATGTTTTTATCCAATTAACATTTATTAAACCCCTCATGTTTGCAGGACGCTATTCTAGGCATTAGGATACAAAGATGAAAAAAAAACAAAAACAAACAAACAAAACCAGTTCCTTCCCTCAAAAAGTTTATATTTTCTTGAGGTTCTAGTGGGGGGTATGACATTTTGTTGTTGTTCTTGTTGTTGAACTGTTCAGTCACGTCAGACTCTTTGGGACCCTGTGGACTGACAGTCCACGAGATTTTCTTGGCAAAGAGAGTGGAATGGTTTGCCATTTCCTTCTCCAGTTTGATGCAGGCAGGGGTTAAGGGACTTGCCCAGGGTCACACAGCCAGTAAGTTTCTGAGGTCACATTTGAACTGTAGGCCTAATTCTCTATCCACTATGTGCCCCCAATGACATTAATATAGATAAAGAAATGCAAGATAAAAATTTTCATTTCATTTGATTTCATGAAAACTCATGAGTCACTCTAAAAATATTATGTCATAAGCTCTGCCAATACCATTAGAAAGTTTATTTCAATAGTACTTGGACACCAACAAAATATTTACATGAAGGCAGATTTCTCTAAGCAGGTAAATGTTAAGAAATTTTAAAACATCATTAAACTCCTTAGGCAATAACGCTGAGCCTATAACACATGCTGATGGAATTTAGGGATAGATATTAAATTTTAAAGGAAAATAAAATGTTCAAATAATCAGTGCAAAACACTTAGTAAGCATTATTCAATATGAAACCAAGTTAGAAGCTTTTGGTGTAATATTAAGTATCAAATTGGACTTCTTTGATCTCTAGTTTTTGTGACCTTTGAAAGATGTGTGTGTGTGTGTGTGTGTGTGTGTGTGTGTGTGTTTTCCTCCGAATATCAACAGTACTGCCAAAGAAACCAAACACGGAGTAAAAAGGGAAAACCCCACATTTTAATCCTGCCTTTACAAATCCAACATAAAAAAATTAGATTTGTAAGAGGAGCCAGATGAATAAATAAATCCAAATTTCTATTATATAAATCTTAAAGTCTGCATATAATAAAAAAAAAGCTCCAGGGTTTCTTCAGCCATGCTCCAGAGGCAACACATGTCAAGGAAAAGGTGTCAAGTTGGCTGCCACATCCAGACAGACACTTAGCAATATGGCATCTGTGCCTCAGGGTCACCCATGGGGAGCATGACCCATCCTGTACCAGATCTCTTAAGGGGAGTTCACCAAGAAATGAAATCAACTGGCCAGACCCATCATTTCTGAAGAAATGTGGGACAATAGAAGGCTCTCTAGATTTAAAGCCTACGTATTCCTTCCTGACACCTTACGTGTGGGTAATTATGGGTAGGACTGTAGGATATAAGGACAACAACAATAATAAACCAGCATGTAAATGGCAGTTTAAGATTTGTAAAGCACTTTACAAACATTACCTCAGTTTTATCCTTGTAACAGCCAGGGGAGGTAGGTGCTATTATTACTACTATCTGAAATTGAGGTAGATAGAGGTTAAATGACTTGCCCAGGATCACACAGCTAGTAAGAGTCCAAGGACAGATTTGAAGTGAGGTATTCTTGACTCCATATCTAGCATTCTATCCACTGTACCACTTTGCTAAATCTGGAAGGGGCCTTCAGAGGTCACTCAGTCTAACCCTCTTATTCTACAAATGAGGAGACTAAGGCCCAGATACATTATATGATCAAGATCACAAATTAATAAATGGCAGCACCTGCATTTGAATTCAAGCCCTTGGGACAGCTAGGTGGTGCAGTGGATAGAGAACCTGCCCTGGGGTCAGGAGGACCTGACTTAAAATCTAGCCTCAGACACTTGACACTTACTAGCTGTGTGACTCTGGGCAAGTCGCTTAACCCTGACTGCCTCAAGAAAAACAAAATGAAAAAAGAATTCAAGCCTTCTAACTACAAACCCAGAATTATTTCCATGACACCATGTAACTTCTTAGAGGCTCACTTTCTTCATTTATAAAATGGGTGTGATAATACTTGCACAACCTAGGTGGTGGGATCACTGTAAGAACAAGTGTTGTCAAACTTTAAGTACCATATAAATATTAATATTCATATTAACACTTACATTATAGGGCTATTGTGGGGGAAAAGCTAGATGTATAAATAGGAGTAGTTATTTAATCTAGAGCCCATGAACTGATTTTAAATAGATAGATAAAGATATAGATAACAGTATTTCACTCTAATTAGTTTCCCTGTGATTCTATATGCTTTGTTTTATATATTTAAAAAAAACATTATTCTCAGAAGGCCACCCCCCCATGGGCTTCACTAGATTGCTAAAGGGGTCCATAATGCAAAAAAGGTTAGGAACTCCTCATCTACAATATACTATTTATGTATAGAGAACTATAGGGTAGCAACAAGACACAGTGAGAAGAGCAATGGCTTTGTAGACAGTGGAGCTGAGTTCAAATCCCACTTATGATGTTGATTATCAGCCCCCAAATCCTTATTTTACAAATGGGAAGAATGAAGCCCAAAAAGAAGAAGTATATTTTCCCAAAGTTACATGGATTGGAAATGATAGATTGGGGTTGTATCCTAGGTCTTCCTCCTTCCATGATCCCATACCGTTTTTCACCACTGTTCTTTAGAATGTGGCTGATGGCTGTCATATTCCAAACAGCAATTAAGAAAATCAAAATGAGCTTAGACATAGGTGATGTCTTTAGACTATTTAAGTTAAGAAATGTGTTTCATCATAAAATAACTCATGTTTATATAGCATCTTAAAAATGCTTATATAGCATTTTAAAATATAGCATTTAAAAGATGCTTATATAGCATTTTTTTTAAAAAAAAAACCATCACAGATGGATTTTTTTCTCCAGCCACCTTGTGAAGTAGGCAATGAATATTATTGATCCAATTTTGCAAGCAGGGAAACTGAGATTCAGGGAGGATAAATCATTTGCCCCTGGTCACATAACTAGTAAGTACCAGAGCCAGGTTTCACATCCAGCTCACTTGATTCCAATTCCAACACTTTTTCCATGTTACCATATTGCCCTATTGTCTGGAGGGCCACTTTTCTATTTAGGCTTGGAACAATCATTGAACTGAAACTATTGTAATGGGGTGGGGTGGGAGGACTGAGGCACTAAATGATAAAGGACAAGTGACTCTAGCCTTAACAGTTAATCTCTGTTTGTCTTATTTTCCTGATCTGTAAAATGGGGATAACTACCTATCTCCCAAAATTGTTGTGAGGATAAAATGCAATAATTTTTGTAAAGTGCTTTGCAAACTTTAAAGTGTCATTTATATGGTAATTGTTATTAATTCATTATTATTAATATTAGTGACCCTGATCAATTGAGTCCTTCCTCTGCCATCAGCTTGATAAAATTATAAGGTGTCAGCTTTTGAGAAGCCCATTCGCAGTTTCAAAGGATTTTTTGCCCCACACCATCACAAAGTGAAATGGCCACAAGTCTGTACAAAATGACAAATATGGAAATGTTTTACCTCATGGCACATGGATAACCCATATCAGGTTGTTTACCATCTGGGGGGGAAGGGAGGGATAAAATTTGGAACTTAAAACTTTAAAAAATGTTTTTAAATTGTTTTAACATGTAATTAGGGGAAAATAAAATATTATATTAAAAAAGTCTGATGCCTTGTATGCTACAATAAGACAACTCAAAAATCTTAAACCCTGTAATTTTACCAGGCAAAAGGAAGTGGGGAGGGGACTCAATCAGGGGTTTCTGATCAACTTCCCCCCATTATACTCCATTATCCCCATTTACCAAACCAAAGTGACACATAATTACCATCCTATAGAGGTCACAGTATCCTCACAGTAAATGAAGATGAGAATTTGGGGTTGCTTTGGAGAAAGGGGAAATAAAGAATAATGAAAAATAAAGAACAACACTCATTATTATCACAAGCACACAGCACACTCACAAGACAACCATGTTCTTCTACTCAGCTCATGTGCAGATAGAAGAGCAGACAGGGACCCTAGGAAAAAATGCTGTGAAAGACATGCCAAAAAGTTCGGAGGAACAAAGCCATATTTTCACTAAGAGTTTCTAATGATGTTATTTTAAGCCTGATGTGCTTATTATGGTACAGTAATCGAGAACAAGCTTCCTTGTTATTTCATCACCACAGAACACACATACCCAGACTTCTGGAGAAGAGCATGGCACACCAAACATTATACCTAGCACAATTTTGAAGATCAGTAATATTAGCAAGTTATCACCCCAACTTTGCTTCATCTCAACAGCATCTCTCCCATCTGTCCCTTTTCCTTCATTCAAACTTCCATTATGGCATCTCATGTCTCTGTTAACTCCCACTTGAGCAAAAGCAGATTCTAGTGTCCCTGCTTCCAGATGCTCTTCTCTCCAACTCATCCTCCACACAGCTGCCAAAATAGTCTCCTTAAGGAATAAAGCTGACCATGTCACTCACTCAAAAACCTTTTGTAGTTTTCTATTGTTCTTAGCATATAACGTGCTAGCATATAGCATATAGCATATAACCCCCATCAGTCTGGCATTTAAAGCCTTCCACAATCTAGTCTTCATTTATATTTCTAGATTTATTTCTTGCATGTAGATCCTAAAAAAGAAAAAAAACCTGCTGAATTGAACTGACATATAATTGCTCTATAAAAGCTCTTAAAGGATGGTTTTCTATCCACTGAAATAAAATATCATTACAACAGTTACTGTTATTAGTTGAATCACTGTGATCAAAACTCTTCAAGTACTATCACCAAACCATAAGTAACTTTCTTTGGTTCCTCCTGGTTTCATTAGTTTTTTTTTTCTTTAGCCCGTAGAGAAACACCTAAGTACTTTATTTCATTATTATTTTGCATTATTATTTAGATCACATTTTAACACCATATTCTTCCCAGTGATTCCAACAGGTCTGTTTTATTTCCCCAAAACACTCATTGAAGAAACCAAGACCCAGACAAACAAACTGGAGTGTTTAAAATTTCAGTGTCTGGAAAAGGCAAGATCCTAGACTGTAGTTTAGCTCCTGACCTACATGTATGGTTGTTTGTTGTTCTTTATTCTCAAAGAGAACCAAAATGACATCACCATTTTGGGGTCAAGGCACAGTGTGTCCGACTGTGGTGGATCAGACCAGTATGAGCTGGGAAGGCTCTACCATAGGTCGGGCACCTTCAAAAGCCCAGCCCATACAAACTTACTTCAGTTATAGCACATCACTTAAGAGAATGTCCCCTGTAACAATAGAAGCATATAAACAATCCTCATTAAACAGGTAGGTCTTTCCCCAAGTGTTAACATTAACAATCCCATATGTGTATTAGGTTCACATGTAAAACAAACACAGAACATGCAGAAATTTAGTAACATACATGAGTATTGTTGGCATTATATCACCATCCTTTGGCACCAGTAGGAATTTTGCCCTTTTCTGAGAAATATAAAGTGTTGCACAGGGAATATGTATCTGAAAAGCTAACATCTTCAAGATAAGGCAGAAGCTCAAATAAAATTACCTTACCAAAAGAGCTACATGAAATACAGATTTGCATCTTGCATTTTGCCCTGGGACCTGTAAGTGCAACTTTATAGGCAGAATCATACTGGTAATTTGATAGCTTCTCAGAACTTTATAGCATGGATTAGGGGATGCAATCTGGCCCTCATGCATCTCTTCTCAATCTTGGCATACTTAAATCCCACCAAGGAATACTAATGAGAATTTTATATCCATCTGTTCAGAATCTCTTGGTATGAAAACATAAAGTCAATTAGATGGTTTATCAAGATAAATGATTAAGTCTACATTTATCATCATTTATAAATGATGCATTTTGCAAATGCCTTGTACTTTTTAAAAACGAGTCCATGCTTTGTGAGGATGATGGACTTAAAGGGAATGGTAGCAGAGAAATTATTTTGTCTAAAGTTTCATTCTTCCTCTCTTCTAAAGAAGACATTAAAAACGTAAAGTAAACCATGCATTGGAGTGGATCCAAGCCATTCTTTCCAAGTGGTCATCTCATTATGAAAACACCAATTCTGGAGCATAGAGATGCTTATGGATATCCTACCAGAGCTCCACCCTGGATCGAGCTTCTCCTTTGTGATACTATCTTTTAGCCACAATGCTCTTTGCCTCAAAGCTAGACTGTGTACACATGTTTAAAATTGTTTTAATATGTAATTGGGGAAAAAATAAAACATATACCAAAATTTTAAAAAAGAAAAAAGCAATGAGAAGCCCCTAAAGTATTATTATTTGATGATTAAAATGTAAATTTTATTTTTAAGGAAAGCTCAACTGTGTTGTGGCATTTGGCATGCTAGATATGGTGCATTTCTGCTCCCAAATTCAGCCTCATCATCTCTCTCCAGGACTACTGCAATAGCATTTTAATTTGTCTCCTTACCTGGTCTCTCCCTTCTCCAAACCACCTTCCATTCTGTTGCCAAAGAGATATTGCTAAATCACTGGTTGCTACATCTATCCCCAGCTTAACAAACTGCGATGGCTCCCTAGTATCTCCAGGGCAAGTACTTTGCAAAACTCTACCTCATTTAGATCCATTTCATACACGAGTCAAGACATCACCCGGTGATGTCATTGGTTCTCTTTGAAAAGTTGGATGAACAACAATGACCAGGTACAAACTCCTGTGCCTGGCAATGAAAGCACTTTCTTAACTGGCCCTAACCCTTTCTTCCAGCCCATTAAACTGTATTCCCAATTTACACGGCCTATCATCCAACCAAACTCACCTTTTTCCTCAAAGATGACTACCCATTTCACACCTCCATGTCTTTGCAAAGGTTGTTCCTCATGCCTGGAATGTATTCTCTTTCTCACCTCCATCTCTTGCAATCCATAGTTTTCTTCAAAGCTCAGCTCAAATGTCATCTCCTGCATGAGAACTTTTTTGATTCCTCTGGCTACTAGAGCTTAACCCCTGAAATTACACTGTTATTTACTTTTCAACATTTATTTTTTAAAAATTTGAGTTCCAAATTCTCTCCCTCCTACCCCTCCCCCACTCGTTGAGAAGGCTAGCAATATGATATCAATTATATTTTGTATTTAATTTGTACGTATCTTGTATTTACTTATCTGTGCATAGGTTTTTTTCCTCCTCCTTGAAATCATTGGTTGCTTCATTTTTGCCCTTCTATCCCTATCACTTAGTACATTGTATGTCACATAGTAGACATAATAAATGCTCGTTGACTGAATTACTATTACTATGGCCATAAACCCACAAGTGTTTATTGGGCATGGACTATATTGCAAGGCATTATGTTCAATATACCAAGAAGTTGAAGACATAGGCATTCCTTGCCCTCAAGGGGTTTGTCATCTTGCTCATGGAAAAGATATATTCCATAAAACAATCCAATTCAATAAATATTTATTAGATGCCTACTATGTGAGAGGCACTGTGGCAGATTAATCTGGCAGTAGAGGACCACTCTAAATCTAGTTGGTAGTTGGCTACTTCAACTCTAAATGCACAATTCTATCATAAGTCACATTTAGTCACATGACATTGGCCATGATAAAGCACCAGGAGGAGGGGGTAGCAGTTCATTTCAAGGAGTAAGTGATAAGAGAAGGATATAGAGCCAAAGCAGAGAGCTACAATATGGTGGCCAAAGGCACCAGGGCCAACCAATAAGTCAGAGAATTGAAGCCATCGCATCAAGGAAGCCAACAAGAGGAGGAGTTGGGAGGGGGGAAACCCACAGAAACTGGCAATTAGAATGGTGGGGAGAGATGTCTGGGATATGAACACATTGCTGAAATAATTAAAAATGGGGGTCAGGAAATTCAGGAAAAGTAGTATAAGCCAGGAGCTCTAAGCAGTGATCATTTATCATGCTCTAGTAGAGCATCCATTTATTGATGGGCCCGCCACAGCCATTTCTGCCTTTTAAAGGAACGATACTGTCAGATGCCAGCACCCACAGAAGAGACAATGCCAAGGTAATGAGTTACCCAGACTTTTCAGTGGTCATCTATTCTGAAAAATGTGTTTCATAATTTTTGGGGGGCAACACTGGAGGAAGATCTTTATCTTTATCCTTTGGGGGGGGCAGAGATGGACCAAAGCAAAAGATATTCTTGGCAAACCTATGCATCAATTGCTATGTGTTGTTCCAGTTGTGATCCAGGAACAGTGTGTCATTTCTATTCTCTTGCTGAATGGACAAGAAGGAACTGATGAGAGAGAGAAAGAGAGAGAGAGAGATACTAGTTAGGGCCAGGGGCCCAGCCTGTGGCCATGGTCTAGCACCAAGCTAACTAATTCAAATGGAAGCAGAAAGTGTGTTCTGGCCCCATTAGCACCATGTTCTAATCAATGGAGAGGAGCCATAGCCCTTTTATTAGCGGCTGAGTGGTGAGTCAGGAATTGTGCTCATGTATTCTATTTGTAAGCATGGTTTGGGCTGGAATGTAGTCCGGTGCTCCATGCTTCCGTTAGAGGCGCTGATTCCTTCCTCTGCTGTTTACATTGGAACTTACTCTGCGGCATTTAAAACCTGGAAATATGCACTTTTAAATAAACTTACTGAACTGTCTAACAGCTTGTTTAATGACTGCCTGAAATAGCTGAAGTGAAAAACAGCAAAGACCATTACACCAGGGAAAAGCACTAGTCACAGGGGTTTGGCTTCTGTGGTTCAGTCAATAGATGTCTAAAGTTTAGTTTATTTTTTTCTCTTTGACTTTCCAATAATGTTTAAATCTACAACAAAAGATTCTCAAAAAATCAATTTGAGACCAGATATGGGTATTAACCCTTGTTAGATGAATTCTTTAAATGCTATAGCATAAGAACACGAGATACTCTTTTTCTCTAGATCAAAATATTGAACCAAAAAGCAGATTTAATTTCAATGAAAAACCCTCCTTGCATTGTCAAATCCCAAGTCATCACTCATTGTAGAAGAGCAGAGAAGACATCAAAGCATCAGACTTATACGCCTCCATTACTACATGTCTAAGATCAATTAAATCATTAAATTAGATAATGCCTATACCTTAAAATATAACATAAGTTGGCCCAATACTGAAAAAGGCCTACAATTCTTATCAAAATGAAACCTAAGTGCATCGCTAGGGGTGCAGAAGCTCCCTAAATTCCTCTGCTTACAAGTGCCTCTATAGTTTCGGTCCTAGTTTGTGCACCCAAAAGAATATAATGGGGGGGAGTACCCAGGGATTCTGAGGACCAACCTATATAACTTTAGAGTATCTAAGAGTGGGTACAATGAAGCCTTAGCCCTTTCAATTGTTTCTTCTAAAATTTCTCTCTCACTCATTTCTTCCTTTCCATTTCTACCGCCATTATATGTCTGGATTATTACAATAATCTTCTCTCTGGTCCTCTTTCTGCCAATGTCCTTTCTCTGAAATCCTACACATCAGTTATATCATTTTCTCATAACAACATTTTTGTCCTGTCCCAGTCTACCTCTTCAATCACATCAGACCCCATTCTCCTACGTTAAAAAAAAATTCCTACCAACCAGATTAATCTGCTCATTCTCCCCCAAATAAATCATTTCATGAGCATAGGCACAGAGAAACAGACCACTTTGTGCCATCATCGTCTCTACTTTCTCTCAACCAGAAACTTGAACCTTGTCCCTTGGCCCCAGGTGATGGGTGAGTTTTTACCTTATCTTGTCAGGGGTGTATATCCCACTTCAAATTCATTTCCCAACTCTCCTTTATATGTTGTCTTCCCCCTTTAGAATGTAATCTCCTTGAGGGTAAGGATTGTTTCACTTTTATTTGTATGCTCAGCATTTCACACAGTACCTAGCATATAGTAAGCATTTAGTAAAAATATTATCTGTCTACTATCTACTCCTTCACCTTCTACCCAAATCTTATCTTTCCCTCAAAAGCCCACCTTGTCTCTCCTTTTCAATTAATTATCCCAGCCCACAGTGATCACATCCTCATCATAACACCTGCAACACCTATTACTCGTTGGCTTGGTGGCTTGAGCTGGTCCCTGAACTGCATGCCAACTCCAGTGTGAACCAACTGAAAGGAGCTAAAAAGAAATGAAGAAAAATGAGAATTTAACATGGTACTTCTTAGATACCTGGTGAATGGCTAAACAATTGTGACTGCAATGGAATATACAAATTATGAATGTAAAGAAATATTACGAAATATTAAAGAATGACAAAAGACAATTTCAGAGAATCCTGAGTAATGTAAATTTTTTTCATAGTGAAGCGAGCAGAACCCAGAGAACAATTTATACAATAAAGCAACATTACAAAGAAAAACAACTTTGAAAGACTCAAGATATCTAATACCTTTCAGTGAACAGGATATCTTAAAAAGATCTATGAGGAAGCATATTGTCAACCTACTGGCAGAGGTGATGGACACATGGCACAGAAAATTACATTTTTTGTACACAGCCACTGTGTGGATTCATTTTGCTTGACTATGTTTATTGGTTACAAGGGTTTTTTTTTCTTTCATTTTTCTCAGTTTTTAATTGAAGGAATGGTTGGAGGGAGGGAAGGACTAAAAATAGTAATGAAAAGAATAAACATGGGGTCATTTGTAATATATTTAAAGATGGACAGAAAAGAACAGGAGGGCCTGCAGAGGAAGGGCAAACAGTACAGTTTTGAAAGTAACATGAAGAATTTATATACTTAAATGGTATGCAATGCAGATTCATGGTTTCATACAAATCTTCTTTTTGCTTGAGGGTGAGGAGAAGAGAGTCAATAGGACTAGGGTTGCTTTAAAGTGGATTAAATAAAATTACCTGAAGAGACAAAGTCTTGTCTTTACAGAGGAAGAGGGAAAAATCCAATTTTGATAAGTGTACAGATGATTTCTTGTTGTTTATTTGGTGTTTAAGTTCAAAATTTTTTAAAAAATGGACAATGATGCAATTAAAAATAGTACCTGCCCTCAAGGAACTTACATTCAGGAGAGGAGGAGAGAATAATAGATAGAGCAGTAACAAGTAGGGAAGGCTTACTGGAGGAGGCAGCACTCATCTGAGCTGAGCCTTAAAAGAGGTTAAGAATTCTAAGTGTGGGAGACAAAGAGGTAGCATATTCTAAGCATGGAGAACCACTTGCATGAGGCATGGAAATGACAGAAGGAATGCTACGTTGGAGACTGAAAAGCGTAGTTTGGGCGTGTAGGGTACTCAAGAGTATGCAAAGGGAATAATGGAAACCGAATCTGAAAAGGGAGAAGGTGTGAAAGAGAGTGCAGATTCAGAGATGACACCAAGCTAAGACCAAAAATTACAGCAAGGATGAAAACCTGTGTGGCTGTTATGGTGGTAATGCCTTCAACAGCAATAGTGAAGTTCAGAAGAGATATGGAATTTGGTTTTTTGTTTGTTTGATTTTTAAGGGCAATAAGGTGGATCTTCATAATATTTATAAGACATAATGGAACCCATACTTGTTGTTCATCATGTACAACTCACTTATGTCATTCAAAATTTAAAAATTGGGGGGCAAGATTCTTATTTGCCAGTCACCTTCCTAGAGTCAGAGTTTGCCCTTGAGAGATGCTACAAGGTGATCTAAGGGCAAGGGTGTAGGGAATGGAGTTTTCTGATGGCCCCTACAGAGGCTGTACGTAAGTTGCCTGCTATAACACCACATGACCAGGTCCCTTAGTACTTTTATTGGAGGTGTTCATTCCCATTGGAGGGATAGGTACAAGAAGGGAGGTTTAGATACTTTGTGCCTTTGCCACAAATATACCTACTTATAAATCTCCAACTAGCCCTAGGAAACTATTCTCAAAATTCGGTTATAGCTCATTCACTTTACTCTCAAAATTCTGGATTACAGCTCATTTATCCCTTTTTTCCTGCTTTTTATTTTCTCATTAAAAATGCACACTGTGTTAAATAACTCTCATTTCTAACTCCAGTCTAACTGAAGGGTTAACTGAAGAGTTCAGAAGTCATTCTCCCCATTCCCAATGATAACACGGTCTTTTCTTTACTCTTGCAGAGAGGCAAAGCCAAGTGTATTCATGTTCACTCTGTGTTTCATCATCTTATTCACTTGGTTGGGTACAGCTTGGTACTGATGAGAACAAGGTTATAGGTTAAACTCCATAAGTACTAATGAGTCTCCCACTGAGAAAGAAAATGTTCTATGGCAACTGATTGCACTCCTAACACCAGCCAGAATGTGGCAAGTTCAGCTCACTACTTGGAGGAGAGGGAGTGGACACCTAAAAGCACACACTGAATAATGAAATAAAAAACTGCAATGGTCCGAGTCACTTATGTATGGCACAGTAGATAGGGCACTAGACTTGGAATCAGGAGGAACCTGGGTTTACATCATCCTTCAGACTCTTATTAGCTATGTGACTCTGGACAATAGATTTGACCATTCTCTCCCACAACTGCCTGGTCTACAAAATGGGAATAATAATAATACCCGTAATACAGTTGTGGGTTGTATTGGAGATTAAATGAGAAAAGGTATTTTGGTTCTTAAAGTGCTATGGCATTATCAGTTCTTTTTTGAATGAATCTTTATTGTTATTATTTTCTTACCAGTAAATGAGAGTCTTGGACACTCCCCAAGGTCCCTTCAAAATCTATAATTCCACGAACCAGAAAGTTGTGCATGAATCATGTTTTAAAAAAAAAAGGACCATGAAAAATGAAGAAAACTCAATTACTGACCTTAAAGGAACCCTTTACTGAAAAATTTGGCAAAGAAAAGAATCCTTTTGTAATGTGAATAATATCCATTTGATTTGTCTAGTTTGTACATTTGGAACTATGAGATTTCTTAATGTGTTATGTCCCTAGTTGGCAAAGTATGAATTCCTAAGTGAAGGACACATCTATCTAGTTAGCTAGCTAGCCGAGGGCATGGGTATGCTACTCAAGTAAAAAGCTTCCTTTTGTGATTAAAAAAAAAAAACAACAAATTATCAGCATTTCATTTTTAATGCTTTATCCTCTTCTATTGTGAATCTTCTTGAAATGTATATACTTTTCTGACGTTTTCTTATAGTCTTCGTAAAAATAAATTATCAGGGGCAGCTAGGTGGCACAGTGGATAGAGCTCTGGCCTTGGAGTCAGGAGGACATGAGTTCAAATCCGGCCTCAGACACTTGACACTCACTAGCTGTGTGACCCTGGGCAAGACACTTAACCCCAATGCCTCACACAAAAAAAATTATCAGATCAATCTATTATTACAATACCAGGCTACAATATCAGGGATAAAAATATGTAAAATTAGAACTATCAAAATGGAATGGATTGCTTTGTAAAGTAGTGAGCTGATCATCACCAGAGGTCTTCAGGCAAAGTCTGGATGAACACTACAGCATACTGTAAAGGGGTTTTTCTTTTCCAGTTATAGATTGGACTAGATGGCATTTGACATCCCTTCTAACTCTGAGATTGTTTTTATGATCTAGTACAAAATTTTGTAAGGCAGTAAACAAGTTTGCTCTGTGCCAGGACTGGTGTTAAGTGTTGGGGATACAAAGAAAGGCAAAAATATGATCCCTTCCCTCAAAGAATTTGCATTCTAATGGGAAAGACGACATAGAAGAATTATAAATATATATATATATATATATGTATACACACACACACACACACACACACACACATATATATGATATATTGTTTTTAGTCCTTTTCAAAGAGGACAAATGACATTAGAGGTGATGGCTTGCTCCTGAATTGAATTTCAGTGAGGCAAAGTTGTACAAAGTCATCAGCCTCAATCTCTCTTCCAGAGTCATCAAAGTCCAGGGGTAAGACAAAAGTCAAGATAACTAGTGACAGCCTGAGATTAAGTAGATGACCTTGGCATCTTCAATGGCTGACCAAATTCTAAGCACTCCACCTTCATGGCAGTTGGAACAAATTGTTCTCATCTGCCCATTGCACCAGGGGAAGTCTTCACGTGCTTGAAGTAGACATCCCCTTACCTAACTGATGGGTTTGACATCTGTTACTTATCCTCAACCTGGTTTAGCCTGTCTCGGTTTAACTAAAGTATGGCTGCTGCACAAGCTACACCTTCTTGGAGTCACAGGTGAGAGTATAAGACACATAGAGTATAAATAGAAGGTAAATTGAGAAGGAAGGTACTAGGTATGGGTAAGACCTAGAGAGGATTCCTGCAAGAAGATGGGATTTAAGCTGAGCCATCAAGGAAGCCAGGGAAAAACTAGGAGGCAGAAATGGGGAGGGAACACATTCCAGGCCTAAGGGATAGTCAGTGAATAGGCATTTAAGATTGGGAAATGCAGTGTCCTGTTGGGAGGAACAGTTCCAGTGGGTCATCGAGCACATGTGTAAGAAGACTGGAAAATTCAGAAGGAGCCAGGCTGTGAAGGGCTTTAAAAGTCCTATATTTGATCCTAGAGGTAACAGGATGTCTTTAGAATTTATTGAGTGAGGGAAAGTACATCACCCGCACTTCTAGACTATCACTTTAGAAGTAAGTGGATGATAAGGAGAGACTTGAGTCAGGGAGACCAAGCAGAAGGCCACTGGAATAGTCCAGGACTGAGGTGATGAGAACCTGTACCAGGGTGGTGGCCATGTGAGTGGAGAGAGGGGATGTATAAGAGATGTTGTAAAGCTAGAATGAATAGGACTTGGCCACAGATTGTATATTTGGAGAGATGGTAGAGTACAAGATGACAATGAGGTTGCAAGACTGGGTGCCTGGGAGGATGGTGATGCCCGGCTACCACCAAGGAAGATTAAAAGATAGGAGAGTTTGGGAGAAAGATACTGACTTCTATTTCGGACATATTGAGTTTGAGATGCCTACCGGGCAGACGTCTAAGAGGCCATTGGTGACATGAGACTAGAGGCCGAGCAGAAGGCCAAGTGAGTTGCCCCAACAGGACATGTTCTTTTCCAGTAGAACATGAACTCCTGCAGAGTGATAATGGTTTCATTTCTGTCTTGATGTCTCAAGCACTGAGTTCAGTGCCTGGCTAGAGTAAGCATTAATAATACTTGTTGAATTGAAGTGAATCAGAAGAGAATATTCAATTATACCATTTATTGACAACAATAATAAAAGACTTGGACAGTCCAGAAAATTAATGCCTTTAGAAACTTTATATTCACATTTGAAAATAAGCCCCAGAACACGAATGACAAAACCAAATTTAGTAGAAACTTTGAGAAACGTCCATTTGAAGTCATATAAATCAAAACAGCTTTGACTTCAGAAGATGAACTGACAAAATTTCCCTAAAATATTTCCTCTCCCCTCCATCCCTAACAAACTAAGTTTTTTGAGGAAGAGGATTGTTTTTCTTTGCATTTTGCCTTTCTCTCCCCAGCATCTAGCACAGGACCTCGAACAGAGTAGATATTTGATAAATGCTTGCTAAATGGAATTAAATAAGACCATGTTGTTCAAATTTTGGAAACCCAGAACATTCAGGATGTGCCTAAAAATAGGCCATAGCTTTAGGTAAAGAGATGCTTGGAGTTTGTGACCACTCTGTCCATGCTAGATAATCTCAACACTGAGCTCACGTTGAAATTTCCCAGGGAAGATTCATAAATGTTGATTCTAAGGGCTGAAAGTTAGAAAAATATCAGTCTTTCAAAATGAAGAATTTAAATGATGAATGGTATTCTCAATGGTTTTCATTTTTTTTTTCCAAACTTTTATGTCAGGCACCTAGTGAAACTTTAGTCTGAAACTTAGTTTACTCATGTCACCAAGCAGAGTCTGCTCTCTATCTATTTGGAAAGGTCATAAACCAAACATTATTTTAAGAGTCCAAGAACTGAGCACAGACTTGTGTATTCTTGAACACACACACACACACACACACACACACACACATCCCAAGTAATCTCTAAGGCTTATGTTTCAGAAAATTCTAAGTTGGCATCTTGATGTTCCAAAAAAGGCAGAAACATTTTCAAAGCAGAGATTGAGCATTTTGCGTCCTTAGCAATGGCATTGTCCAGTCTTTATAAAGTCATCTGACTGTGAGCCTGTCAAATCAAAGCACTCTTAAAAGGCTATGCACAATACAAGTAACTGAATGTACTAGGAAAAAGCATTAAACAAAGATAATTCTTTTTATTAGATTAAAGAGACTTTTTCTGGGGGCTGTTACACATCTTGGAATGATATTGCATCTTATAATTAAACAACTCTGATTCTAAAACTTTCATTTAATAGCATAAAAAACAAGAAAACAAAACAACTTTTTATAGTATTAGGGGTTGATATATGCCTTGGAAACAAATGTAATGTTTATTATTCCTGTATCTTTTTAAAAATGCAACCCTTTCTTTTTTATTAAAGTATGGATGTTTGAACAGGGTAATAGGAAGTAGACTTTTTATACAAAAAATACATACGTACTTGCTTGTTTAACAAAATTAACAGTCCTGAAATTACAAAGGAAATAAACAGAGCATTCTTCTATTGTTTTTATACAGCCTCTGCTCATTTCCATACATTTCTATATTACTTCAACTTTAAAGCATTAAATGTCCATTTTAAGTAAAAGGTGGTTATAATTGAAATTTTAAAAAGTAGAACTTTAAGTATCTCAAAAAAGTATTTATTTTCTTTTTTAAGGGCCATGAATGCCTTTTATTCATTATACTTCAGTCTTTTCCCAATATGCTCTTTCTCTCTCTTTCCCCCTTTTATTGTAACAAATAAAATGTTAGTCAAAGCCAACTAAGTCTAACCACCTCTGTATACAATATTCCATACCTATAGCTGCCCCCACCTCTTTCTAAGAGTGGGAGAAGTATATTTCACCATCTGTCCTTACAGGACTCTATTTCCTTTTTAATTGCTCTCTCTGAGTGAGAACAAGACAAAAACGCCAAAACTCTGCTGCTTTATTTCAAAAAGAATACATATATTAGTCACACAATTATTCAAAAAAGTCTCCACTGTAATATTTCCATGGTCAAATTGGCCACATGAGCAAAGTTGCACATGTGATTCTTCACGACACCTATTCTTAACTTTGAATTCATCTCTCCTCCACTTACATTGCCAATTTTCCACAAAGGTAAAAAGCGTGTCTCCATTTCCCTTCCAGGTTTCCAGATCCAGGAGGCTCTGACAGCAGTCTTATTTTGAGGTAGTAAAAAAACAACCACCCAACTAGCGATTGTGCTCTAATCAGCCCAGAATGCCAGAACAAACTAATTCCTTTCAACATTTCCAGGGCAACAGTAAAACCACAGATTCCAGGTTGGCCCCTTCTACGGACACAAATTATAAGCTCACTCAACCTAGTGACCAGCACCAACAGCTGGAATTTTCATATGAATGGAGTTCAGAGGCTAGGTTACTAGTTGAAAATTATTGACTTATCCTGACTCCTAAAGTCAGTGGAATCCCTTTGTTCTTAAACTATCACTTTTAAAAGACTATTATAAGACAGTTGCTGCACAGTCCATGTAAAATTCCAAATGACCTATCTTAACATCAGTCCACTAGAATTTGCTTACTTAGATTTTTAAAAAATTAAGTTTGTTTCAAGTATGCATTATTTTAATGAACTTTAATGGTTTCTCAAATAGGGCATAATCTTTAGCTGGATGGTTGTTTTCATACTATCCTAAAATAAGACTGCATCACACCTAGGAAAAGCATACCTTTCTCAACCCTTTTATAAACTTCTCTTCCTGTACACTTCAGGAAACTCCCATTACCTTTAGGATGAAATATAAACTATTCTGTTTGGTATTTAAAGACCTTATTTTACCCCCTCTGGGGCCCTTCCACACAATCTGCAGATCTGCCGGCTTGCTGTTCCTTACACACAAGATTCTATTTCCTGCCTCCAGGTCTTTGCATGAGCCATCCCCCATGCCTGGAATGCATCCCTGATTCTCTCTCCATGCTCTCCCTACTCAACTCTTCCTGTTAAAACTCACAGTTGCTTTCAAAGGTTGTAAAAAATGACATCCTACATAAGGTCTTTCTTGATTTCTTTAGTTAGGAGGCTGTCCATACTGAAATTATCTTACATACTATTTATTTTATACATGTGTGTATGCACAAGGTAGCATACTCCAAGAGTCCTGACATATTGCCTCCTACAACAGAACATAAGCTCCTTAGGGGTCAAATCTACTCCATTTTTTTTTGGTCTTTGTAGTCTTGGTGCCCAGCAGAATACCCTGGCACATAGTAGTCACTTAATGACTAATTGAAGACAGAAGATGTGTTATGCTAGAACAAGACATAATTTCAGCAGTAAGTTTGATTCTTTTCTCTGAGATCAGTGTGATATGATTACACTCCAAGAAAAGTCTTCCTCCACTACTTCTCACATTCCCTCCACACATGTGACTCAAATACTGTTTTACCCTATTTAAAGTGAGGGTAACAAAGCATCATTAAGTTGGTAGCTACTATGCATTGGCAAAATTACTGGGTTGTTGTTCAGTCATTTCAGTGATGTCTGACTCCTCGTGACTCCATTTGGGGTTTTCTTGGCAAAGATACTGGAATGGTTTGCCATTTCCTTCTCCAGCTCATTTTACAGATGAGGAAACTGAGGCAAACAGGGTTAAATGACTTGCCCAATGCCACATAGCTACTATGTGTCTGAGGTCAGATTTGAACTCAGGAAGACTAGTCTTCCTAACTCCAGGCTGGGCGCTGTATGCAGTATGGAACCACCTAGTTCTCCTAGTTGTAGGTAGCCACATGCCTCCTATAAGAACAGTGGAATCAGAATAATATATGAAGGGAGGTGTCATTGCACTCCACTCTTGCACTTTTACAGAGAATGTATCATTATCCTTTATCTTCTCTTTCTCCACAGGAAAAGTCAAATGAGGCTACTAGGTTTCTAAGTGTCAGACTTATATGGCTTCACAGCGCTTCCTTATATAAATACATACTAATGTGCTAACAAGGAAGCCAGGAGACAGAACTATAAATAGCTATATACCCAACGTGTAGAGGAAGTGGACTTTGTAGTCACGCCAACTCATACATAAGCAAGATGATGGGGTTTTCAGATCTCAGATGTTATTTTTATCCTCTCTACCTAAATGAAATAACTTCATTAGGAAGAGGACCTTTGTCCATAAAGAATTAGGGTTGCACATTCCAGATTATAATAAAACATTCAATTAGAATAATGGGGGAGAATTCTATAATGTATGGCTGTGAGAAGGAAACAAGGAAAACACTTTTGAACTGTGCTGCTGGAGAAGACTTTGGAGAGTCCCTTGGATAGCAAGGAGATCGAATCAGTCAATACTTCAAGAAATTAATTCAGGTTATCCATCGGAAGGACCAAAACAGAAGGTGAAGCTTAAATATTTTGGCCACATAATGAAAGGAAAGGATTCATTTTAAAAGACCTCGATGTTGGGAAAGATTGAAAGCAAAAGGAAAAGGTGATGGCAGAGGCTGATATGTATAGATAGTGTCATGGAAGCAATGAACATGAGCTTGGACAGATTTCGGGAGACAGTGGAGGATAGAAGGACTTGGCGTGTTATGGTCCATGGGGTCACAAAGAATCTGACATGACTGAACAACAACGACAACAAGGGGTTATGGGATATATTTTTAAATGCAGTCATCACTTTCAAATACAAATTGAACATGAAGGTATAAGTATTAATAAGTAAGTTAGGTATGTTGATGAATTTCTCATCATTACATGATATTCAGTACTCAAATGGATCTATGATTTAAAGAGTTTCTTCCAACAATGCAAAGTGTAATCCATTCATGTCTGCCCATTCCATGCAATTCTTGCTCCTTCAAAAACTGACTTTTCTATTTGTATCCCCAGGACTCCTAATAATACTCACAAAGTGAGCACTTAATATATAGCACATTCATTCACTGATTAAATCCTCATTTTCTCTGGACATAATGTGAATAATGGTGGAGAACTCTGGCTATCCGCCTCTCATCCTTTGTGCTCACCACATGACCAGTCCATCTTTTCTTTACAAAATGCAATTCCTTGATGTTATCCTTTCCTCCTGATCTTCTTCAGGAGGGTATGGCCTGCAAATATCCACCATGTGCCTTGCCTTTGTTCACTGTGGGATGCTCATCTATAGTTCTTTGGACACAGTCATATTCCAGGTCTCATGGCCATAGAAATGCTTGTAAAATGTCTGTACTGAAAAATGGGCTTTTATTTTATGAACAGCTTAGGTCAGTAGAAAGCCTTATCATATATAACAAGGCATACTGATAAAATTGAACCTAGAACTGCTTAGTTTGTAGGCATATTGAAAGAATCTTTGAGACTTTGATTTGAAAATGTTAATAATTTAAGATGCTTCCTACCCAAATAAAGATAAAAAATGAAGGTTTTAAAGACACAAAGAAAAACATCACCAAAGGCCCATCTTTTTAACACCAGTGTTCTTCATATGATATCATTTGGCTACAAGTCATGGAAAACTATGGTATCTGAGGACCTAAGGTCACTAAAGACCACCCAAAGGGAAATGGAAAAGCACAAGGTAGGTGGGCTAAGAACTTCTCAACCAAGGAGTTACATCAGAGAAGTGATATGAAGGATGTCATAAAAGAAATATATAATTCAGAAAGAGGATGAGTGGGTTACATGGCATGAGCAAAGGACCAGTGGACTGCTCATGTGATGCACAATTATTCTTCAGATATTAAAAGAATACATGGAAGATGGGCAATACTGTGGTGAGCTCATGAGATGACATGGATAAGGATCACTTAGGATAGCCAGTGATCTTCATTTGTGAAGCAAGTGGCCATATTTATGAGAGTATGCATCCCTGGGAGTGTTAAAGTATAAAAATTACAAAATAATAGAAAATCAGAGTTCAAAAGGACCTCAAAGTCCTTTCAGTCTAAACTATGCCTAAATAAGAGTCCTCTCTAACATGCAAGACAGTCATCCAGTCATTGCTGATATTTTGAAATTATTTCATACTGGGACTTACTGAGAATTAAATTCTATGCTACAATGACCAAGTGTCCTACGGGGTAAGAAGATAGGACAGTAGAGGAATTAGTCATAGGAGTCAAGATAATTGCCACTATCCTCATATGGTTGTTTTCCATTTTCCACTGGGGCTCTTGGACTATCTTAACAATGGTTATGTAATAACCAGTTACAATTCACTGGCTAGCTAGGATTATTACATCATCATTAATGCATCTCCAGATCAGAGGATTGAAAGCAACCTTAGAAATTATTTAGGGCAACTCCCTCTTTTTTTATAGAGCAGGAAATGAAGACCTAGATAGAGGTCAAAAAATGATTAGTCTAAGATTATACAGCTCGTAAGTCATAGGAACATAAACTTAAAATGGGAAGCAGCCTGAAAGGTTATAGAAATAAGGTCATCCCCTTTATTTTATGTTATTTGTTATGTGGGTCATGTGATTTGTCCAAGAGCACATAGGTGACAAATTCAGGTTCTATATCTCCAAGCTTAGCAGGAAAGTTCAGTGCTCTTTCTACTGTTTCATGATTCTTTCTCCTCAGAGCTGGGTTTCAAATCCAAATCCTGTGGTTTCACAGACTACTTTCCCTATGCCACACTGCCTGACTTACTTTATTTGTTCCAACTCTATCACATTATCACACAATTATCACATTTCTCATATTCTGTGATATCATTCTCTACCGTATAGCAAAACAAAAACCATATGGTTGCTATTTTGTTTTGGTCTATCTAGGTCATTTTGTTGTTGTTATTGTTGTTGTTGAAAACTTTCTGATTAGGAAATAATGAGCTCCTTGTGAAAGCTTGGAAAAATCACATTTTTTTTTTCCAGGTGAATGCCTCAACTGGAACATCTACCTGCTGAGAGCTTGTCTCTTTCCATATGTAGACTCGGGTCATCTGTATAATATTCCAGCCAACTACTGTCCTTTACTTGGGAATTATTTCCACCATCCTTGTAGGGGTCTGGCAAGTTGCAATGCCGAAGATCATCTCAGGGGGCCATTACCAGGTACATCAGGCACAATTGCAGTGCATCTCAAAAATCTGCTAACCTCAAATAGATCCCCTAACGGTTGCTCCTCGTACCAATTCCCATTGCTATGGCAACACTGCAGCGTGCCCGTACTAACTTCAAAACTTGATGCAGACCAGGCAGCAGTCCTGATTAGTATTATTACTCAAGAGAGCAGAGAGAGTTCCCAGTCTTCATATTCATGCAAGCTTGCACCCTTCTCCAAACCACTCCCAGGCCCTTATCTTAACCCAAAGACTGGCATCATCTATGAAAAGAAAACGGATCAAGAAGAAACATTATAGAAAGATATAACACCATCTTCTTGTGGCCATTTCCACAAGATGGGAGGCAGTTTGGCATAGTGAATAGCAGACTGACTTTAGAGTCAAGAAGACACAGGGACAAATCCTGACTCTGACATTTATTTCTGTGTCTCCATGGGCAAAAACTTTTAACTTTTCAGAGCCTTCAGGCAACTCTCCAGGGCAGCTGCAGATGAGATATCTATGTATATCAGGTGAAGGGAGTTTCCAAATAAGAATGTGTGTGTGTGTGTGTGTGTGTGTGTGTGTGTGTGTGTGTGTGTGT